>NC_135131.1:10700478-11050717 GCF_050908995.1 Andrena cerasifolii | reverse complement strand
CCAATGGCACCGATAACATTAAATCATGCTTAACAGCGTTATCGAGTAACCCGTCACGTAGAACAATGCGACTACCCGGTACGTTTAAATCTCGCGCTCATTATTACGAAACGCGCCTCTGTAATCGCGAAAGTCATCATCCACGATCAATGTACCGAGAATGGCCCCAGATATTTATAGAAATTATAAATTCCCATGATCGACGACGATAGTTCTTCGCCGCGTAGTCGTTTAAACGTCAAGCAGAGACTACAATGCTTCGATCGTCGCCCACTGCAATACGAAATTTACGATAATCAGGGGCTAACGAATTAACGGGACTCCACGAAATATATATCGACGGAGTTTCTGATTTATTTATTTAAGTGGCTGCCTTTCCAACTAGCGTATTATTCTCCTGGAACAATTGGCTATTGAACACGTACGTTAGCGAATCGCACGCATGTGTACGGTGTATAATGTCGAGTCGCGGTTGCACGAAGTCGCCCGTAGGTAGGATGGACCGCGTGCAACCGTTTCTCTGGGCATTTAGTCATGAATATTCACGTGAATGTGATCGTTTGCATAAAAAAAAAACGGATAGGGACATATAACGCTTTACGACTCCAGTTAAAACCGTTCAATTTCCAGATTTATTCATAACGTTCTCACTGAATCACGACGGTTCCGCGATTGTACAGAAATTGTCCTTCCTCTGAATTAAGGCCAGTTTGCATGCCTGAGTTAATTAGCGTGCAGCTATAGGACGCACTTCGCCTTTCCCCGTCGATTATGGCTCTTTTCCCTGCCTTCATCCATTGACTCGTCGTACCTCCTGCAAACATCCAGAGGAATTGCTCCTTATCGATTTTTGTTGACGTTTCGAGGGTCTGCTGTTGATCTTGGGCACTTTCGTATGGAATTGCATGAAATACGGCTCTGCATTAAGCTCCCAGTGGGTGGGATAGGTTTTTAACGCGAGAATATCGGCTTGTAATTTACGTGACTCCAGCGGTGCCCTTTTAAAGGGATCGATAGGTTTCGTTATTCATGGGACAAGGGTTTTGTGCTTGAACTTCGCGTGGAATAATGGTTCAGGTGCATTATCCATCGAAATCTTCGCATTGATGAGTTCAGTTTGAATGTGACTTACTTTAGTTCCTCGGTTCCCTTTGTCGCGGCAGCTCTTCCTAGTGTTTTTTGCAGAAAGCATCTTGGATCAGGTTGATGGTAAGAGAAGTTAGGCTATTTCAATTTAAGTACTATACTTTTGTAGCCTCAAAATTTTTGTAGTCTCATTAATCAAAGATCTTCCTCATCTCTTTCGTACCTCTTTCCCTAAAAACTGTTCAAGAATTAACTGAAAGGCACCATTTGTCACGCATTTGCCATTCTGAATGACTCGCCCCGCACACTAGTATCATTTCCCAGTTAATACCAAACAAGTTCCTACCAAACACCTAAAGAATATTCTCTCATTATTAGCTACAGTTTCTGAAAAACAAAGGGACATTCCCTAAACGCAACTTACAGTAACACCACAGCTCTCATCAATGTTCTCTAATAGCATTCTTCTATTGACACGTCCCAAGCATCCTTCCGACTCCCCCCGCCACTAGAAATTCCCAGGATCGATAATCCTGGATCGACATTAGCAATCTTCACCTACATCCTCGCAGGAAGTGCCGACGCTTCTTCGAGCAATCGCGAAAGTAGCTGGCGTTCCGCGTTTAGGCGAGCGTTAATGGGCGGTGGGCAAAGTGGCAGGTGCGAGAAAGGGGGCGGAGGGTGCCGGGGGAAGGCTGAAGGGCGGCACCCCGAGCACCTTTCGCCCTTGTCATTTTTGTTCTCGGCGAGGTGGCGGGGCAGAAAAAAGAGAAAAGGAGAAAAGAAAAACGGCGAAATCCTTCGCTTGACACAGAGTCAACCGGGCGCCGTTGTGCGGCTTCTTAACGAGAAAGCGCCTGGAGAGAAGCAGTTGGGCTGGCCTATTCATCGAGCCATTCCACTCGCCTCGCATCCACCAGCGATATTAAAGGCCGCCGTTGGCGTAGGTCATCCCCTATCGGGCAAACGGCCGACAGATATCGTCGAGGGATTGTCGCGAATCGATTTAAGTCGATCTAAACGACAGGGACAGCGTGACGAACGGTGTGTCGTCTAGCCCCTTCGCGCAGCCCCCTGCCTGGCAGTGGTGCAGCGATTAACTCGAGGCCCGCTCGAGTGGCGTGTAAAGCAACGCCGTTGGGGCTGCAGGCCACTAAATGTGTTCTTGGATATCCCGAGCTGCACTTAAGAATAAAGGGGTATTTTGCTATGATATGCGATTTTTTAAAACTTTTTTCAGGAATCTTTTTTATGGTTATCATGATGCTTATCTACAAGCAGTGACGTTTGGGTGCTGGGAAGCTCGCCTGTGGCAGCTAATAAAACATTTTCATTCCATGGCACACGGTACGAAGGTCTACACGAGCTTTCAGGTTTACCAGATAAGACACTCACCTTATTAGTGGTCAGTGGCTTGAACCCTTTGGGCGCTTAGATTAAAACCCTGAGTATACGCGCGGGGAGATCCTCTGGTTACATTTTCTAACTATACTCGTCTATAGGCCGTCTTTGTACTCAATGAACAAAGGGCTAAGCGTCTTTAGGATCTGGAGACGTTGGTCATCTTGATGTGGTGGGATAATGTAGAATTCTCGGAGGCTTTTGTGTATTTTACGACGATGGTGAATCCGAGTTTTGAGGGACGTATACGTTGTGTTATAAGGGTGGGTTTTTGAGGTGATAGAAGAGATAGAAGAAGTAAATCTTATGAAATGCAAAGAAATTACATTTGAAGAAATGTAAATCACTTGTACATTTCTTAAATATTCATATACACTTCCTTCCTAAGTATTAGAACACTTGTATTTGCAGAAAATGTGACAGTTTGTACAGATTGAATACTTTCCACTGTTTTCAATTTAAAATACCAAATAAAGTAAAATTTATTAGATCTCTTCAATAAATTTGCAAAGTATTTTACAATTATTCCACACAGAGTAGATATCCTAATACTTATGAACGTCAGTGTAGGTTTATAAATGTTAGTTAGCAAAACTGTTGGGGCTCTCCATCATTCTTTTCATCTCTACATTTGGCTTTGGTATCACTGTTAGTCTCTATATGACTTCTTTCACAAGAAACATTGGGTGGTTGCGAACGAACGATCAGTCGAGCGAAATAATTCTGCAAGACACGTAGCCCATTAACGAGCCACGCGAAAATCCCTTGCTGACGGTGTAATTAAGGCCCCGCGGCCGTTCAACGAATTAAATCTCCGAAAAAAGGAGAAAAAATGGGAGGCGGATCATGGAAGAGTCTTTCCCGCGCGTCTTTAGAATCCGCCCTCTCGGCAGGCGTGGATCCGTCCTCGGTCGTTACGAGCCGCTATTAACCCTTCCCGGTAGCTCGTTTAAAAAGAAAAGTTCCGCCTGGATAATCCTGGCGGCGAGGATTTTCGAAAACTTGACACATAGACACGTGCCACGTTACGCTGGGCTGTTTCGTAACAAGTGATGCAACCTGCAACATAGGGAACCTTTACGTGGAAGTAGATCGAAGGTGTGGAATAAAATTTATCAAAACAGCTTCCTTCGTCTTCAAGAAAATGTTAGAAATCTGTAGACTGTAACAGCGAAGGTTGATCGAGAAGATAGAATAAATAATATTCGAAGGAGACTTAGATAAGTGGAACTTCAGATTTTTCACATTTCTGTAATTTCAACAACAGAACCGTACCACTTCCTCAAGAATTTTACAAAAGCTACCTTCTAAGACCTGCATAAACGAAATTGCAATGAAACTTTTTCGGGCGAGACAGCTTAGCAGCTGATAATTAATTAATATTTCAGATACACTCCCACATTCTCTATCTTTTTCAAACGTTATTCCTCTGCCAAGTGACCACATCTGAATTAAAGTGGCTTAGTGGGTCAGCGTAGACCCCGTGTCCGCCCTGCAGGCAACTATGAAGCTATCTGCAGCCAAAGGCTTAATCAAGCCCGAATTTTATTTTACGTGGAAATGCTTTTGACGTGGGACCGTATCGTGGATTCTAGGGAAACCATAAATCGTCGGCTCTCGACGAAAAGTCGATATTGTCGGATAACTTAAGATACACTTCTGCCTCAGCGACGGTCAATAACGAATAAATCGCTCGTGATGGAAGGCTGTGGGGGTTCGGAGGGATGCTCTCCATTGTTTTTTCTCTCGGGGAGGGGCTGCTATCGATATAGGGTACGTGATCCTTGCTTTTACTCGGCTGCTCGCGAGCCTTAACGACCTGAAGGGAGCGCAGGAAATCTGGTAATAGAGCATGGCTTACGGTGGAAGATTTCACAACCTGCTCGACGAATTAAGCCGTTTGAGGATGGCCGCAGGAAATCCTCGAGCTTGCTCGCGCCTCGTTTCCCCTCGGCGATTGCTCCGCGTCGCTTACAGCGCGCTAACCCTAGCAGGTCCTCCATGGTCGCCATTATTCATACAGTCGTTGTCTTCTTTCTTTGAATTAGCGACGACCTCGCCGTCGTGTGGACCCTTTTGTCAAGTTTGAAATGAAAGGAATGTAAGTATTCCTGGATACTGTCTACCGATTTAACCCCTCGTCATCGAGGTTTGTGAGTGAGCGAATTCGCATCACCCACTTCCAAAAGTGGAGCAATAAGAATAGCCCTGAAAACCATTCGAGGGGCCTCCAAACTCGATACGAGTCCCCCAGTTTCCGTCGACGAGTGCTCTAACACATGATGGGGAAAAGTATTTTCGGAGGCAGTATCGACATCTGGGAAATGAAGCTTTCGATGCTCTCGATTAGGTGTTTGTATTTCTAGAGTAGGCGTAGTTTATTTGCCCTTGGACGGAGGGTAGTTGGGCAGTCATACGCGGGGTCAATTTTGAGACATAAGGGAATCTTATTCGCAAGGGTCTTAGATTAAGCTTTTAGAGTAGATGCAGACGTGGATTGCGAGATTTGGCGCTCCGAGGCTAGCAAGAGTCTTCTCTGTAAGAGATTTCTCTGAAATATCATCAAGTATTTTAATTTAAAATAGTTGAGACACTTTTGAAATGAATTCGAATAAAATGAATTCTAATTTGCTATACATGAAAAAAAAAGTCAATTGAAAATCCACTCCTGAGTAGATGTTGAACTTGTTATGGTATAATGTCTGTATTTTCTTAAAGTAGTGAGGATAATGAGTGCCCTTCTCTCGCATCTCTATTTCATGCTACTTGCCATTGAGTTATGAAGAGGTGTTCCACGCGCACGAAGGGACGCAGGGTAGGAACAGGTCTTCTGAGAAGTTCTAATTTCGATGATTAAATGGGAACGTCGCGCGAACGAGGTCCACTCCCGGTGGATTGCTACTGTTCGCCGCTTTTTCGCGGGAAAAACGGGTGGAAAAAGGGGGAACGAAGGGGGCGGGATCGCTGATCACACACGAGAATTTTTGTGTCGCGGCAGTTTCAACCCTGCTGATTACGCGACAGGGTGTCTGTCGATGGCAGTGATACAATACTTGACGCGCGAGGGGATGATAAATAAAGGGATGATGGGGGGAGGGTTGAAGGGTTTTTAAACAGTAAGACGTTGAAAATTCGAAACGCAGGGCTCAACCACAAAACTTGGGATGGGGGGATGTAAATGGTAGAGTTGAATTCGAGGATGAATTGAATAGAGAAGAGTCTAAGTACCACTTCTAAACAATTCCAAGTAAATCCGGTTCTACACTGTACTCCAATAGTAGCTATTTCAAATTTAGCGACAGAACTGTGTTTGAAGTTTCGAGTTCCAGGAATTAGCCGAGAAACTGCAAGTGTCAGTGCAAGTGCGTTGTCTCTTTCACTCGGTCACTCCATAATTATTATAATATTAATATCAATATTAGCATTAGTAATATTAGCTAACGGTTAAGGATTAATAAAACTAATACAACAGAACTTTATTATTTTCATTCTCACATAATCTCTTATCACTCTCTCATCCTCACATACTCTCACTTCTCCTTACTCGCCTTTTAACTTTTTCTTTCTTATTTTACTACTTCCCCACTTTTTCCGCCGCTGACCATGTGCTTCAATTCTCGCAATCTCGTACCATATGGTCCAACGTGCCTCTCCTTCCCCACAAATAAAACTAATATTAAAGTTAATATCGGTAATAACAGCAAATTATCAGCGCCTCAAACGCCGCCAGTTTCCTACCCACTTTTAGGCAAAAAGTAGCTACTTCGCCATAGTGAAAGGGTTAAACGGTCGGACTTTATGACGTTCGGTTCACCTTGATGGCGGCTGTAATTCGTGTAGAACGCAGGTGACAAGGGGATTAACGGGAACGCGAGTGTGGTTTCTGGTTCGTCATCCTTAGCATGCCAGCGGAACACCTTGTAGATGCCGCGTGCCGTGGTTAGCAGCGAATTTCGCGGGCAGGTTGCCTCGTTTACGCCCTGCATTGCAGAAACTTTCATGGCGAAATCTCTGTAGGAGAATCAAGCCACGGAAATAGATTGTCACCGGCGTTCTCCAGCTTCCGTGACGGTTCAAGTGCATCCGAGAGCGACATTTACGTCCAATTAGAGCGAACGCGCCAATTGAGAGTTCTCAAAGATATATTTAAGGGCAGACGTGGGCGCGATTCTTTGTCCATGGTTTGGGTTATAAATCGCTATAGGTATCGTACCTCTTTGCTAGGATTTTCGTTTCGTTTCGTTTAGGATCAGGAATATTAAAATTTTCAATTATTTCACTTTTTTGGCGGCTTTAATCATTCGAATTGTATGGCGACTAGTCTCGACAATAGATCCATTTAATTGGGGATGAAAATGTTACGAGGAGCTGATTATACGTATACATATCTCTGCAGGTGAAGATTATGTAGTTTTCAACGAGCATTTTTTAACGAATTTGTGAAATTCTGCGGCTATTGGAAATTCACAGAATTTCTTTGCAATTAGAACTCACTTCAATCAGATATTTTATAAAATTAAAACCCCTGGTAGGCCTTCAAATCTTTTTACATCTCCTCTTATGTCTTAGACCGGTAGTAGGAAATTTCGTAAGAACCTTCGTGAAGTAATCAATAGAATTTTTCAGTAACATTCAATAATTTCCATATTGTTGAATATAAAGTGCTTTTTCAACATTTGAATTTCGTATCTTTACACTATTCGCTAGACATAGTAATTTAAAAGGCAAATAACATGCATCTACAAATTTGTGTTTTCTGTTCCTCAGAATTCAATTTTTGTTGAGGGAATTTTTTAATGATCCCAGGCGGCCACTCAATTTCGCCGAACCCGTAGCTATCGAGAGTTCCCATTAGGCATCTTCTTTATCGTCGACGTCGCCTCCGTGAAATCGCCGAGAATGATTCCTCGTTGAAATTAAATTCCCTCTTTAATACCAGCGATCGGTTCTCCTTATCGAAACTGACACTCCCTGGGCTCGAGGAATCTTCTGCTTTAAAATGCGGCCGGGGGAAGGAAACGCGGTAGCGTAAAATTCACCGTGCATTCAGGATAGTTAGTCGCGGTGCACTCAAGACAAAGTGATGTGGAAGTTCCGTTAATTCAATCCTACTGGGAGTTGATCGATACAAGTTCCATTTGTCATAACTCCCAGGAAAATACTTCACCAATGTTGAATATTATAATTGAAAAAGTTAATTCGCTCTAACCATCCATGGAGAGAGTGTAACAAACGTCCCAGTCGAAGAAATGCTTTTAAGGTCGATTAAAAGTTTTGGTTTTGTTAACGTAATTCCAGTTCAACTCAATCAATGAGGCTTCTATTTGTCACAAACTTTCTCTTCTCTATAAAATGAGTTAGACAAGGCTGATTTTTTCTGCGCAACTGGTCGAAAGGGGGTTTCGAAGTTTCTCATATCGATTTTCATGAAACATAGGTTTGTAGACCATCCGAAATTAAACTTTAACTCGAGTTTAAGGGGTGAAACTGCCCCTCAGAGATTAGGGTGTAATGCATCCCAGCAAATAACTTACGCTGCCAATACGGTTGCTAATTTCAAGCACAAATACTGCTGAAATGATTTCTCGACTTTCCATCATAATTAAATACATTTTTTTTCACACCACATTATACGCTAGAAACAATTATAATTGTAAATCATTTTTCTGAGGAATCTCCTATCTCGACTGGTTCTCCAGATAGTATGAAATATCAAAGGGGTTTCGCTCAAGCTTTGGGAGGGAATTTCAACCCTCAAAGTCCACCAGTACCACAAAATACGTGTGCCTTAAATAGTTTCGGCTATTCCACGAGCCAGCCAAGTGTCGCGAGAATGGTCGACGCTTTGTGGGTATACGCCGTTAGTCGTGCAAGTGGTTCAGACTAGAGTGGCAACTTTCGATCGCAATTTTCATGAGTCTTCGTGCGGTTCGCGATGTACATCCCGGTTCGATGTGATAGCATGACGCAACGTCTCGAAAATAGATCCACGTCGATAGGTATTTATAAAGTTAAGTTGGCGTCTTGTTCGCGAATGGTGCGCGGTATATGGACCGTAGCTATCCAAGAAGAAAGTACCCACGTCCGACTCGAAGCGGTATTTATGGGCCATGGAAGTTGAACGTTCAAGGCGGGGGTGGTCTGAGCGAACTTTGGCGAGAAATCGCCTCACGTTGCTATCGAAAATAGAATATCGCGATTGTCGCTCTGTCAACGTTCCCTTCTCGATCGGGGAAACGTAAAACTTTGTGTAATAATCGCTCAAATAACATCGCGTTGCTAGTCGCTTGCAGTTGCACGAATATATCTCCTTTCTCCGCGCTTGCTTGGTCCCAAGAACAATCTGCATTCTAAATCAATGACATCTCGTTGCATATACATGTACATGTAATATTGAAACTTTCGATATAGCATCCGGTCTCCATAATGTACAACTTGAACCTCTTTTCGTCCACAAAATAGTCATCAATATCTCTTTCTAAAAATAAAAGAAAGATCGCTGTTGATAATTTCAGGAGTTGACATGGTAAACGATAAGTGCCAAAAAAATATATCTTTTTAGCGGAAAGGGGTGTAAATTCCACGCTGAATATAATAAGTGCTAAAATAATTTATTCCAGTTTCTAAGGCTTGCGTAAGATAGAGCTGAGATCGTAAATGCCAAAATCACTTCGGTGAAAAAGAAAGCACTGAAAATTTTCTCTTCCGGAGCTTACCATTTCTCCTCAACCATTATCATTACTCCTCAATTCTCGATGACGTGGAGTAGCCACTTGATTCCTTCCCGACTATCATCCAAGAAACAGAGGATGTACGCTCGAGATGGATCCGCGTGCTTGGTGGCGCGGATTTCGAGTCCCTATCGTGCGCGGCTCATGCAAATGTCTCAATTATTCGAGCAGGATCTCGTATGAATGTCGAATCGGCTCCCCGTAAGCAGTCGCGGTTTAATTGCAATCGGGCGTGTGGAGGATGGGCGATATCTCGTTGCGCCGTTGAAACAACATGGCCCTTTCAAATCGACCGCGAGAGGTTAAATCCTACTTTGCAGATTACTCTTGAGGAGACAAAAGTCGCGCGAACAAAAACCACCGGGCGGATTTCCACGGGCCGGGAGGGGCTCGAAGGCGGAGTTACTACAGTCGTTACTCGAGCAGCCATGTGGAGACATTCGAGTGTTACGTGAAGCCCTCGCTGCTCTATTACGGCGGATTGTGAAGTCACGCATTCGCGCGCCAGCGTGTCTTCCGGCGAGTCTGGATGGGGACCATTTTCTGATTACCGAAAAAGGCCAGGCAAATACAATGGACACCTAGCACTCGCGTCGATTCAAATACGCCTTGTAATTCCTGTGCTCAAGCACAGCTGAGAAATGGAGGTGCCATTTCCAATTGTAAAACTGGGGTCGTTTGGGTGTGGGGCCGTTTTTGGATGTTTATGGATGTACATTAAATCGAGCGAATCTTTCTTCTTTTGCTGTTGCGCAGACTTCTTAATGGTCACTTGATTTTTGCGAGGTAGAGTGGGAGTTAAATGTTTGTGAAGTCGGGTGGAAAAATGGAGTAGTTATTCATAAATGGTATGGAATGAAAGTAGCAAGAAGCATCGTAGATACGATTAGGTTCCAAAACAGCAGGAATGCTGAATCTCGCCTGTTCGTCACTTAATTAACACAATGTAAATATTGTGATGAAATAAGGGCGAATTATTATTATTATTATTATTATTATTATTATTATTATTATTATTATTATTATTATAAGAAGAAGAAGATATAGTTGTAGTCACAAGAAAGTCTGAAATTGAAGTTTAAACGTGGAGATAGGTTTAGCAGTGAGTTTCAGCTAACATGTTTACGTTACTCATCTATTTTAATCTAATATTTATTTAGAATCCACCCTGCCCCGCGAAAACACACACGGGGTTTTGAAACCCTCTGTACCATCCCTGGAAGAATTATTTCTCCAAGAAACTCCCATCCCATTCTCCAAAGGAAATATTTCTCCTCGTCGACGTCGCGAGCCCTGAAAGCTTAAGCGCAAGAAGACGCATGAACGTGCGGATAGCAGCGCCGCGAATTCTTTCGCGATTTGACGAAGAAGAATATAAAGATAAAGCCATCCATACCCATTCGTGGGTATCCATACCCCGCGTCGTTACCCGCCGGGCGGGGATGGAATCTGGAAATTTGTCGACCCGCGTTTCCGTCTTCACAATCTTTCTCGCCGTCGCCATTCGTCAAAGTAAGCTTCACCCTGGTGCATTCAACCCCCGCGCGCCACCCCCGAAAGAAGAGAAGTAAAGGGGAAGGCGAGCTGGTGCAAAGGATTCCAACTTCGAGACCATCTGCCGTGTGCACGTCGATGTCGAAACTATTTATCCGCGTGCTTAACGCGGTTATTCTTCCGCGTCTCCTGCGATATACAGGGCGATTCAAAAAGGGTGCGAGGATTTCAGAGGCGCGTAATTGCTACGGGAAATTAGTCCGAGTTTCTTCGGTTCACGTATTGCTATGAGTTGAATTGTACACAGATAGAAACAGGTACAATATTCGAGATTTAGACTCTTACTCTAGCTTTAGATTTTTATTAAAAACGATTTATAAAATTTATTTAGTTGCCCCAGAGAGTCCATGCTACGTACAGTTCTCAGTCAAGGGCTGAAACGAGTTGTTCCACCGCGGCCGACGAATTTCTCTTCATTTTTCATTACTGTAAATTGTGTTTCGCGAAACATTTGCAATCTGAACGCCAGTGGAGGCGGATACAGCGCCGTCGACTCCTCGTAACCGTGTTCGAAGACAGAATTTCACGCTCGTCGCTCAAACGACGACGCGGGTATACCTCCTGGCTGTCGACGATTCCGTTTTCCTTGCGTAACGATTTCCACGATGGTGTGTATCAGTGTCATTTGCATCCACGTAGTCTCTGGCGTTGGAACGGAGTCTGGGTTCGGGCACGAAAAATTACCAGCACGAAAAATCCACGCCTCTGTTGTTTTTTATCGTTACGCGCCTTGCAGACCTTCGTCGACCGTTTCCTAACGGCTAGATCGATAATACAGTCATGGATATTCCATGTAGGGTAAATTATTATTTAGGAAGCGCCCGACGCGAAACGTTAAGCCACGTTTTCACGTGTACTTATTTTAGTTTTCATATAAGCGAACCGCTTCGACACTACCAAATCTCAAATCTGAAAATGCTTCGTTTTCGAGCTAGAATACTTTGAATTTTCAAGCACAGTAAAGTAGACTACCCAAGTTTCACCCTTCATATCGCACAGTGTTGAGTAAAAAATTAATTCCTTTCTAAATAAATGAAACAACCGAAACAGCAAGGTTCCCTTGATAACTTTCAACGAGAACTGTCCATTTTCTTCGACACGATTTTAAATGCGGCTAATCCTGGCGAGACGAATAGTGGATCAGGGGATTAACGGATCCATTAGCCTCGAATGGAAAATTGGGGGGCGAATAACTCGATTTGTTGAGCGTTGATACGACCCTTAATGTTCGTCGATATCGAGGGTGTAATTCGACGTTGGAGATCTCGACTCTCCATGGGAGAGGACAGGCGTGTACACTGCGCGCTTTATCGATTTCATATTTCCCGTTTAGAAAATCACGTGCTATAGGAACGCTGGGTGGTGGGTGGATGTATCCAGGGGTATTTGGCGTGTGTATCACAGGTATCTCGAACTTGCCGACACGAGGGGCTCGATTAAATATTTCCAGGCGGATCGCGGCAAGCGATTTATAATTTGTGTATGTGGACACAAAGGCCTATTCATACGGGGCCTTCCAGCGTTCCCCATCGACGTAGAATGTCAGAAATGGTCTCGTAAAATTTTTAATAAACGCTTATCGCGTAACAACGCAGTTTTGCGCCGCCAGGCAGTCGTTGTGCCCCGCGGAACGCGTAAAACAGAGTGAAAAAGGGGGAAACTTGTGCGGCCCGAAAGGTTTTAAATGAAATTTCGCGATGATCTTTTTAATTAAATCCTTTCGCATATTCAGGTTTTTAATTGATAGTGATTGAAGAGAATAGTCTTGTGATATATTAAACGGTCTGATGGTAGGGACATTTTTCAGATGTCTATGATTAATTTTAAGAAAAAGGGATTGGTAGTTAGGTAGCGCCTTACGTCATATATTTTTTAATCTAATTATCAATAGTACAAATTCTATCATTACTGTTCCAGAAAAGTAATTTTAGCTTAAATTTTCCGAAGCCGAGTTAAATGAATTATATAAATAATCAAAAGAATTGTAATAACTGAAAATTGCAATGTAAAATATATTACGTAACGACGGGGGGAGGTGATTGGAATATAAAATCTAATGAATTCATACACCGGGAGATTGAGGGGGTAAGGAATTGTGAATGTTACCCTTACGTAATTTAAGGTTGGGCCTTTACCTCAAATACAAAGAAATTGACTTTTTATTTTCCCCCGTCGATACTTTTACGGACTCCCAGAGGCAAATTGAAGATATTCGAGGTATTCAGAATACACGAAGCCCTCTGTATATAGATTCAAATATGTGTCACTGTGGGATTTACCCTCACCGTTGAAAATTCCCTTCAAACTTCAACCGCGGAAGCTTCAGCTGCCATCGCGATCCGCACTTCCGAGAGGGGAATTTACAGCGGAAACAATCGAAATGAAAAAATGACATTCATACGGGCGGCCTGAAATGTCCATGGAATATACCCTCGCTGCGGCTGGTGCCCGTAGAATTCATTCGTGTCCGTTCGGCGCCACGGAAATGGAACTGATTCCGCGCGATAGGTACCAGCGGCACGGACGCGTTTAATTCGTATTCGCGCCGCATTTTTATCGCCCCCGTTGCTGATACCGTCCGATCGTAATTTATCTGGGCTGCGCGAGGCCAGCAAGCCTAAAAAAGAAAGCAAACAAAGGAATTTGCATTCGCCGAGTTCGATTATCCGCCCCAGGGACTACGCGCGAATTTAAAGCGGATCGACGCCACGCGTCACCGCGGGTCCGAGCGTCGTCGCCAATAAGAGGATTAATTCTGAAATTTATGACGATACAAAATGTACATGGTGTCACGTGATGTGTAAGAAATATATCACAGCCGGGTTTAGTGAACAGTGTAGCAAACATTGAAATAAATTGATACATGTACATTCGAACTTTGCTCGGTTTCTGAGTTGTAATGAGAATATTCCAATCGAATGGTTAACTTCAATTCAACAACGAATTGAAGAAGGTTTCCAATCAATTCCAGTAACCCTTGGGATTTTCTAAGAAGAAAAGAAAACTAGATTGTATTCTTTAAATAAATTTGTATACTCACCGATTGAATTTTATTGAATTTGCATTAAAAATATTTTTAACCGTTCGACTCGGCTCTCCCGAAGATTAAATCCTGAGGGCGCCACTGATTGGGTGTGTTGAAAGCATAAAATGATATCATGTACGATCTACTTAGTATCGAAACCCAAAGTAATCATTTTGCGCAACCCTCGTGAACATACGAGTGCTATCGAACAATAGCAAGGTCTTTCTCTGCGCATGAAAGTGGAGCTAGAAAAATAGGTGGAATCACCAGCGTCTTCCACTCCAAAGCTACTTTTTACCATAACACTAATTAAATTCGAGATTACTATCGAGAACTTACACTACTACTCAGACCACCTACAAGCGTCTACAAACTTCGGGAAATCAGAAACTTGTCGTGCCTCGGGAACAAAGCAGCACGTTTACACGAATTTACTTCATCGTTTCTTTCAGTGGCGAGTCCATTTTCGATGTGTGTTGCCACATATTACGTTACACCCTGTATATCGAGATTCGAGCGCCGGCAAATCCCCGCGGGCCAGCGAGAAAATTTTATTTTCCTGAGGCAGTGGAGGAGAGGAGGAGCCGTGTACGTCATCCTAAAGCTGGACAATTTTCCTCGGCGGAGGGGTTGGGGGTTGGTCGTGAAAGAGTGGAAATATTCGCGGGCGATTGCCGCTTTGCCGCGCGGAGAAATGCAATTCCATTCTCGCGGACGGTGTTCCAAAAGTGAAACACACTTTCCCACGGACGGCCGGCTTAATATGCCGCCATTTCTGTCGCGGATAAGCAATCGTCTTCCCGGCGGTGCCTTCGAGGAATGCGCACACTATGTAAGATCGATCGTTGTTTGCCTCTCGTGTCGCGGATGGCTTTACGATATTCCGGCTTTTTGCTGAATTCGAGTCAGGGTTGCTTGTCACGGAGCTGACGTTGGAGGGTTCAGTGCGAGGGAAATGGTGGGTCGCCCCCTGACCTCGTAATCCCTGATGCTGTCCAAGTGACGAATTAAGTGAATAAATATGGAAAGCTAAATTAGCATGGTATATACAGCGGTGTTGGGAAGAAAGTTTACCTACGTTTATGCCTATTTATGTTTTTCATTGAATATTTATAAAATAAAAGACTTAATAGCTATTCAAGATGTTTTATTTGAATGAGAAATCCATAATCATCGATAACAACTGAAAATTAAGACTACGTAAAAACGTCACAAAAAAAACATTCCAATTGGAATTTCCGCTTAGGGTGCCAATTATTGTACAGTTTACCCTGCTAGATTTCAAGTATTATGTTAATACACTGACCGATACTGGTAATTATACCACCTAATCGATGGGATATAAATTTTAAGATAAAATTTACATTTTCTTTTCACCGCTTAATGTTTCCATATTTATGTCACGCTCGCATTATGGTGTATTATGGTAAAGATCTGCACGTGGTAGCGAGGATTTAAGTTACTCTGGCTCCACTTGCATTGTCAATATGCACGGTTTTCCTTGAACCGTTTCGCGAATGATACATCGACACTTGGAATTATTACATAGAAGGGTGCTCTCGTTTCGCTGCATTAACGCGAAACCATCGTTTCAGTTGCAATTTTAATTATAATCCCCTCGTATTTGCACGAAATTTATACAGATATTAAAAGGTTGTCATCGCACGCGGCAAATTAAATTCATTTTGTGGGACGATGTTTGTATTTGAATGAGCACCGTTCGACCCCTTGCACCACGCCCGCACCGTGCAATTCACCCGGATACGAGGGAGCGACGATGTCACGACAACGTTATTTTCCGCGAACTGCGTTTGAGCAGATATTTGTACGTTCGAGAGCATTTCGAACGGAGGGGAACGAATGTGCGGGATTTATGCACTATGTTTGCTCTGGCGGTTGGCGCGGTAGCGGACACAGCGACCAGAGTGAAAATTTTGCTCTATTAATGGTCGATGAAACGAAGTTCCCTTTCAGTAAAGAATTCCCATTGAATTCCAGTTAAATGAATTATAGTGGCGTATTCTATTGCACATGGCAATCAAAAAGTGGTGCATGGGAGCATTAAACCACGTTTCCACCATTTTAATCATCGTGTTAACTTTCAAAACCCTTTTCAATACCTTTTTACGCGCTTCAAATGTACTTTTTGTTCCATGCTAAATATGTGAGAAACATTGCGAACTTTAGTGATAAATTAGATTAGGTATCACTATTCTGGGCGATTCGACGAAATTTTTTGAAGTTAATCTCGAGTGAAACACAACTCTATGCATGCCAAATCAAGTAACGATTGATTCCCATCGCGGCACTTGCATCAGTCACGACAAAAATCGTACCGAGAACGCGGAAGGATGCCGGACACTGTCGAAAATTAATTTCTCCCGGCCATAAATCGTCCTCGTCTCGTTTCGCGGCACAATGCGTTGCGATTGAACTTTTGAAAAGTTCTACCGCCAAGTTCTCCGTAACATCCGCGACTAGTGGACCCGGGGTGAAATTACACACCACCCAAAGGGGGTGGAATGCGCGTCTGGGTGTGGCGAACGATTTCTTCTGTCGGTTTAGCGCGGGATTACCCTATTTTCCCATTGAGAACGTCTTTTGGAGAATTGTAGAAGGAACAGCGCCACTGGCAATTTTAAAAGAATTGAAATATTAATGCATTGCAATATTAGATACCATTTTCTGGACGATTCACTCCATCGATCAGATCATTTCACTTTGCTAAGAAACATCGAGGTACCTGTAGAATTTTAAATCTAGCTTTGAATGTAAGTTCACTAAGAAGCATAAGCTTCAAAGTTGAGATATTGGAGTTTGTTGGAAATGTACGTACGGCGCGTCCCATAAATATGGAAGAAATCGAAGTTTGTCGACTCGACTCGAAAGAAAATGAGAATGTAGACTTTCAAAACATAATTGAGTCTGAAGCTCTCAATTTCAGTATGTGTTTTTGTGAGTTTTACTTACTACTTAACCGTCTGGTACATTTTTTCGTAATCTTAAAACGCAGCAATAGGCTTTTCGTTTATCTTCTACAGAAATATTTTTCTACTTCTAATGGTAGATAATTAGGGTGGAAAAAACAATTTTCAATTAAACAAAATAATAATAAAAAAATAGTATTACCAAAAAAAAAATTCTATTCTGTGAGTATTAATTGACAGATATCCAGATATAGGGTAAATGACCACTACGTAAAAAAAGACCATCAAAACGGAAAATAACAAGCTTTTTCGACTCCGTCTGGTTATCAAGATTTCCTCGATTCAGGGGATTCATTAGAAACTGCTCGCGTTGGCGAGAACTGTTCAGTGGTTGCAAAAGATTTTAACTCGGCGAAAGATTACTCAAGCGACATCTGTGTAACGAGGTAGGTAATCTTTCGATGAATCAATTCGGGAAGGGATCGCGAATCGCCGGCCATCGTTTGCTTCGCAGCGAATTCATAATCCCGAGCCAAGAGAGTTTCGAAAGTTTGAAAAGTGCTCGAATGCACGTCTGTACGGGCTCGGCGGAATTACTTGGCTTCTCTTTCGCCGATATACAGGGTGTCCCACTTTAATCCTTCCACCTGATTATCCCCCAATCTGGTGGTTGTTTCAAAGAGTGTCTCAAAGCAAGCTTACCCTCTTTCAAGGGGGAGATCTTTCAGTGAACGTAGGTAACTTACAATAGCTGTAGGTGGATTCGCCTGAGATTCGAGGGGTGCTATTTCTTTTTTTTTTAAGTGAAGCACCGCATACTTTCTTTGCCCAGGCTTGGAGCTTGTTACAAATTTTAATGAATCACTATCGAATTTTAGTCGACGCTGACATTCGAAGATGAATCTTTGAAATTTTACATAACGGGGATGAACCTCCTCTTAAGGGTGTATTCAAGTTTCCAATAGAATACGGAATGGAAAGAAATTCATATTGCAATCGACCACGACGTCATTATTAATACAAATCGAATAAAAATGTGGAGTAAAATTTTTATTGAAAATCCATCGAGCACGCGTATATCGTCAAGATCGATTTTCTCGGAAACGAAGAATCGTATGAAAAAAGTCTGTTCCATAATTTCCATGAATATTTACGCGAAGAGTTACCCCTTTCTTGGCTGCATTACAAATTTTCCTGATTCTGCATATATTCAAGTTTAAAGGAGCCTTCGTGATTCAAAGTTAACTCGAGCGCCTGGAGTGCAAAGCGCAAAGTTAATTCGGATTTATGCGCATTAAATCGTTTCAGATTTTCGAATCAGTCAGGCAGAAAAGTGTCTCTTGCTTGATTGTAATATTATACTGAATCTGGAACGTCTGCGCTAACCTGTGTAAGGTCTAGGGACGATGAGAAGTCCCTCGATCGAGTTGCGTTTCGGTGACCAGAATCGACGATGAAATTTGATGGTGTTATTGAAGGCCTCGATCCAACGCGACTTGCCAAGTCTACGTGTGTCTGAAGATTTACGTGAGCCGGGTTTTCGATAGACTCGGTGCCATTTCTGCAATTTCAATTGAATGGATCCGAGAACTGTTTCGGAGTAAGGCACACAGGGGGAATTATTTGATGTATTGTTAAATCTGGCGAACTTCTTCGTGCGGCTCGAGGAAAAGCTTGTTATTCAGTTGGGAGGCTCTCGCACGTTCCTCCTACTATTGTCTTAATCGCATCAATTTCGAAATTACATATCTGAACTAGCTTAAACTTTCCGGCATTGTCCGGGTTATATATCTTTCTTCCGTGAAGGGGAGGGAGTTTTTCAAAAGATTTCTTAGCGAGCACTTAGGGGCTAAGGGGAATTTGCCTACCTTTCATGGTCATAGGATCAGTGGTTCGAGAGAAATCGTGATGAGCCAGTGGTATTTGGATTATATATATAAATATATAGATAATTATTTAAAAAAAATGAAACTGTTAAAAACTTCCTCTTGTCAAGACAGATTAGTACAGTCAGTACAGATTATTCGATGGGAAACTTGGAGAGAGGAGTGTAAAGTGAAATTCTTGTCTTTACCAATTTTTATGTGAGTAATATTTTATAAATATTCGACGAGTTTTACCGGAAAATTGAAATATCAAATATAATAGCAATATGCAATTGAATTTCAAAGTGGAATTTGGATGTTAAACATTTTGCTTTAAAGTTGAAGAACGATGAGGGCCTTCAGAATTTAGCTTCAATCATACATGAACTCTCACTCAAGCTTATAACAATTTTTTGAAAGCTTTAACTCCATCATTCATATTATGGTTACTAAACATTACTCCCTAACAAATGAGGATTGGAAGGTTACGAAACAGTACCTACAGTAAAATATACAGCACAGTGGCAGAATTAAAAGTTTCACCTCACAATGGAGAACACAAAAGTTAACATTCCTTCGAATACCATTGAGAACTTGATATTTGATTGCCTCGCAATCGAGTGGTCAACGCAATTTAATCAATTTTTATTAATAACGCGCGAGGTTACACGTTTGCTTTTCAATTGGGCGCGGTTTTCAGCCACGCGCGACCGCAAAAAAAAAATACACCGAGAGAAAAGGAGAGCGGTAAAATTTTAACTGCTGCAGTCGGTAAGCGGATAGCCACAGGCCAGTGGTTTATGTACTTCAGCGTAGAACTGCCTAACTTATTCGTGGCTTGCGACCACCAGCTCGCCGGGCGCACTAAAGCAAACTTTATTATTTATTTTCCTGTATTCCCTGGACCATTCAAGTATCCGCCACGATTCTCATCGTAAAAGAGTGCGCCGAACGTAACTGATACTACCCCAACCGATCCTACGCGGGGAGGGAGCAATAATCGTTCGCGAAATAGTTCCGCAGCCCTTCGTGTATGCATAGAACCAATTTGAATACTTTGGGGGAATAGTTAAACCTTTGACGGTACTGTAGTTTCCGTATGCTAGTGTTTCATAGAAATTGTTTGGCAAACGTTTCGCAAATTGGCATAGAGGGTTTTTTCACCATAAGTTGGGTTCTTGTGATGTGGGCCCCCTTTGAAGTCTATGGGTTCCTTTTTGTTGCGCAGATTCGTAGGTGAAGGAATTGATAAATTTCAGGTTGTATTCTGAGAAAATGATGTAATTTTATTTGTATAAAAATTTGTGAATACTTTTTAAATTTATTCAGAGCCCATGGGCTCCAACTTAGGAATCTGTGCCAGAGATAAGTTTACAAAAATTCAGCTTTTGATCTTTTTAGTTCCAAGTATTATAGTATTTATTTTTCTCATTTAATTTCGTTTAAGTTGCGAATTTTATACTATTTCATTTTTACTTTTTATGACGGAAATTAATGAAGAACCCCCCTGCTTTTAATGACACCCTAATTCTCGCGGTACTAAGCTATTCGTAGATGGAAGCCATTTCAGATATGAAACTTACAGCTTACAGCAGTAACACAATCTGCGCCACACTGTAATCTTCAACAGCGAAAATGGAAAATCCCTATCTCGCGAGTCAAACTTCGACTAAATGCTGAAGACGGTAGCGTCACACACTGTACAGTAACAGCAAAAGGCGAATAAATGGAAGCAGGCAAGGAGATAGCGAGGCAGCTCGCGATCAATGAGACCGAAACTCCTCTGTCTCAACAATCACCGATGTGTATCTTAAAAAGCAATCGAACCTCACCTCTACCTCCTTTCCCAAACATTCGTCGCAAAGTTTCATCGCAGAAAGGCAGCCTTTCCAAATTTCGACCCGCCGCCCACGAAAGAACAAGCCGTTCGCCTCTGAAAATCAACGCCGCGATAACAGAGAATTGCAAAGCTCGAAACTCCACCCCCTATCCCCCTCCCACCGTCTCACAAGCATCCCCAGAGTTTCGCAGAATCACACACAGGTTGGCATTAATTGCACACGAAATCCGAGGCAAATCGGTGGCTGGAACGTGCGCGGTCCTCGTTAACGAAAAGAATCCAGAGGAGAAGGAGGGTGCCCGCCTTTAGAACGTCAGGAACGTGTGCCGCGGGTTCATTGCGAAAAAGTGAAAAAAAGGGGAACAGGAAAGGCAAGGGAGGGGGCGCCTTTTTTCGCGTTGTAAAGCGCGCTGCAGTTAAATCCAGTGCAAATTAGCGGGGCTTTGGGGGTGGGTGGGGAGGAAGGTCCACACGGCACTTGCTATTGTTAATTGGCAGGCAGCGCCGGGGAAAGTCAGGGCTGGTGTACGATAAAGAAACAATGGGAAGAAAGTGAAAAAGACGCATCGATGGGTGAAAGGGGCCCGACAAAAAGGAGCGCAGGCGGTCGAACGGGAACTGAGGGTGAGGAGGAAGAAGAGGAGAGGGAGATGGGGATGTAGAAGGTAACCGTGTAAGCCTCTGAAAAACAAAAAGTAAAACAGAGGAAAAACGAAGGAAGGGATTGGAAAAAGCGAGATCGAGGGAACACAAGTGGACGTCTGGGTGAGGGGAGATACGAGGGCTCGAACGAATGGGGGAAAAAACGCGAAGGAAAGGACGTGGGAAAAGGATAATGGCGCGTGCTGTGGGGGGAAACGGAAAAAGCGGGGTTGGCAGCCATGGACGACGTTGGAAAGCCCCTATTTCCATTTTCTATGGCGCAGTTAGTGATTGCCATTCGACGGCAGCCGCTGTTTTCTTCCCAGCCGCCTCCACGCATTCATTAGTATCAATTAAAGGAAAAAGGGCCGTTTGTGCTGCGACCTGCTGGACTGTCGCTTAAATTCTTCGATTCAACGAGTCTGCTACTTTGGATACTAAAACCGTGGACGGAATGAGTGTGTTGAATGAACTGTGTTAGCGGGGTTGCTCGTGGTTTGGGGGCGTTTCTGGTATTTGGTATTCAGAGCCAGAAGTTGGGATTTGCAGTTTTATCTAACTTGTGCGAATTGCAAATTAGCATTGTAGGTGAAAGAAATGTGTGAATTTTTTTATTATATTTTTATTTTTATTATATATGTGTTTATTATGTGTTCACTGTGGGTGTGGGGTGGAGCTAAAACTATTTGGTGTTGAATTATTCCTTTTGCGAATGGAACTTTTGATGAAATTGGGGGAGTAATTAAGTAATAATTTCAGGTTGGTGTGTTTATTAATATGTCTCCCATGTTAAAAGATTAAAGGTCAAATGATATTCGAAAAGGGGGACGTTTATTAACTTCGTCTTCGAAACAATCCACTTGCCGAATTTAGCGACGCTTGCAGCATTTATAACAAGAAATCCGTGTTCCTACGGTAAATACAATATTTTACCAGGGGGGAGGATGACTGCTTTGTGTTCCTTAATTAAGAAGTAGCGAAAGGGTCTTCAGGGGATCTGCATGCTAAAGAACGGCTCGTCTAAAAGGGATTCGGTGGATCGTCTCTTCTCGTTGGCTAACAGAATTTAATTGAAAGCCCAGCGCTGGCATCCATTCGCGACGGGTCCCGCATAACGAAGCCTACAAATCATATTTCCGCCTCATTTTCTGAATTCGTGTCAAGCGTACTTCTTAAAGGTTTAAGCGTTTGTGCCCTGCCAGTCGTTCAAATAAAGAACCTCGGTTCCGGGCAAATGTTTTTCGAGCATACGTAAGCAGGGACAGAGGAGAGCGACCGTCCAAAGTATTCGATGCGAGTGGAGAACATATTTGCAGTTTCTTAGCCACCCTTCTGGCAGCTCCAGTATCCATCTCTCGTCAGCGTTCCCTTAAAACGGACCACCCTTTGACGACGGGTATACGGGGTGGTTAATAATCCTGAGCTTCGTTGAATTTTCAAGTTGCTGAGCTCATTTTACTAAATTTTACTGCGGCATTTCTGGGGGACGTAAGCCCAAGTGCAAAGGACTTCGATTTTTTGGTCAGTAGAATTTGTCATTAATGCCACATAGCACGCGTGAAAATTTATGGTAATTTTTTGTTTAAAAGACAAGCATGGTGATCCTCAAAATTTCTATTTTACCACTCTTCGAATGACTTTTTCATCTGAAAGAAAATTTTACATTTTCTAAAATTCAAGTTCCAAACAGGTGAATTTTCATTAAAACATGAATCGCGAATCTGGAATTGCATTTTTCTACATAGCAGACCATAAATATGAACAGGAGAAATGGTCCTCTCGAAACCATCTATTTTTTCCATAAATCGGGCAGTTCGTCGCGATATCCTGACCAATATTGCGGCGATGTCTGCCCGGCCTTCTTCCCTTTAATTGGCAATAACGGGAGCGTGGCGACCGAAGGTAGACAGTGGACGATGAAAATCTTGAAATACGTTTGGAGAAGAGACGGTTGACGTTGGATGTATGGACGGCATCGCCCACAGCGCGCGTATAAACACTCGGCGATGTTCCGGCCGTTCTGTCCCCGTCGAGGTGGAGGACTCGATAAAACGCGAAAGGAACGTTTTCCAAAGGATAAAAATGGTGGGTGGAGAGGCGCGGCCGCTATTCATCGTGAATAATCTCGTTAAAGTTATCGTCGGGAAAGGCGCGGATCTGATTCACGGGAGAATCATTTCTGTCGCGTGAACGAGCCTCTTCCACCCGACGTCGAGTAATTTGTATGACCCCTGCGTGTGAAAAACGAATCCGCGACTCTGGTACCATTTAATCGGGGATAACGGAATGCCTGCGCTGCTTATCGCGGCGAATGTGGTGGTATAAATAAAGACCGGCCGCGACATCGTTTTATTTCGGGCATCACGAATTTGGGGTGGTTTTTGGGGACATAGAGAGTGTGGTTATTAAATTTGCCACAAGTCTTATCTGATCTTCTATTCTAGCAGAAATTATTTATGCAAGATTCGGTGAATTAGGATTAGGTGAAACTTGGAGTACTTCAGTGAGAGAGTGGAGCTTGAGATATTTTATCGAGGTCTGGGAACCGATGGAGGTTAGGAATTTTTGGAAATAGTAGCAGTGAATTGTGATGACGTTCCCATACCCATTTTCTTAATTAAATTTAAATTCTTCTTCTTCTTAAATTCATATATGCAATTCTAGATACTGTGAGCGATCGCCAAGTATTTAACGCAACGGACGAATGCGGGAAGCAAAAAGGAAAGGGGAATAATGGGAGGCGCGTGGTTCCCGTCCCAATTTCCATTTCCAATTTCGTCGCGCGATTTTTCCACAATGCGTGCAGCCGAGCGTCGCTCTAAATTAATTGAAACGAGGTAATGAAACAGGAGGCGATGCTCGCGACGAGGTGCTTAAAATCGACCCCGCTAACTGTACCACGGGCAAATACACCGTGGTATTTCGTCGAGAACGGAGAGTGGACGATTTTTTGAAAGGCGCTGAACAATGGACGTGAAAAAGATGGCGGAGCCATTCGAACGGGCCAGCATTTAATTCCGCGGTATTTAATTTTCATCGGTAAAAATCCCAGCCATGCCCCTGCCATTAAACGCGACTCAAGACTAAGTATTTAATTAAGCAAGCTGCGTAAAAATGAAGGGTGGCGAAATTAAAGTAAAGCTGTGAACGAGGGTGCAGAAAACTTGATGGAGATTTAGTTGCATGTCGAAATGAGTTATGCAGTATTTTATTTTGCATCGGCTGATGGGCTCTTGACGATGAAAGATTCAGTTGCACGTCAAGTGATAATTAACTGGCGTAGTTGCAACGTGATCCACTAGTAGCATAGTTGGTTCTTTCATCGCGCATTCTCCTCGGTATTCGTTATCCGATCGTTTGCATAGGTACCGTTCAGAAGACGACGAGGCGGAGACTTCATTATTAAATCGAGGCCGTTAATTACGAGCTCACAAGCTCTCCCCCCCCTCCGGTATTAATCACCGCGTTACTTTTAACCCCGTTAACCCCGATTACCATAGCCGTTCGTTATTTTCGGGGGCAATTTTCGAGGCATTAGTTATCGCCCTACTAAAGGAAACGCCCATTTACCGTGGTAAACGTAAGCGGCCAATTTTATCGTCCACCCGTAAATAGTGATTGCCATCGCGTGCAACCGCGAAATAAACGAATTCCAATGCAACGTTACCAATGCGGCTAAGTATTGGGGACCTCAAATAGGTTCTTTGGCACAGTTTGTATGGCAATTGGTAACGATACTTTTCGACCCATGCGCTAATCCAAGTCTGGAAGTGGTAATCGAGGTATTCCATTTGATAAGAAGTTAAGAATTTGTCAACTGGGGCAGATGGGAAGCTTACTAATGAGTAATCAGTAATATTGTGACACTTAAAGCAAGTTTTAAGTCACATTTTAAATCTTTATTATTAAATATTTCATAAACTATTCTTCTGCTATCTGTCCACCTTCAGAGTTTCGTTGAAATCTGAACATAAAATTTCTTGTGGTCGCCATTGCGTCAGTCCCAAGCGTAGATCACTTGGAAGCTACGTGGAGTCTGACCATGCGTTGACTGTTCTACTTAGGAACTCGTCGCCAGCGCCCAAGTAGTCAGACTCTGTATTATTCAGCCGAATCGAGGCTGGTAGAACGCAGTGGTGGTCGATCATGTACTTTCATGGTCGCCACCTGTAATCCCACATGATTCCACACTAGTGTTTCGACCGCTTCCATTCGTTACTCTTATCAGATTCGACGAAATTTCGCTGAACGCGATCCAGAAATTTGTGACGGCGCAATTGCGCGCAGTAAAATGTGCTGCATTAAAATTAACGACGCTCGCGAATGTGCTGTTCGGATGTAATTACATGATCGCGCGTGGGGATTATTTGGCAAAACGAGCTGAATATTAAAGACGAGGGAATTGGGGCTTTGACACGAGGGGAAGTTATGAAAAGTGATTCTCCAACTTCTCCCATTGGACAAATTTTTATGGATTCGTATTAAAAAGAAACTACATCAGTTCTATAAGCTTAACAATTTAGCTTAATTCTATTCAAAATTGAATAGGAAATGTATAAAAATAAAACACAGAAGATTTGATTAAAGAACTTCTTGAAATCTGCCAGCTAACAATTTCCATCTCAAAAGTTGTAATAACATCTACCCCCATTTAAAAATACTAAGGGGGTAGTAATCATTACCTGAGCTCCTCTTAAACCATTTATAAGTGAACTAAAAAATATTCAACCACGCTCATCTTATCCACCATTATGCAGATCCTCGAATACACTCGTCGAAATTCAGCATCCCTCATAGAAAGCTACCCTCTGCGTCCATCTTCATCGCGCAACTTTCCCGCGTTCGCTCTCGTGGATCCTAACAAAAGCCCCGAAAACTCGGACCACTGTTTATTCAAGGATCGCTTACACGATTTTGCACTCGGGTCTCGTTAATTGCCAGTTGGCAACAGGAGCGTATTTTCTCTGTCTCGATTGTTGGTCGCGGGAGCGAGGAGCTTGTCGTACGCGTTCCCACGCCGCTCGATAATCGTCGTTAATCACCGATATTTCGTGTCCCGTTAATAGTAATTAGTGTTTTATCGGGTTCGTACGTGATCGAATTAAATGGCTGAACACTTTCGAGCCTAATCGACTGGTTCACGGTTGCGCCCTGACCTGACTAAATACACGCGTGATACATCATAGTCGTGATGCACTCTGGGGCGTACATGGCTGACTATTAACCGCAGTCGAACGTTATAACCGGAGATAAATCCTTCATCGTGGCATGTTGGCAGAGAATTTGGAGCACTTGCAGCAGTTTTACAGGAAAAATGATTTAGTGTATTTTGAGGATGTAATTTAGTGTATGTTGAGGCTTTACAGTAATCCTTTGTCACTTTTGAGGGGAAGGAATTATTTTATCGATGAATTTGGGATTCAAGTAGGGTTTGTAAAAAAAGTATTAGTGAATATGGAGTCTTCAATTATTAATAATTTTTATACTAAATTTGGAGATGGGGACAGCTCAAACTCTAGAATTATTTCTTTATATACCTTAAGCTACAATTCTCCATATGCTTTTCAGTTTCTTATGCAGCTTTCATATTTTTCCACGATACTTTTCTAATTTCCGAACACTCATTTTTATAATACTTGTATTAAAAAAATGCGTTGTGGGTGATCATCTCGGGGTACACTGTGAAGTAAACTGAAGTTTGTTAGCGTAAGCGAATCACATCCGTTTAATTAGATACGTAATCGCGTTGGACGTGTAACGACTGTCAGAAGCTCGACAGAGCTTCCCTTCGAGGCAGTTCAGAACTTGGCGTTTTAAAAGACGGGGCTGCTGACGCTTACAGATGTATCAAGATTGTACCCCTTGGAATATAAATGGATGGGATTCAAATACACTGGCGTGCACGGCAGGGAGCGTACAATAGAAGCCTCCGATACTATGCACAATTGCGAGCGATTCGCAAACATCGAGTGCCGTGAGCGAGGGAGACTAGAATAGGGGTCCTCGATACTGTGAATAATTCGGTGGCAGTGCCACGGCACTCTGCTACAATGTTGGTCGAATATGATAAATTAGAAGTGACGGTTAAGTAGGCCGTAGCAATTTCATGGAAATTAGCTTTCGAGATCGAAAATTCTCCTGGTCTCTCGTAGAATCTTCAATAATGTGTCTTCGGGGTTGAATTTTAAAAGCTACCGCTACTAGTTAATATAACAATCAAGCTTTCTCTTATTTAGTAGAGTCTGTAAGAATTAATAATTAACTGTCGTACTTACGTTGTCACGTGGCATTTTAATTCGTAGAGCTGGCAAAAGAATGCTTCCTTTCGGCAGATAAATTAAATTTGACACTCCCCAATGTAATATTTCACACACACGCCCTTTCTATCTCACAACCACTTAGTCACTCTGTGTTTTCCCCCATCGACCGTAAGATCAACGAACGGCAGGGGTAGAAATAAAAAAAAATCGTCCAAACAGAAACGAAATGTATTTGCAATTATAGCGAAATTTACAAAGATACCTACAATTATCCATTAATCGAATCGCATTTACGGTAATACAATAACATCAGCCCACCGCAGATTCTCCTACGAAAGCATCCATCGAACTTTGCCCGATAATTACGAAACGAATGGTAAACGGCAGACAGGCGGCTCCGTGTCGTTCCGACGAGTCTAATTGACAGTTAACACACCCTTAACGTTGCGCGCGAGAAGGCAAGGCACATTGGATACAGGTCCACACGCTGATTATTTCTCCTCACTTGCCGGCAATTGGGCGAGATTCATAACCAACCCCTGTGCGCGCGAGGACAGAGGAGAGAGAGTTGGCTACAGGTGGTCCCCGGGCAAATCAATATTGTCTGCGTGTGTTCCGCGGGCGAATATGCGAGCTGGCTTCAATGTCCCTTCGCAACACGCAGCCCCTGATCCCCACCCATGACGATGATATTGCACAGTGTAAGCATCGTATCTCGCTCCGCGTACCCTGCGTACCTGGATATCGCTTGTGTCCATTGTAATTAAAAAAAGAGACTGTTCCCGGTAATCCGGCTGGATATTCACGGCGGGAGAGACAGGGGCCTGCACAAACGCGAAGGCTTAACGAGGCTGGAGCACCTTTGGAAACGCATGGTGTAGTGGGATCCGCGGTAGAACCGACAACTAGGGTGATCCTTTGTCCAGAAAACAAACGAATCAAAAAAGTAGAACGTAGGCGGAACTGAGGACATGGCTGATTCTGCCTTACTTCTGTACAAAAATAAAAAAACGCCAGCCTCCTTTCGGTCGTGCCGTCCACTATGAGTCACCCTGTATACTTGTACAGCGTCGGAATATACAAAAAATGAAGCACAATGTGTCTATACAGTCATCGTATGAAAATAACACATGTTGATACAATGTAGGTATTTATATATAAAACAGATATTAGCAGAAATAAATATTTCTCTTTGTTATTAAACAGAAGATAAGGTCTACCTGTTAAACATATTAAATTATACGTACAATTTGCTTAATGATTAATGCCAAGAGTTTTGAAAGGCACATGTAGAGGTAAACGATGGTTTTAATGAACCGAAGAACAATTTCAGGGGAATTGCGATGTTGGCGACTGGATCACCCTGGGTGTCATGTCGACGCGTCGCATATGTTGTCAAAGTCCTCGTCGGGCTCCTCCTCGACGAGGAATTCTGGGTAACCGAGGGAGAGAACGTCCACCCGCGACAACTCCTGCAGGTACGGATAGAATGATATCAGTTTGTACTGACTGATACACTCGACCACCCAGTCGTGAACAATCGGCACGGCGCGAACCTTTTGGTACCATCCTATTGCAAGGAAAATGTTTGAGAGGTTAGGGGTGCGAGGGAATTGAAGCGCGCGGGGTACCGAAATACAGGGGAAACTCGACGGCGGGCGATTCCACTCAAAGAAATAAGTTAAACATGCGGAATGACATTTTTCTGTTCGGGCCTCCGTTTTCGAGGAAATCCCGCTTGAACGGGGAGCAGAGCGAACGGGCACTTGGGGTATTAGCGAGCTGCGCACGCGCTTCCCTAAAGCGCATGCATGATCCATGTTTAACGGAGATGTCCTCGAAATGGCAGAGTTGTACAGAAAAATGTTACTTCACATATTTGATTCATTTTATCACGTTGAATCGCTCCCCTTCGGTTTCGTCAGCCTTTGGGACAGTATGTATGGTTATTTAAATGAGGAAGTAGTATTACGTTGGGAACTTTATCATTGCGCAATTTCAGAATGTAAAAACGGAAATTATGTCGTCTGAAGTTAAGTATTTGATACAGGTGATCTACTTTCTCGATTCTGCTGTTATTTTTTATAGATTCTCAAATTGTTATACTGCAAAGATGATCGTTTTTTCTAACTCTCTCGATTCTGGCGCGCTTTACTTCCGTTCGCGTGAAATTAGAGACAGGGCCATGCACTCACCGATAATTGCATCGTTGTGAGTGTTCGTCTGTATCACGATGATCTTCAGCCTCCGCTTTTCAGCGGCTAGAGCATCCAACGAGTCGACCACAATGGCACCAGTGGCACGTAGCAGCTCCTGGACACAAAGTGTATCCTTGAGTCGTAGAACTTGGCAAGGATTCAACCTTAAATAGTCTAGCAAGATTGGATAGCCAGGCGAACGTAAATAAAATGCTTTCCTTGGGCTGGTAACATATACAGCGAGCAGACTTTCATTACGGACTACTCAACTGCTGGCTTTGGCCGTGTCTGCTTCGAAATATATGTACCCCTCTACGTCAGATTAAAGATCAACTTCTATTCTTCCGCTGGCACGGAAATGTCCATTGGTTAATGAAAGGATTCTTATTCTTCTCCGTGACAATGCTCGCCCACGAGTTTCGCGTTTATAGTCGGAACGAAATCAATTGGACCTTCGCGATCACTCCTCCTCCACTCTGAATCACACGGAGTAGAACGATGAAAGAACTACAGCAGTGGAGATATTTTCTAGTAATTTTCGTTACAGTAATATCGCTAAAATTGAATAAGTACCTGGGGTATATTCAAGTCTCAAAAAGTCACGGTCCTAAACTACTTTTATCAAAGTTTACTTGGGGACACTTGAGTTCCACGACGTAGAATTCGAAACACACCATCTCGTGGTCAAAAATACCCCCTCGCGAAGAATAAAATTGCTTTCTTAAGAAATGAACATGTCACATGCTACGGTCTTTAGAACACCAATGTGGCCCACCATATTTAGCCCACCTTAGTATCCACCGTCAACTCGAAGCTACGCAAAGCATATGTCGAGAGAGGACAGTTTTGTTTCCAGTGAAAAAAGAGTTCCTTAAACCTCACCTTATATTGCTCCACCGACACGTCCTCGTATGGCCCCTTGCACAGGATGACGAAACCTTCGAAAAGGCCCTTCCCCCTGAGTCGCGAGTTTCGTGGGCCCGCCAGGAGTGTTCTGCAGTCTACTGCCTCGTAGCGTTCCTCGTTCAACAATTTCTTCTCGTGCAAGGAATCCACGACCCACTGGTAACCCACTATCCATTTCCTGTAGGCTATTCCTTGCAGGTACTTGAGCGTCTTGCTGGCCCCATTGTCCTCCTCGTTCACTTTCACGATGACGTGGCTCACCCCCTGTTCGAACTGCGTCACGTATCTCGCGTTCACCGCCTGCGCCAGCCTCTTCACTCTTTCAACCTGAGAGGCCAACAGACCGCTGCACACAAAGCACAACTGTATCCTGTCGACGCTCTGCGCACTCTCGCCAATGGCGAGGTTGGCTTGTTTATTCAAACATTCGCGTCCGTTTGCCACGAGATCGGGTTTCTCGCCCTCTGTACAGGTGTTCGCGCCGCCATTTCCCTTTACAACGGCCTGCGCCTTCGGGGTGCTCTGATAAACGGGGCGTATGGTCGTCTTTGACAGCGGACTGGCAGTGCTACTCAAGCTTTTTCCAGCGGTCGATGGTGTCCTCGCGAACTGTTTCCCGTTCATTCGCGATACCGGCGTCGAGATCGAACTCCCTTTCGAATTAGAGCCGATCGTTTGGATACTGGTGATACTGTAAGCGTTGCTAAATATGACGTCACGCGATGGTGCTTGTCGGGTACAGGAAAGAGGGAATTGAGGTGCGAATGGGGTTACTAATGGATCTAGTAATGTGGCAGCTATAGTCGGGGAAAAATCTTTGGCATTTCGAGATCAGCCGAATAGAATTTTTCGAATACAAAGATGGGCTTGGTTTCCACGAGTAATACTGCAGCGTCTGAGAAATAAGAAAAACTTCTCACCCCTTCAAATTTGCTATTAACTATAGTCTATAAATTCTTCTTAAGAAACCAAGGCCAGAGTGATAGAGAATAAGCTCCTAGGTAACATTGCGCGACCACCTGATTTTGTTCCGCCTATAGCATCCAATGAAGCGAGCCTCCTTTAAGTAACTGCGAAACCCTCGAGTGAATAAATGAACTCTAATTCGCGGAAACAATGTTACTTCGCTGTCAACCTAATCGAACCAAAGTGGCTCGAATAGATACGCCAATTTTGTGGAAGCCTGTACTCATTTAATTCAAATGAAATCTCTGCACAGACGCAGCCACGATACGTTTCCACGGGCGTGTATCGTTTCGTTAATTGAATGGATAATTACGTGTGCTCTGGGACGACGCGGATGGAGCGGAGGAAGGTTGGAAGATACTCGCGTTACTTACTTTCTCGTCTTTATCTCGGGAGTGTTCTCAACAATGCCATCTTCTTCGCCCGAGTGTTCGGCGTCCTGGATATTTCAAAGTAGAGTGAGTCTTTGTGAACGCGGAGGGAAAAAGAGTCTTGTTTATCTCGTAAGTAGCGGAATGAATAGTGACGACGAAATAATAAGAGTCTGCTGGTTAGGCAGCGCATTTAGCGTGAATTTATGCGAGCCTTTGTTGCGGCAATATTATTCGCCGCATTCGAACTTATCGCGGAACGAGGTTATACCGTAAACAGTGTGCTCGATTTCAGTTATTAAATAGTTGTCTCCCGCAAAGTATGGCAAGGGGGAAAGAAATTGAACGCATGGGGGTTGACATCTAGAAAATTTCAAGGATTTACTTGCCTTTACTCTGAGGGGTTGGGGTTCGAGGGAGATATTAAAATTGTATAGGAAATCAGTAGGCAGAGAAGTTATTCATTCTCTGGGGGTGGAAGTAAACAGGGTGGATCAGGATTTAGGTACAATGAAATTCATTATTCCACTCACAGATCTTTCAAAATCTAAACACAACTCTCTTCCACATTAAAGAGAAAGGAATAACCTTGAAATCTTTTCAATAAACACCCCTTCCCTTTTTGGTAAAATTCTAACGAACCCCTTTCAACCCTCGCAAAGAAAAGGGCTACTGACCTTTCCCTTCGAATCCGAAGGCCGCGCATCGTTCGTCTTCTGCTTCTGCGGCGTCCGTTGCTCCCTCGCGTGTTTCTGCTGCTCAGATGGCACTCCGTAGGTCAGAGGCCTCCCGAATAGATCCTGCTCAAATTGCTTGATCAACAAAGAGTGCTGCGTGACGTCCATCAGCGAATCGTACTCGTAACACGTCTCGTCCTTCGACCCCTCTTCTCCGTTGCCCATCTCTTGCCTCGGTATTGGTTTACCACTCTCATGAACTGGCTTACTCGCCAACGACCCATTAGAAACGCTGCCCTTCGCCGTCGACTCGAACGGTTTCAATCGATCCAGCGATTTATCCTTCCTCGAGCACCGATTATTCACATTTACATACGCGGTCGTCAAAGTTTCCTCATCGTCGCTTTCAACATCGCATACCATCCCCGCGTTCTGGTACTTGTTCTCCTTATTAGATCCGTCAGACTGTCGCGAAGTCGACGAATCCACGTTCGACGATCGAGGGCGCGGCACAGCTGACTTCATTGCCTCAGATTTCGACTCCTTGCCACCAGAGAATTCTCCAATCAACACCTGCGTGTTTACATTGGCCATAACTTCGTCGAAGTTATCGTGCATGAAGCTTGCGCCTTTCTGTTTACCATCGGAATCCCTATCGTTAACAGAAGCAACCACGTCGAATCCTCGGATTCTGTCTATGGTCGCGCCAAAGTCTGGCGAATCATCATCGAACACCCCTTTGATCGCCAGAGTCTGCCTCTGTGCGTCACGCTTGCCCGACCCTTCTGAATTCGTCGCTATCTCCGGCTGGTGTCTGTGCTGCACAAAGGACATTCGATTGGTCTGCGTCAGCCAATCAGACGCGGAGGAAAAGGATTTCTGGGACTTGGGAGAAGTGCTCGTTTTCTGGAAAACAGAGGAGGCACGTGTTTGCTTCGGCTTTCCTTTCTTCGTGCTACTCTCCGCGGGATTCAGCGGCTTCGACCAGCTACTCACTATCACGTTCACGTCCTCGTCGTCGTCCGAGTCCAGGGACTCCGCGCGTTTCCGCTTGGGCAGCGGAGATGCTACTACAATCTGGGCACTAGGAGCGGCATCGGGTTGAGTGTTCTTGTTGCTGTCTAAGTAAAAAACGTCGGGCGAATCGGTGTCGGAGCTGGCTACCGTTATGATCCTCCTGTAAGCCCTTTTCTCCGTCGCCGTGGGGCCTACCTCCGTGTCGGAGCAGACGGATGCCATGTCTATGTCGTGGGGTGTGGGATCCGAGGACAGAGTATAGCACACTTTGCTGGTATTATCGTTTTCATTGATGTCCTTTCTGATCACCGTGGATTTGGACGCGAGGCTATGGCTAGAATTGAGGTGACCATCCTTCATCGGGCTTCCCTCTTCGTTCTTCGACTTCCTCTTCATTCTGTGGCCCAGTTTCTCACGGCTGATCGACCGCTTCCTTTTGGGCGTGGAGGACGAGTCTGACGTAGATCTTCCGGAAGCCTGCTGCGAGCTGCGTATGAGAGCCCTGGAATGCGCCCCTCTTATGTCAGAGAAGCTGCTCCTCTTCGCGCTGGTGTCCTTGGCAGCGCCAGCTTGCTGGTCGAACTTGGTGACTGTTGTGTCGTCGGATGTGGGGGACTCCACAGAAAGGAACTTCAGCTGAGAGTCCTTCTTTGGCGACAGCATCCTAATGGTGCTCCTGGACGCAGTCTTGTCAGTCGCAGAGGGGTTTATTGGGCGGTCACGTTTAACAGAAGCCTGTTCGTCGTACAAGGACACTAGGAATACATCGTCCGATTCCTGCGACTTGCTCGCCGCGCTGTTAATTACTGGAGTGATGTCCTTGTGCGCTGTGTCTTTGTACATACCGACGCGTTTCGTGGTTAATCTTACACTTGTCGAAGGTCCAGGTTGATCGGAGACAGACTGTCCCATGTCCGCGTCTAATTTGTCCCTTGTCATTGCTTCAGCCTCTTTTTTATTCTGTATGTTAGTCTGAGTATCACGCTGCTCTATCGCCATTGTATCGTTCACGGTAATCCTTGTGTTATTCCCAAAACGAGTCTCAGTCGTGCATAGCCTCTGAGGATCCATCTGCACAAAGAGATCACTCGAGTCTATTGCGTTGCACGATTTCGCGAAGCTGGTCACAGAAACATCGCGACGCGGCAGCATACTTCGTCTAGTCGTCCCTAAATACAGGAACCTAATGGGTGTCCTGCAATATTTGACCACCCTCCCCAACTTCTTGAACGCCACCACGTGCCTGGCTTCTCCCTTGCTCTGCTCCCTCTTATTCGGCCTTTTATTCGAAATCGAAGCGCCCCTGGAATCTGCAGAGGGGCCACCGACGTCTTTACCCTCACCTCCCCCATTTCCGTCGCGTTTACTACTCATCTTGGAAGTTAATCCACCATCCCCAGCTTCAGCCCCCATTTCCCTTTTGCTCTTATCCATTTCACGATTCAAGTCACGCTTCACGGCAAACAATCGCGAAATACCGCCCACGCTCTGCGCCTCGTCCGATTTGAGATCGGAGCTGCGCCTCTTCAGGGACAACCTGCTACGACTGGTCGTTGGGCTCATCATGGGCGACTGATATTTGAACGCAGAGTCGGTTGTCTCGTCGATTCTTTTCCCCCCTGACGAACAGGTATTCCAGTTCGCCAGAAACGGGCTGGTGCGATCATGGCTGGACTCTTCAGGTTCGTTGCCCCTAGCGGAGGATCTTCTTACTGTATCTTTTAATGGAGTCGCTGGGATCGGAGTCTCAGATCCATCCTGGGCCCCGGGTAAGGTCTCCCGTTCCACCACAGACAACGTGGCTCCCTTGGGGACTAGGTTACCCTGCACGCTTTCAATTTCTCGTTCTAGACAATCAGAAGTGCTGCTGACCACCCCGATGATGTCGTTCATCTGATAACTCTTCAGATCTTTGATGTGCACTTGTTTGCCTTCATCTAGCATGATAAAGGACGACTCCTTCGCGGGTTGCGTCCTCTTTAAGATTGATCTGTCGCCTTTGTTCCTTGCAGAAGCCTCCTCCGCCAGCCGGTGCTCTCTACTGCGAGCACCCTCGACATTTGGCAGCCGCTCCTCGAAAGCGTGCTCATCTCCGCGGCCTCCCTCGATGCTCTCAGACGTATTACACTCGGATTGTTTCCCTTCGCTCGTTCCCTTAATTGCCCGCGATCTGACGGCTCTTCCCGTCACAGGCTCGTCCAGGGAACGGGGCTTGCCCTTATTCTCGATGCTCACGTCTAACGACTTTAGCTTCTTTCTCCTCGGGCGCATCTCCTTGCCGAAACGAGCGACCGAGGACCAGTTGTGCTTCATGGAGGGTAGCATGTTGCAGGGAGACGTCTTGTGAATATCGCTCGTCTTTTCGTGGCTCTGTATATCATCCTGCGCGGTCCTTTCTTTCCTTTCGTTCCTAGGTCTCGTGAAGCCAGAAGTGCTCGGCTTTTGATGGTCCACCACCACTGACTGCACCCTAGCACCCACCCCTTTCGAATTCTGACGCGATCCACCCTCGAGCGCCCCGTTTTCCGTGTCCTTCCTGATCCAGGAACCTTTAGTGCGATTATGCGCTAATTCTCGGTGGTGATCGTCGTCGTTATCGTTCGCGGGGTCTCCCAATTTGCTCACAGCTGCGTGGTCCAACATGTCAGGCTTACCGTCCTTGCCATTCTGGGAGATGGAGTACGCGAGGGTATCGTCGAGATAGCTGTCAATGGCTAGGGATGGTGCAACTTTGTTAGGATCATCGAATACCTCGTGTGTGGGCAAGGTCTCCAGCCAATTCTGTACTCTAACCGATTTAGCGGCTTGACGATCGGTGGACTCGTCAGGGGGCAGGGCCTCAACGCCAGAGAAAGGGTGTTTGTTCAGGTACTTGGTTATGGTGCTGGCTCTGCTGCTGTCTTTCACAGCCTTCGCCTTTTTCGATTGCTTTCTGCGCGTCTTCGCGGTAGCGCTCGAATTTCGGCGTGTCGTTGAAGCTATCGCGGAAACGTTGGAGCAGCTGGGACCAATTGCTGCTTCTGGGTTTAATTTGTGGTGATCGGTGGCGTCCGATGAACAACTCTCGTGCGTGCTGCGTGGTCTTGGAATGTCTAACGTTACTGGAAACACGTGGCATTGCATTGCTAAGGAGACGCGGAGGAAAATGGTCTTGAACGAACGCGTGAGATATAAATTTTGTACAAAATACGCATCTGATTTGGGGGTACAGGGTGTGTCAAGTTAATAGTAGCAGTAGTGTCTTTTGTTTGGAGGCAGTTGCGAAAAATGATGGACGAAAAAATAGAAGAATTTCAAGGAGCTTAATCACCTGCGATTGTAACTTTTAATTTTACCTTTCAAAGGAGTCGTAGGTGCTTTTGTACGCAAAAAATGAAATTAATTATGACACTTAATCCATTATACAGTGTATTATTGAAGCACTGTTCAACGAAATAAATTCAAATTTGGCATGCTTTTAAAGGGGGAAAAAGGCTGGAATACCAATACGACTGTATGTATCTTTCAGCCTACCCTTATAAACTTTACGAGGACTCGACACCTCCAGCTTCTTCAACTTTCTCAGACCACCCTATACACCGAGCACATAAACCCCCCCAATTATAGCGAAGGAACTCTGCACAATCTAATTACCTAAAACTCTCTGAATCTTCCACAAACAAACGATTCACGCTCCGCGTACTACTCCCCCTAAACTTCATACTCCCCTACCAAGCACAATACTGAAAATTGAAAAGAAACTGGCACCCTGAATTTCGAGCCGAAGATAAATTTTGCAGCAGGTTTGCTACACAAAAATCTCTATCGGCCGTGAGAATCGTGGCAAGTACTTCTCCGTGCACAGGCTCGACAGTTTGTTTTTCGAAACGCGTGTAAAATGTTTGAAATCTCTCTGGGATGCATTGTCCTATGCTTTTCACGTCCCCGTGCACGGCATTGTGTACATTGTGACGCGCGCGATCTCTGGAGGCAACGTATCGCAGCGGGGTACAATTAAAATTTCAAGCAAAGGACCCGTTAAACGCTCGCCAAAAGAATTTCAGTCGAGCGGCCCAGCGTAAACGTTAAGACCTCGTGAAACATTTACGTTTCGGATACATGCAGGATGCATCGATTACACGAAGAACACCGGCACGTAAATTTTTCAGGGCCTCCGCTCGCTCCGAGGAAATGGATAGCTGACCCTAGCAAACATGATACCGTGACATACGCGACTACAGCAGCGTAAGCCCCGCCTTTTATTTTTAACGAAGGCTGCAGAAACTTTATCGTCGTAAACCATTCGCGATTATAACTTGGCAAATTTACTACATGTGCGCCTTTCTTTTTATAGATTTATAAGTTATGGGGTGTTCCCTACAGATTCCTTATCTTGTAGTGGAATTAAGGGATTAGGAATAGATATTCCGGGCACTGTATTCGTGCGAATTTTAGTTCGATGCTTTGATTGATATTTGAAATTATTTCGGGGCTGTGGTAGCAAATATTAACATTTGGATATTCGTGAAAGGAAGAAGTATCGTCGGATGGAGGGTACTTACTGTCGATGCCAGAGTCTTTTTGAATCGCGTTCATCAGATTTTCCAATTTGTCGATGTACTGCTCCATGTGCTCGTCCTTCGAAATACTGCGACGCACCAGCTTGAAGTTGCATAGCGGACACGCATTTTTGTTTTGTAACACCGATTGGATGCAATCGTGGCAAAAGCGGTGGTTACAACGCGTTTTCACTGGCTTAGATATAGTGTGCAAACTGAAACATGAAAAATACGTAATCCGTTGCGTATGTGTTTTTCGAAAATATGACAAATTAGTTGCATTGTAGCATTCTTGAGAACGACATGATAAAAATGGAATTACGAATTTTTAGAATAAGATTTAGAGTAGATCGTTAAGGGGTCATTTTGGTAATCACGCCGCAAAATTCGGCACATTCAGGTTCTTTTTTCTCAGTGAATACAATGAATAACAATGTCAAACTTTTTTTTTCAATTATTAAGCTACTTGTAGTGTATACGGAACAATTTTTTAAATACACGTTTAATTGTGTTTTTCAATGTTAACCGGAGTTCAAAATCGCGCCTTTGAAAAGACGGCGGTAGTGATTTCAGCGCACAGACTCATCTGAAACAAAAAAACTAAACTGATTCTTAATCATTATGAGTACCGCTATCGAAGGTGCCAGAATTAGCCACATAAGTCAAAATTTAACAAAATTCCGCGGTTTCAAACTTCAAGTAAGAATGGAAAATTTTGAAACTTGAAGTTTGAATAAGCGCAATTTTGTTAAATTTTGACTTACGGGGCTAATTCTGGCACCTGCAATAGCGGTACTCATAATGATTAAAAATCAACTTGGTTTTTTATTACAGATGAGTCTGTAAGCTTAAATCACTCCCGCCAGGGAGGTATTTCTTTTCGAAGGCACGATTTTGAACTCCAGATACCATTTAAAAAACAAAATTAAAAGCGTATTTAAAAATTGTTCCATATACATTACAAGTAGCTCATAAATGAAAAAAAGTTTGACACTGTTATTCATTGTATTCACTGAGAAAAAAAAGCCTCGATGTTGCTCAATTTTGCGTACGTGATTACCAGAATGACCCCATAAGATTTAACAAAAGTGCTTTAAAAATATTACAAAAAATAAGATAACAGGATGTAGATAATGTTTCTTTGATATGGATGCCTCATTTGTAACTTCCTGTCAAGATTACCACACACGATAAATGTGGAAGTAAAGATTGAAATACTGATAAAACTTTGCATTATCGATAGACATGATAAGGAAGAATATAATCCAAGACATACAGTTGTACCTCAGTTTTTATTGAATTTTATTAAGAATCGATATCAATCCAATTTAAGTATACAAGCAATAAGTAATTAAAAACATAATTTACATAGCAGAAGTAACAAACACTACTGCATATAAATTGAATATACTTCATATACTATGCAGCTTTATACTTCAGACGTTAATACATTTCATACATAATTCACTAATTATTCATGTATAACAATTACTAACGGTAACCAATCAATTACAACATTACTCATAATGATGCGTGCAAACAATACAATCAATATGAGAATGTACTTTATAATTGATACCCATACATATTCTACATAACAACAATTTTCTTTTATACTGAAAATTACACGAAACGGAATCATACAACATTTCGAACTTAACTCACGACATAAAAAGAGTACAATTATTTCATAATACATTTAGTAAAGAGGATTCTAAATACGATTAAAAACGGGACCGAACATAACCTATACCACAACGCGACGATCGCAAGAAAATGTCACATGTTGCGGCTTTCTATCAGAAACATATACGGCATTGCGTCTCGAATTCACATCTGATTGCGCACACTCCACGGATCTCTGTATACCAGTCAGAAACTTACCAAATACTGCACTGCAAACATTTCTGCATACCCTGGATCACCTCTGACAGTTTTGTAGCGGTGGCGAACACCTGCTCCATCGTTCCTTTTTTTATTAATATCCCTGTGTCACCACATAGCGTGTGTTTCTTACAATACCGTTCCAGTCACTTGTTTAATACGATGTAATCACAATCGCGACACTATCTTTTGCACTCGGGTCCTGCCATTGTCACAGGTCACAGGCTACAAACATGGTTAATACTTGTCAACCCGTTACACGAGCGCGCTGTTTACCAATCCAGCCATGCGCAGAGGGTGGCGTTGCGATCAATGGGTCGATTCATTGCACTCGGAACACTCAAATAATCAATTCCACGTTTAAATAATCGTCGCGAGTCTTCGGCATTTAAAGTGCGATTAACGGGCCGTTTAAGGTATACTAAACTACAAAGCGATTCCATTTATCGCATCGAACGCAGGCTTGGTTAATGCTCTCTATTCACAAAGAATTTCAATGAGCACGGTAAGCCTGTCGATGAATCGATCGCAAAAAGTCCACGTTTACTGTTTCCGCCGGTAGACGGCGCTAGCGAATCCCTCGCGAACTTGGATCGCCTATAATGGCGGGAAGCCGCAGAGCAGGAAGTTTCGTAATCAAACGGAATCGTCGTGAAGCGCAGTCGCATCGGTATCGAAGACTGTTTCTGGCTTGAATTACACTCCAGGGATTAAGTGCCTTTGGATATTTCGTCTATTGGGAATCCATCCGCTCGGCTAGGTTCGAGAGAATCTTGTTCAGGCATTCCGACGTTTGTCACGATTAATTCTTGTAATTTGACTAACGATGCTCGTGTTTTTGTACCGCAGGATTCTCCAATCTGATGATTAATTCGAGGTCATCGAGATCAACAAGGAGACAGGAAGGACGATAGTGCAGCGGAACATGAGCCTCGCCGAAACGACCTGTTGATGACGTTATGGGGTGGATCTTCCTTGCCAGTATTTTACTCCTATCCGTATGCGGTGAGTCTTGACCACGCAATTATTGAATAGGTTCTTACATACGTCGTTCACGTGCAATGGGGAATGGAGTGTTAATGGTAAGGGTAATGTTTTGCCGTTGAGACAGTGGCGTAACTTGAGATTTCTGAGCCCTGGTTAGAAAATGAAATTAGGACTTTAGGATGGCAGAGATTCCTTTATGGAAAGGAACAGATTGTCAGCTACAGATAGGAATTAGAATTTCTATTATTGTTACTGAACGTTATTTTCGAGAGTTGGTAATGTTTTCTTCTTATCTCTGCGCGGGACAGAGATGGCGCTTTGGAGCCACTTGCGCCATTGTAGTTACGCCATTGTAATAGCATCGCCTTTTGCCAACTCGAAATAATCAAGAACAAAAAAGATATAATCAGTGTTTATATTGGCTTAATAACAGCAGTCTGAAAGTAATGCTTATTTAATTTTAAAACAAAAATAAGAGTGCATGCTTTATGCACCAGTTTATTTTGGCAAATTAAAATTGCAACAAAGTGCAAACGTATTTCGAGTATAAGTACGGAAATTTCGAAATTTGTAATGCGGGATATGTGATTAAAATTTTTAGAATTCTTTAGTATTAAAACGGGTTGCTCCATAATTTAATCTGTAAATAGTAGAAGTTATTTTTATTATTTAAATTTGATAAAATAAATTTGTTTCTCAATTCTAAACTGTTTCAACGTCGAACACTTTTTTTTCAATATTTCAACCATCTTTTTGTTTTTCTTAATTTCGTAATTATTATCAGAGATATACGAGTCTACTTCCTTTAAAGAAATATCCATCGCAAAAATTTAATTAAGACAGAGTCCCTAAAGCAGTTCAGAGTTTGTTCCTCTGGGATCAGTTACGTATACTGGTTTCGCTGCGTCGCTGTGATAAGAAAGTTAGGGGAAGAACTGTCCATTAGAAACCACAGGGGCCATTCAAATTTTATAACAAACTGAAACTGTTAATATGTATCATAATTCGTCCCTCAGTTTTCATTAAAAAAATTTGCGTTATTGTGTTCATGGAATTACACGAGAATTTGCAATATTTGAAATTGCATTTCTTAAATGACACATAACAGAGAAGGACACGGCAAAAAATATAATTTCAGAGAGCTTGTACAGCATAAAGCTACTAAATCGCTATAAAAACTGTGAAACAAAAATGTTACGAATGTAGTTATTTTGCTTTGAATTTATTTTATTTAATTCGATGATGTATATATGTATATACGTGATAGGGGTGCAACTTTGTCTATAAGAGTATTAACCTTTACATTTCACTAGCAGATGTTGAGGGTTCTTATTTTTCTAACGAAATCATATTCAATTTATTATATATTTGAGTAGCTTATGTTGTCATGGGAGATATACTGCAAGTTCGAGATCTCTTCTTTTCTCCGTACATTTCATACCGTTTTGGTGTGACAAGATTAATGCTTTTATGTGACCATCAACAGGTATACAATTTAAAGGTGCTGCGAAAATTTCAGTGACATGTGCAATATCCCGGGTGAAATTAATTTCATATCTATAACACTCTGCAACATAGCTTTTCTATCTTCTTAGCGGTTCTGCATGCATCTAAACTGGCACTGGCAGATTCAAAATCTGGTAAATTTATTCCGGGGTTATGCGTACCAGTGAAGCGAATGTAGCATGGCATCCTCCCCGGGAAGAAATTTGAATTGCACTTGTAAGGAATCGTCCTCCATCGAATAAATTTACCAGGGAAAACATCAGCTGTTTTCGCAGCGATTAAAAACGCACGATCCCGCCCACGAACTACTCCCCTCTTCAGTATACCCCGGAGTTATGTACACGCCTAACGACATAACCGATACATATAGCAAACACATGCATAATTCATTTCGCGTTGACAGCTTTAGGACAATTCCCAGAATTCGAACTTATACATGTATAATACACTGATATAATTTAAAAAAAAAAATAAAACCACCAAGACATATTTCTAATTCGTTACGTGTGTATAAGCTCGCCAAGGGCCCCGTCATGCCCCCAGTTCCCCTTTTCTGCCCCCTAATATTACACAATAATCATATAATCAAAAGCCACGAAGTGCTCCATAGTCAGGGTAAATGATCTTAGCTATTTTTCGAGTCCTCGTCGAGCAGTTCGACCAGTTGCTTCCTCGCGACTCTCAGGGGGCCCTGGAGGAAGTGAAAGGGACCCGGAATACCCAAGATCATTCGCCCCGGTTATAGAAGCGGTGCGCGAGATAATAACTTGATCGGTGTATGTTGCTGTTTCACGCTGCTCTGGATTTGAAAAAAAAAGTAGCGGCGGGATTGCCGTTGCCACAGGGCGGGGCGGGGGCCCATGGACAGCCGCAGGCTGGCTCGCCGAGCACCCCGGGCCCCGGCGGTGGCACAGTTGGCAGCGGCGCGAGCAGTACTCTCGTCGCTGCTGGCGGCGGTGCTTCCGGCTCTGACACCGGCGCCGTCAGCGGAGGCGGCGGGCTTGCAGGCCCCGGTGTCACTGGGGGAAGTACCGGCGGTGGGGCCGGTGGCGGTGCTGCCGGTGGTGGCACAGGCTGGTCCCAAGGACCGGTTCGCCGGGGCCGAGGGTGGCGCGACTGGCGCCGCGGCGACCCCACCCTTATAAAGGGACTTTGGCAGTCCAAGGGACCTCTAGGTAAATTTCGGTTCTATATTATTCCTTGAAGCATCTGTACTGCTTCCTTCATGTGTGCGCGTCCCTTTAATTTCGTTGCATTTCGAGGAATGTGCTGTTTTTCATTTTTATTCAGTGTTTTAATAGGCTGTCGGTGTTCCTGAGTGAAACGTTAGATTTTCAAAGTAGATACTCAGAACTGATGCTTTGTATTAGTTCTATGTATCCGCCACGTGAAATTTTGAATTTTTCAATTTTTTTGCGCAAGAACCCCCCGCTTTGGGCCTTATTTACTTATGCGCGCGCGCACCTCCCCGTGACGCGTGCCAGGTTCCAAAGCCGATTTCCGAAGTCGATTTTCTCGAAAACGTAGCCTCGTGTGACAAATTATTGTTCCACATTATCGATTTTCTTCATTTCTGCTGCACTGAATATCTTATGTTTGCATGAAGATCGATAGTCATTGAGTGAGTATCTGAATTTATTCGTTAATCAGATATTTATTCACTTTCGCTCGTGCATGCGTTTCATAGGAAAGGTATTTAGAGTGCGTTCAGCTTTTAATAATTCCTAGCTATTAATTACGTTTGATTAATGGCTTACAGCTAACCTGTTGCAAGCTTGCGTTACTGATGAACGTCCGCATGTTTGATATTACTGTCTGCTGTGCCGGAATGAAGATTTTTAAGGTGTCCCCAGAATCAGTAAACCCAGTGTATCACCGCGAAACTTTTACGTTACACGTCAGACTTTTTGTTATCAGCGTAAGATTCTCGACATGCTGTGACAGAAACTCTTCAGGTTTATGGCCCTACTTTAGGAACAGCTGTCAGGATATCTTATATCACGCTGTCGAGCCGTAATCTATCCAGCTGGATGATTCAATTTCGATGAAACTAGTCCTGCACCGTATTGAAAAGCTGTCGGTGGTAGATTGTATGCTAAAATGAGAAAAACATTGAAGGGCACAGGTTGATTTCATTATTTTGCCTCGCCAATGTTTGTATTAATGTTGCTCCGTCGATATCGCCAAGAGGCGACGCGAACTTTTATCGAATAAAAATTCAACGGGCGCTAAATCGATTACTGGACTTCGATTCGTATTGTCGCGTCGAATTCGTGTCTGCTTGGCCGTAAATCGAAGATAATACAGCGAGAGGCGTGAAAAATTCATGAAACGAATGAACAGTACGTGTCTCTTCGCTATTGCAGTCTCCGCCTCGAGGTTCTCATTTAACTTTCAAATTTCTGGCTAGATCTGTGCACCTTAGAAGACTGCTCTTGAATACGATATTTCATTACGGCTTAAAATTCTAGCTACCTTTGCGGGTGACAAAAACGAAACGTAACGCGGACGATACAACGTGCTGCGATTTTTTAAACTTCAGTACCTCTTTTTTTTACGATTACCACCAGAAATGGGTAGATTTTATAGTTACAGAGTTTTTCGTGGATAATTTCAAAAACCACTACCCATGTCAGCTGTTTCTAAAGACCAGGGCTTTTTATTCTCTAAAACTTCATTCCCCTATCTGATCGATCGAGTCTTCAATTTTCTAGAAATCACAAAAGTGATATTTGCTCCCCACCGTTACTATTTATTAAAATACTTAACCGAGGACAACTATTATGCATTCTACTCCAAATTTCTTCGCCAAAAGTTCCAATCTCTAAACCCCCACAAACCCATTATTCAAACATCTATCTCACACCTACCACTCCACTCCATTTTCGCTTGCTCTTAAATCGAACCCTTCGCCCTGCACGATCAGCAAAAAGGAAACTCCAGCACGCTATGCACGTATCCAAAAGCAACTCATTAACACTTTGAGTGGCGTCGGCGTGTTTTCACGCCGCTGGATTTTCATCCTGTGCACGATTTTGGCGTGTCTTCACGTCGATTCTTTCTAGAAAGCATCGAGCGTATTACCAAAGAGTCCCCGAATGTTTCCTTCGAAAGCAACCCGAGCAAAGGGTTCGCTTTCTACACTCTGCACAAGACATTCTCGGCAGATCGCTCGGACGATCCCAAGCAACCCGAAAGGGGCGATTTTTCCAGACCCTGCGCCACTCAAAGCGTTAACGTTGATCGGTGTTGTTGCGCGACCGACTGACGGAACCAAAGCGAAACCCCTGTCCCCGGTGCAGATTCCTTAGGGAACGCGGAGGCGTACATCTTCTTAGCGTTGCTGATCGGTTTCGTCACCGTGGTGGTCGGCTGTTGGCTCTCCGACAACTGCTGGTCACCTGAGCCCGAAGGAGTGGTCACCCTCGCATAGCCTAGTGCAGACTTCCGTTCGTCCAGACGATAACAACTAGTACGTCGGCCCTCCTGCAGGATATTCCGGGACCTCTACCGCTGGGAGGATCGCCGCGCGGCCTCCAATCAACGGCCGTTGCTGGACATTAACGACAACCACGCGCTCCAGTCCGTATGACCGTTGGCAACCGAGAATCGTGTCGCGTGACTCGTGTTGGAACAGGGACGAACGTGCAGCGTCCGCGGGTGGATTCGCCATTAGACTCTAACGCGCGCGGATATCGTATAATGCGCGTGGCTCGCCCCCGATATAGAGGCACTCGAGCGAGAAGCCAAACGTTCATCGAAATATCGACATATCCAGCCTCCCCGCTTCCCGATTAACGCGCGCACCGTGAAGCTAACGGATCACCGAGCCCGGTGGCCGTCTTTTTGCAGCGCGGCGCACCGCTCTAATGCGCCGCGCGAGCGATTAATCGACGGAGGAACGTAATTAGAGGGATTGGGAGCGCGAGGCGCGCGGGGCTCCAGCCGAGCCCACCCGTCCGACTCGCGCGCAGCGATACCACGGGTGTATTTCGGTCACCGGCGCGATTAATGGTTCGCCTGGAGATTGGCTAAGCTGCGAAATGCGACGCGCGTCTGGGACACGAGTCCCTGTGCGCGCAGACTTTCGAATGTTCAAGGTACACGCCCTGTGGATTGTGCGGGCGATGGTGCGCCGGGATGGCAGAGGGATGAAGGGTAGTGGATGGCGCGCGAGGCATGGGAGCCGCTTTGAAGAACCGTGGTTAGGGAAAATTTGGAACGGGGTCGGTAATTTCACTTTGCGACGGGTCGATGGGTTGTGGGATATTGATACCAGGCGATGCTCGGCCTTGGAGGAGCGAGCACATTCGCCTGCGGAGCGCTTGAAACCGCGCGTTAGAGAGTGCACGCGTGATTTATCGTTCGCGTTGATCACTGGATGGGGCCTCACAGATTGGCGGCGGGCGAAACACGGGGTAATGGGGTCCATGTTTATGCAGGGTGGGACGTTCGAATTCTTACCCACGCTAGTCCCCGAGAAATTGTACGAAATGAGGTGTACGAAAGTAAAAGGATTTTTTAAAGCTACATCACTGGGAATGTTTTTGTTCTGTCTCGTGGTAGCAGGTCGAGTGTGTTCTGCGGTATGGTGCACGACGTGGCAGAGGGTTGTGATGGCTTTTCGATTGTTGGGAGATCTGTGTTTCGTTTCCAGAGTGCGGTGTATCATTTCAATTTAGGTCATTTTAGTTTCCAAACATTCTGCGGTGAATGTTTGATTGCTACAAACCTTAGACGTTGCAGGACCTTCTAGGAGGAATTTTAGAATTTTTGGTTCATTACCACTTTTATCGTAATATTTCATTAGGCAGGTAAAGATTAAAGTTACGGCTTGATGAATTTATACGCGATCATTTTCTATCTTTGAAGAATCTAAATTGGGAGGTAGGTATTATCTGATTTTCTGACTTGGAAAAGTATGATCCAGAAGTCCTTTAACTTTCTGAGAGTAATGGGGAGATTCGTGAACTTCTTTCGTGGTCGTTTTGAAGACCAACTTCCTCTACCACAGTTTGAATATATACTCTGTAACGTGGTCGACGAAATCGTGGTTTTAAAACCGTTTTATACAGAGTTGCGGTGCTGTAAGAGTTATCACAACCCGCTACCACACCCTCAATTTCAATGCACATACAGTGGTGTGTAGAAGTTTCTACGCACACTTTGGAGGGAGAAATCTACCCCGTTTACGCACATAATCTTTTTGAATTTGGAGAGTTCCAAAAATTGTTATATTTCAGTCTCATACTATTCAAAATTTATTTCACCTTTCCCCTCCAAAGGAGAACTAAAAGGTCTTTAAAAAATTCTGCACACCACTGTACGAGCTAAACGACGTAGCAACTCGTGTCTTACACGAACGCGAACACACAGCAGCAGGAATTTACCGCTGGTCGATGATGAAGATGCTTTATCACGCTGCACATTGCCGATACAGGTGTCGAAATCGCCACTTGTTGTGTAATTTTGTATGTTTTATAATACACTACACTTTATACAAGAAAAGTCTCTTGAGAAACTCAATCGTGTACCATTGCTTCGTATTTACTATACGAACTGCGATTATATCCGTGAGAGCGAATTAACCGTGGCAAATACATGCACCTGCGCCCCTCAATGCCTATAGTCAGGACAGAATCAGCTGGTCCCTAGAGTGACCGTTTTCTCGATTCACCCTTGTGGAACTTTGCTCGACAAGACGAGAAATGGGGGAAAGGAGCAACCAAACCTCAATGGACGTATAGTCAGTTCACAGTCAAAGAAGTTAATATAAATACTATAGAAAGGATAATCCAACAGTTTCCTTTACTTCAGTACAGGTTTTATAGCTCTCTACGTGGGCATAGTGAGTCCAAACTTGAGATTGTAAAATTTGAATGTTGATAAATAGTGGTAGAATAAAGTTAAACTTCTTTGATGGTTCTGTTGCTTCTTTTCTGTCTGATGCAACTCCTAAAATAATAGAATTAGATAGAGAAATGTGGTGGAGGGATAGTCCATCGATGACCTTGAAGGACTACTTTCTTTTGTCCAGACTATAGCGCACGCACGTACCGCGAAACGTGGATCGATGAGATTCATAGTGCCCCCACATTTGAAACACTTCCGTAGACGTTTTTACGAACAGATTATAGACCAATTTCGGGTTATTACTTGCTCAGGAATTCTATCTCACTGAATATTGCTCGTAATTTGAATTCGTGAATAGGTCACCGAGTTTTACTCTCGTCATAGTTCTGCTTCGCTAATACACAATGGCTCACAGCTTTGTTCCATTGAAAGCAGCATATTCATTTTAGATTTTGTGTTGAATTGATAATAGATTTAAATTAGTAACAGGATATCTGGTCAGATCTAAATCCAATACAAATTCCACCAAATAATTCAGTTGCACCCAGTTCAGAACACTACATTACACGTGTTCATTCTTCAAAATCTAAGAAATCATAAACAACAGTAATCTCTTAAAATTAATTCTTAACAACAAATTCAACAAACGTGCGAGTCGTACTTAAAAATTCCCGCCCTTCGTTTCGTTGCAACTATAACACTATTTCAGATTTCCAATTTAAGTAATTTATTTTTCTTATCACCTCCCATGAACTTTTAAATCCTACTATGCAAATTTTAATGATTCATCGTGTACAAGCATTCCTCATAATTTCTCACAACTTCAAAACACTTCAGTATTTGGTTTCCCCCTGTTTTTCTCACTGTCCCTTCGTTTCTGCATCAACACACGATTTTCAGCCGCATTTTCCGCAGCGATCTGCATTTAAAGTCACGCCGGGCGTCACGATACCGCGAGGCCGCGTTGTCACGGTGACAGTCAGAGAGCTAACCTCAGACGCCGCCGTCGTAATAATGGGACTCGCCGTCAGGTCTTCCGCGCTCCGACGTTTGTACAGAGTAAGCCTCACGATTAGAGTAACCACGGTACGCCGTGGTGGCACATGCCGTGTTTTCGTGATAATGCTCCTAATTAGTAAGTTTCTACGTGAACCTTGCGCTCCTCGAACTACGAGCAAGTGGAATTGATCGTGTAAGCGAGCTTTCGTATCGATTATACATCTAAAGAAACCATTCGCTTCGCCACGCTGGCCCTAAAGTTCCTCCCAGTTTCTGTGCAATTTAAAATTATATAGAGACGAAGGATCACCCGCTTCATCGTCCTCCCGCCTGAAATGCATCCTCCTTTCCGTGTATGTAATTTAAAATTGGATAGAGGCGAAGAAACACTCGCCTCGCTCGCCCGCCTAAAATGCATCCTTGTTTCTATGGAATTTAAAATTAGATAGATAGAGGCAACACAACTTCCAGCCTGCACAGGCACGCTCTCTGAGAACGTTGCGCAAATTTTCCCGAAAATTTTGTCGATGGTGGGAAGTGTACCTAGGTTTGAAATTTGGCGGTTCTCTTGTGGTGCATAGCGTTCCGCATCGACTGTTCCTTTGCGATATTAATTCGTCTGGATCGGGCAGCGTTCATTAGCAACTCGGTACCGCGACAGAAGGGATTCCTAACCGCCATAAATCAGCCAGATAAACGCTGGCTTTGCCCTCGGCGATCTTGCGCGCTCCGGCAACTCTGTGCAAAGACAATGCCAGAGTTTCCACCGAGTTCGCGTGTCTCCCTCGACGAAAAACTTTCCCCTTGTGTTAAAGCGCGCAGCGGAGGCCGAGTTACCGTTGACGCGGACAAATATTCGTTCCTTTCCGCGGGAATACACTCCTGACACTATAAAGCGGGTAACAATTGAAGAAGAATCACTCGGTGATGTTTGGCGCTACAGAATGTGTGCTGTGTACTTTCTGGGAATTGTTTTCGATGGTAGTAGCTTCATAGAATCCGAGGATACTTTGATATTGTTACGATTTTGAGTAAGGGGGGTTGACCGGCTTGTCATAATAACGATTTAATACAAATAGAGCAAGCTAAACAAGAACACTGAACAGCAAGGAATATCTAATATACAGGAATAGCGTAATCTTATTTGGTCTGCTTGCGATGGCGTCTGGCTTTCCAATGACGGCTTGACAGACGATCTATCCGATCGCCTTCTTCTCGCTTGTCTTATTACGGTCGCGAGCACCAGCGGGCCTTGGATTTCCATAGGGTGCTCGCAACAATATTAATATTGACGCTGTATTATGGGATAAAATAGAAGTAATGATTATGGCATTTGGAATGGCAGAGGTTTGTTAAAGAAATTTGTGAAATTCAAGACTTTCAAGCTTAATGTTAAATACTTTCATCTAAGTCTGTATATTACCCTTGACGAGGGGGTGAAAAGTTGAAAAGGAACTATGAGTCGCAAACGAACCGTTTGCTCGTAAAAGGTAGTTGCAGTTCCAGATATCACTAAACGCGCTATAGTGGGAAGCACAGTGGGGGAACGCTCCGCCCCAGAAGCGACGCTGAGCCTCCCGATTGGCTGAAACATTAAAATTCGTCTATACAAGAACGGTGTGTTTGTAGCACATGTTTCCTTCTGACTTTTACGCCATATTTTTCAATAAACTACCTAGAAATGGAGAAACTCTTACCTCACCTTCCAAGTCCAGTACAAAATTTACAACATACCTTTTTTTAACAAATCTGAAGCAATTTCAATACCCCATTATCTTCAGTTGGAACGTGATACATCTGAATCATTCCCAGAATGACAAAACACACAGGGAGAAGCCCCAAGATCGCAGCAACAAATAGGATCCGGCTAAATGGAAGCGTCAGGGGTCGCAAAAAGAGTTAGTCAAATTAGTGGTCCAAAGCTGCGCGTTAATTGTTCGAGCAATGGATGCCTTGGCGCCGAAATCGTTGGGTATTGTGAGAATGGAATAAAGGCTCCCTTTTGCGAAAGAAATGATTGGTTACCGTGCTCCTGAAAGAGAATTCCGCGGACTGAGGGGGGGTTTTCCTCGTAACTCATCGCTTTGTGCGGAAGCTCCGTTCCAGCCACGGTTCATGGAACGAGGAAGCTTTCTGGCAAGCTCGATCCGCTCTCTCCGTGAAATCCGATCTCAATTTCGGCAGGAAGTCTTGGGATGTCGGCCTGTCAGCCTGACGAGAGGGTAGCGTCGACTAAGCAGGATGCTCCAGCGATGATGGCATTCTGCTGAGGTCCCTATGGGCAGAGCCTTTCCCCGTCGTTCGTCTATGATCGCGTCGTATACAGGTCGTTACAGTTGGGGTCGCGTAAAAATTTTCTGGCTTACATGGGGTGTTTTGTGATAGATGGTGTAAACAATAGGGAATCAAGCAGCAGAATTGAAGAGCCTCTGCAGAAAACACTGTAAGTGCCAAAATTAAAACAAAATTTATTAGAAAATGTTTCACGTGCCAATGGTAATACTATAGTATAGGATTTGATTTTTGGCACTTACAGTGTTTTCATAGATACATAGATTTAATTTAATTAGGAATCTGTTATAGAAATCGATTTTCTCGATATTCCATAATTTTCCACAAGGAAGCTTCTTACAGACAAATTTTATTCCACACCTTCCACTTATTTTCCTACGAAGAATTCCTACCCTTTTGGTTACACGATCTGTTACAAAACACCCTGTAGCACTCGCTGAATTAAATGGCACTATCAATGATCAGCTCGACGTAGTCTGACAAATCGATTCTGTTCTAGCGCGCAGAAATTTTCTATCTCGATAAATGCGTAATAATTAATATCCGAACGATTTCCCTGGCGCTTCATCTCCGCTTTCATTTTACTCGCGCGATGAAAGGAACAATGTTTGCAACGTCGTCGGCGGCCGCAGAAAGTTTAATTACAAACTCGCCGCGAGTAATACGTTGAATATGCAAATGCCCGTTGCTCCAGTATTCGCGTTCCAATAATGCCGTGAAATTTCGCGCTCCACTCTTTTCGATCGATATCGCGCGCCGGGAGGATCTCTTTCGCCTAGGTTCGTTCCACAACGAATTAGAGTGCCGTCTCTTTGGCCCTGTTATCGCGCGAGTTCCGCACGCCGTACACGTGGAAACCAGAGGACGTTGGACCTAAGCGAAGTGTGGTAAATTAGATCGAAGAAACTTGAATTCACAGAGCTTCGCGGGGCAAAGTACAAGCTCGTAGTTTCTTGTTACTGCGGGGAGTCTTTCTGACCGCGACCCGAAGCTTGGCGTTCACGTCGAGGCGTGTAAATCACAGTCAAAGCGAGCCACGTGATGGAAAGAAGAGACGGAAGAATGTTTCCTAGAAAATGTTCTGTGCTAAGGAGTAGAAGTTTAAAAGCATACGCATGCTTTCACGCACCGCTTTCTCAGTAATTGTACTTCGTGCAGATTCTCGTTTGCTCGTTCCTGCGAGGTGGTTTTCCCTCGAAGTGCTTCGAGTGACTTGGGCTGGAGAGTGAACGCTCGACGCTCGGGATCTCTCCTCCTTGCGCTACCTTCTGAAATAAAGCGCGCAACGATCCCGCGACCGTAATTTAAGCGCGGACAAAGCGGATTCCACGCCGGCAGGAAGGGGCAGATATGCGTAGTTATAGATGCGCTCGACGCATTCAAAGCGTAAGTGGCGGTGGAAGGCACAACGATTACCGGGGAAAGCGAGACTAACGAGTGAAATCAACGAAATTGGCCGTCGATGGCTGGCGATTTCCGACTTCTCGTGTCAACCGCAGACACGTCGACGACGACGGAACCTCGTATTCTAAACTTCGATATTTCAGCCGCGTTTCCTCCGCGAGACCGACAGGCGCCCGGGAGGCTCGTGCGCGCCTGCGAACAAAGCAAAAAGAAAAAAAAAAAAAATAAAAAAAGTGATAATAACGTACTAAAGTGGACCAACGTCGAAGCCACACATGGAAATTCTAAAGAAAAAAGGGTCGTAGAGTAGAATGGACTCGCTTGAAAGTGTTAGACAGTACCATCGCGTTAATCTTTCGGCCTGTCGATCGTCTTGTCGCACCGACACGCGATGAACCACACGTTTCGAGCACCTTTGGTTCGTGAAATTGTCAGGGAATCGTGAGTTCACTTAAACGTTCGACGCTATAGCCGGTGCGCGACGCATTGGTCGCTGGGGAGCCACCTGTTCTTGTTTTTGTTCGTGGTGCAGGGTGGAGGGGAGGCGACACGGTGAGCGGCCTCCAGCGGCCATTGGATCTTGCTCCGGACTATAAACGCCGCGGTATCCGTCGCGAGATGAGTCGGCGACGAAATTTCTTCGTAAGAGCAACGACGTCCACGACGGTTGGTGATTTAATCGATAATACTAAACGAACGAGCCGAAGGACTAACCAATAGTTAAGCATAGCACCAGAACTTTTATCGGCTTTAGTTACGTTACGTACAACGCTGTCTAAAAATGTTTATAGGGGACAAGTATTTCCGTGAATTATATGTATACATAATGTCGTAATTTATACACAGGTAACGCAACTTCCTTTTCTAGGGATGTTTTAAGACTAACGGCTCTGATTGTTACAACGCTAACCATTTTGTATCCTAGTTGTACATAGTCGGGAGATTTGTAATAAGCGCGACAACAGCGTTGACCGTAATAAATATATTTTGGTGTAATCTCCGAATTTTTCGTTCTTCGAAATGTTTTATGCTCGTCGAACGAAAGGGATCCCTACTTGTTGATTCATATGTAACCAGACTTTTGTACAGCTTCCTTGTCGATTGAAAGAGAGGGAAGAAGTGAGGGAGCTTGTTCGAAGCTCGACGGTGGTTCGGTTCTGTGGAGTTCTTAGCGATAGTGATGGTTTCACATTGATTTTCGACGGTGTGTAAAATATGTATAATAATTTATTCTATTTTCCTAGCGACGAATTGTAATGTTCCACGTTGATTATCCGTGAACAGCGAACACACGCGAACGGTGAGCTTTGAGAATTCTAACATCCCCCCAACATTTTGCTATTGTATAAGTAACGAGCTTTCACGTCCGTATTGCTCACGATTACATATATTTTTTAATCGGGAATGCCCGACGAGCGGGATATGTATCGCGCGTCGATAAGTGGTATGCACAATTTCCTAGACCTAACGATAATAATCTAACTTCGGGTTTTCCATTCTAGCTGACGGCTAAACTACCCTGAGTAGTTTCGTACAAGGACCAATATGTTCATAGACCAACGTATTCATAGTCGTTTACAAATTAGTTCGACATGATTTGTCTAATGAATCGGTGATAAGGAAACATTCGGGTTCCGCGACGACTCAGGTTTCTTCGTTTCGTGATTGCTTTCCAGTTGCTTTAGCAATTTCTGCCTGAAATCCACGCGCATAGAAACGTTATATCGATCCTTCTATATTTAATTGACCTGTTCTCGCGTAGATACGTATTCGTGATGTGATTCTTATCGATGTGCATACACAAAGTTTAAATAGCTGCAACGTCCACTTCTTGCTCACCTGATTCTACAGTGGCAGCAAAGTCGACTGGCCGCCCGAGGCCACGCCCCCAACCCTGCGCATGCGCGAATAGAGAGAGAGAGAGCGGTAGAGATAGCCAAAGGATAGTTTCGGGCGACCAGTCGATATTGTTCCGCCTATAGGGGGCAATGTATATACTTTGGTATGCGTGTGCCTACGTCATCTGATAGTTTAAATATTGTTATGTATATATATATATACATAAATATAAATATATATATATCGTATACTGTACAACTGTACCTTGAACGACTGAAAACGAAATGGTTAAAAAAAGAAGCACGTTAAACTAATTGTCAATTACATGGGGTTTTACACGACGTACGCGAAACGAAATCGATTTATGACGAGTTAATCGTTGCGTATATAAATGTGGTAATGTATGGCCTGTGCATAATTCTAAATTAGGTACAATCAAAGTAACTTCCGTAGGCCTATACACGTATACACGTATACATATTGTATGTAACCAGCGACAAAGAAACGGAGGGAAGTTAGTTCGACCTTATAGTGGCGTGCGTAGCCGGGTAAAGTACTATTTTGTCTGTTGGAATACAATAATTGCAGTGCAATTGATCTCGCGCGTGACGGGACTCCTAACCGATTATGGCGGAATCTTCTTTGCAGAGGATCAGAGGAGGTGATTACTTTTCAAATTAGTATTTTACTCGCCCGAGGCAGCACACATGTAACCATTTATCGTAATGGATATTAAACGGATTGTAAATCAAATTGGAATATTAATATTGTGTTCGATACGTTTCACCTGTGACCTATATCATACCGATTTCCCTTGGTTAGAATGGGTCCAAGCGGCGGTGTGTACAATTAACGAGAGAAAACAGAATTCGCGTACTCTATTTATTTATTCCGTTATGTATATATATTTACAGCGTACATGGAGTTGCTTAATTAACATAAATAACACGATCTGTCGACCTAACCATTATTTTACCATTTAACGTCAAGGACACATAAACATATTGACACGCAAAACGTTGAATGCGTAGCTTTGTTTTTCACGTTCTTGTGTTAACGATGTTTCCATTATTCAGAAGCCATTTTTCAATGCGGAATAAAATTTTTTTATTGGAGGCATGGTTTTTCAGAAAAAATGTGTTTAGAGATGATTGAGAATTATTGTGGAAAAAAGTTTCAAAATCAATATTCTCGAAACCAAAGCCTTCTATAAAAAAAAACTGTACTCCACAATTTTTACGTAGTTTTGAACAAGGAATCACATTCGTATCAGCTTTACTACGAATTAGGCATTTTTTTACTGTACACGCAAAGTAATTTTTATCTTACAGTCCAATTCTCCTTGCAGTTACTTTTCGTGTCAGTGCATCCATTGCGACATTAAATAGCGTTTAGTGTCGAGCACCAGTTAGCTCAAATCGAGTAATATAAACGTTCTAAATATTTATATTTACAAAACGTCTGGTAGCATCCATTATTTTTTTTTATTCCTTTGCAACGGTATTAGACGCCATCGCTGAAAATAAGGGATGCTTCATTTCGAAATTGAACCATTCAGATAATACGTTGTATAGTTTAAATAAATTAATGGCATAATTTATTTAATTACATTAAAGCAGAACATAGATAATTTTAACAGTTATTAATTTAACTGAATACACATTTGGTAATTTCCCTTTTCGTAAAGCTGCTGTAAGCCTGAAGGTAAAACGATTGGCACTACAGGCTGCAAAATTCACCTAAAAACATTTGAATACTGCACATCTTGCATTTCCTCATTGCCTTTTCAATTTTCCACCGAGAAAAAGAACCGTTGCTTCTGCAATTGATTAAGCAACCATTCTTCGTCGCAGGCTTTACACTTTTGATGACTTTATTTCGTAAAATAATTTGTTTCTAATTATGTACAAAATGTAAATCGAAAATTCATCCTGTACCACTTCGCCGTATCAAAGTGAATAACGCTAATTCGATAACATGAAAAAGTGGTGGCTAAAAGAATAATGAACAACCATAAGGTAAAGTGTAGAAATCAGCCGTCCTTAAAGCCTTTTCACACGTGACACTTTTCCAACTCGTCAATGACATTTCAAACAAATTCACTCATGTCTCCCTATTTCCCTGAAACCTAGTACCATCCCTGCCAAAGTGATTAAATTCGAAACACATACTTTGGCCCCACAAAAAGTGCCCCGTGTGAAAAGGCCGTAAGCTTGAATATCCTACTTTCCCAAGTCAATTCCATGGGGAGACTGACCGTCTTGAACAAGTGCAGAACACGTAGTACAGAAATGCATATAAATTACGCCCCCGTAATCCATCTAATTCAAAAAATGAACTTCTCATCTCAGTACTCCAAGGCATTTAAAAATCTCTTCCCCTTAACTTTTCTTGGACAGTTCCTGGAAGAAGGCCTCAATGGGCAAAGTGGGCTCGTCCGTAGGTATCTTGAAGTGCGAGGCGACGACCCTGCTTTCGGGCGAGACTGCTTTGAACATCCCCGGCTTATCGTAAAGCGCAGAAGCGGAGCTGGTTAGATCAGCCACACTCTGCGAGGCTTTAGCGAAAAGTTCTTCATCCTCGGACTGTACATCGAAGGCAGTCGTGGTCTCCGATTTCCCCGGGTTCTGTTGCACTGTCGCTTCTTCAGCCTTCGCGGTGGAATAATCATCCACCCCCGTCTTCTTCACCTGACTCTCTTCCACAACAGTGGCAGTGCTGCTGACAACTGGTTCCTCCACTGAATCATCCGCATCGGGACTCTCGCTTTCGCGCGCATTCTTATCCTCGTGACCGTTAAACCTGGCTGGAAGGTTCGTGGAGCCTTCCTTTTCAAGGGGGATCTCATTAGCCGCCACCCTGGTGGTCCCTGTTGTAGTAACAGCAGAGTAGAAACTGGTTTCCTCCGCGGCCATTTCCGTGGCCTCCGTCTCCTTTCTCTCGACGTAAGTCGCGGTGGAGGTTTCCTTCTGCGCGGACAGGCGACTCTTCATCACTGGCCGCCGTCGCACCGACGAGGAGAACACGTTCTCTGCTCTCGCGGTGCTCGGTTTCGGTGGCGCCTCGCTCTCGGACTGCTGAGACCGGTTGGGAGCACTCGTGGTCCCGGATATCCTGCTCCTATACACGTTGCCGCTGATAGGCCGCCTTTTCGGGACGAAGCGGGTGCTCTTCTCCGTCGTGGAAGACGCGTCTTCAGCCGCGTACTCTTGCTCCTTGGGCGTCAGCGGACTCGGGGACGTGGTCCTGTAATTCATCCTCGAGACGTACTTGTACCTTCCACTCGTCTCCCTGGCACCATCATACTGCTGCTGGCCCTGCTGGCTCTTAAGGCCCGATCCTCTCTGCTTGGTGTGGGACGACGGCGTCGCTGGTGTCTCCGTAGTGGACATCAGAGACATCCTGCTCTTGTAATCCAGCCGACTCTTGTAGTCCTTGATGCTGAAGCGTGGCCTGGTCGTGTTTCCGTACCTTATCGGTCGCATCTTCTGCGGCCTGGTCGTGGACGTGCTCACCGGGGGTGGTTGCGTGGTGGACGGAACGGTGGACGTCGTCGTCGGGGCCGGCGTAAATGCGCTGCTGCTGGTGCTTGTAGCGATGCTGCTCGTCGAGGATAATACCGTCGCGCGATCGAAATAATTACCCTCCGTCCTGATAAACAGATCCTCCAGGGGGATGTTCGTCACCGCACCGCCGCCCTGATTGTAGCTCTCATTATTGGCCACCTCGTCGGTGTTAGTCTTCGTCACTTCCGTCAGATACTCGTACGGCGCCGCTTCCGTGGTATCTTCCCGCTGCTCGTCCACGGACGCAAACTTCTGCGAGGTGAAATCGAAATGCTGATTGCTTGGCTGGTTAGTGACGTACTGATTGTACTCGTTGTAATTCTGAATCGTGTCTGTCGGGGTTCTGTACGTGCTCACGGGGGTGTGGACGATCTCCGTGACGATCTCAGCCTCGAAAGGCTCGCCAGGGTTGACCCTGTTTCTATGGCCAGGTCGTTTCCTGATGTTGGCTTTCTTCTCCGTCACCGCCTCTTCGTTAGTAGTCTGCGTGGGCCTGATCTTCCTTCTTCGAGAGCTGTCCAGCTGCCGGTGGAGTTCGTCGGGTCTCTCGTACTTCAGAAACTCCTCCACCTCTGACACGGTGATCGACTCTTGGGTGGTGGTCGTCGGTCGTCTGCGTCGCAGGGGCACACCTGGGCGTCGTGGTCTTGGCTTCTGAGTCGTCACCACTGCTGGGTGGGTGATCGTTTCCGGGGTGGCGGTTGTCTGGATGGGTACGTCCTCGATGTAGAGGGTCACGGGCAGAGATGTTTCTGGAACTTGGACGGGCGCTTCTGTTGGCGTCGGCTCGTACGCCACGGTGGTCGGTTTCCTTCGTCTGTATTGATCGCGCGATAATTTGTGGGGCCTGTGCGGTCGTAAATCGGTCTGCTGCTCGCGGTAATTCACTTGCTCCGGCTGATTCTTTAATTGGTCCTGATAGTGATGGCTGGGGGTGATCGGGCTCTCCGAAATTACATGGTCGGGCTGAATTACCTGGGGAAGAATCGATGCATTAGGATGAGTACTTAATGAGCACTTTGGTGGTCGATTTCGGGGGCCAGTGCTGGGGAACGTGTAAGTAGGTGTGATTGGAGGAACATGATAGGGAAGTCCGATTACTAGCTGCAGAGATTTCAATGCCCCGTTAATCACAGATTCTCTTTACAGCTCCCTTATTGTATGTGCCAAGAGTTTGGAGCGTTGAAGTAAGTGGATGAAGTGCACTTTTGATTCATTATTTAGAAGATTACCCTGCACATGTATATTACATAATGTATAAGATAGTTGTAAACAGAGCACTATAGGTTCCAAGTCAGCTCATGTCAGAGCGTTTCCACTTCAATTTCCCTCGAATATACAACTAAACTCTACACACTTTCCGAATACAACGAAATCAAAGAATCTGTTAGTAAGTCCAAAGAAACATCAGCCAGAAGCAAACTTTCGATCTAAATTAATATCGAACAGCTGACGCTCCCAAGGAATCCCTATTTTACTCTCCACGATAGAATCCACCTCCCGAGGCAATCTATCGTTCCCCAAACTTACTTCAATAAAAGGTACCTGAGACTGTTGAACCTTTGGCAGCTCTCCAGGCTCGCTGTGCTCGTTGATCACCGTAGCCACGTCCGTGGTAACCTTGGGGATATCATACTCCGCCAATGGCGCCGAATAAGGCTCCTCCTCATCCTTAGTCAATTGATCAGATTGATTCTTCACGGTCTCAATCGCTAGCCTTGCCTCCTCGTCCTCCTTCTGCTGCTGCAACAGTTGCCTGAGCTCCTCCTGGCGATGCCTCAGCTCCTCCTGCTGCTGCTTCTCGATCTCTAACTGCTGCTGCCTTTCCTGTTCAGCCAACCTCTGTCTGTCCCTCTGCAGCAACTGCTGCTGGATCAGATACTGTTGCTCGTTGAAGTGCTTCAACGATATGCTCTCTGGCGTCTCGTACTGCTCCGGCTGTACTGTCTCTGGCCGGATATCGAGCGGCAGCACCGAGCTTTGATACTGCGGCTGCTGCATCTGAGAACCCACGTACATCAACTTCGGCACCTGGGGTATCTGATTGGAGCCGACCACCTCCTGGTTGAACTTGGACGGCGGATTAACACGTGGCAGGACTTCGTTGATATCAGAAGCGTACTTGCTCTTTGGCACTGGCCAGGCGGATGGTGGTGGCGTAAGGTCCTGATGCTCGGAAACATAATAAGTATTGCTGAGCCCAACAGTCGGCAGTGCCTCGTTCTGTACCCCATTGTCAGGCTGCTTGGATGTCGCGCCCTGACCTGGCCGCTTGTAATCCTGCGCCTGAAGCAAATCGCTGCTCTGCTGGTACTTGTTCGGCTCCTGGATGCGGGGTGTGGTGGGTGCAGGCGTGGAGAGCCCGAAGACCTCCGGTGGCAGGAGAGTCTCGTAAGGCAAGGAGGGCCTAAAATTGAACCCGTTGTAGACGGAGGGAGGCGTGATGTAGCTGATCTCGTGGCTCTCGTGCACCAGGAACGCGGGGTCCCTCTCGTAGGTCGTCTTGTAGGGGTGCGACTGGTGGTTCACCTGGCTGAAGAAGTTCCCCGTGCTCGTCGGGTTGACGATCTGCTCGTTGTGCTGCTGAGCAGGGTACTTGTCGTAGTTGACGCGATGCTCGTGCTCCGTGAGTCGCTTCTCCTTGCCGAAGTCGGCCGCAGCGCCGGTGCCAGGCGGCTGGAAGTAAGGCTTCGCGCTGTTGGAGACCTTGAGGGATTCGAACGGCTGGTAGCGCGGCGGTTGCAGTAGCTGGGGCACGTACGCGTCCCCGTAGTGCCTGTTCTTCATGGACGTCACGGGCGATGACGGGGAGTTGGTGGTGGAAGTGTAACTCTTGATAAAATACGTGGCTGCCTTTATTGGATCTGGTGGCTGGTGGATGGGCGGAGGCGCGAACTGGGGCTGCCGCAAATACGCCGAGTTGTCCCGTAAAATAGGCTTCCTGTGGGGGTCCAGGTCGAAGCGGTAGGCATCCTTCGGCGGGGGGATCAGGAAAGTGTACTCCCGTGTCTCGGAGGGCACGTGTTTGTTCAGGTGATTGTGGGTTTGCGCCTCGCCGCGCGCTTTCGCCGCTGCGTGGCCGAACACCGTGAAGCTGCCGAGTATACTCGGCGGATTGTAATCGTGATGGGGTGACGGTTTGCCCTTTCGCTGGGGTTTCAGCTTCTCCGACGCGGCCATGTGCTCCTGCAGTTTACCCAGCACCGGGTGAAGAGGCCCGTTCCTCTCGAGATTGCTGGATGGGGAGACGTTGGTGCCGATCGTCTCCTCGTATGCATTCGTCAGGGGCCTCCATCCGTTTGCGATCATCGATGATCGCGTCGGCGGCTGGAAAAGGGTCATCGAGTTTGCACCAGAGGGTAATTTCTTGCGCGGTATATTCACTAGGTTGGGGCAACTCGAGTTTAGAGAAAATGGAGAGAATATGTGGGAATATGTTAAAAATGCCAGTTGTAGGTCACTAAAGTGTCGCGTGTGAAAAGGCTCTCAAGTTCTCTAGTGTCCAGTGTGAATGGTCGAGAAAGTAATGACGATTTCAAGTTTGTTACATTTTCTATGGCACATACAGAGTGTCTTATTTACCACGAGTATGCCAATTTCTCCTTTCGAAACTGAGGAACATGATTCTCGATAGAAAATATGAAGCTTGAAGGAATTTTAACTGTTCTTCTTGCGCAAAGTTGTAAATTATGCAGGAATTTCAAAATACCTTCGCACCACTTTCCCTCCCACTGAATTCAACTCCTAGGAAATGAAAGACATTGAGTATACCTTTCAAAATCCTTTCGTACGACTGTTAGGGGGTCGTATAACGCTTCGCCACTAAATCCTTCTACTTGCAAGGTCGAAAGCATGCAGAAAGGAATCATACGTTTCCACGAAACGTTCATTTGCAATAGTTCCATTCCATCGTTATCTTACTTACGGGTTTATGGTCAGAGCGGTCTATCGACACGGTGATCGCGTCGATGCTGGTGAACAGCCCCACAGCAAGTACACCTGAGGCATTCGCGTGATACGAAACGTTAATCGTTTAATTGAAATCACCGGGAGGATGGTGTAGAGCCGTACTTACAGTTCAATATAAGCGTCCACTTCATTGTGATAGACCATGGGATCATTTACGCAAGTGGCCTGCAACACAAGAGAAATGTTCGATTGTTAGGGAAATCGTGGGGGATAACGCACCGCGGCGGGCTGCAAATTACGCAATTACGAGAGGAAAGACAGACATTAGCATTTCGAGTGAGTCACCCCGCGCAAGTGGCTCGCAATTGTCGTCGGAGCACGGGGACGGGAAAAGTGTAGCGCGTGATGCAGAGAAAGTCGCTTGTCCTATCGTTTCCGCTGCTATTTTGCCATTTCTGAATCACAGCAGTGGTGAAACTTGGGAAAAGACGGAAGAATTTCACATTTTTTACGATCCTGTACCAGCGATGCGCGGATGCCTCCAGTCGACGGTGCCCAGTTTTCGTTTCGCTCGTAAAAACAACATCGATCTCCGAGCAGTGACGGGGTTCCCATTAATTGAATTTCACTGCCGTGGAGATTGTCCAATTTAGAGAATATTCCACTATATTCGATGGGTAAGTTCGTTTGTGGCGGGCGAATGGGAAACAATTAATTAAACTCGTCGCAGTTACGTCAGGCGTACCGCTAATTTCTTACAAGTATCTTCAAGGACGTGAGTAGGCGGAGGGAAATTGATGCCGTTGAAAAATGCTACTTTCTCTCATTAATTTTCTAAGCTTGTGCTGTGACGCAAGCAGAGCTACACCTTTCGCACGAGGGAACGCGAAAAATGTAGAACTGGCTTCGAATCGATATAGTATTTGTAGGTAGGTGCCATTTATATGCATTCCTGTCGAAGCTGTTCGCTAATGGATAAACCGTGTTCTTCGAACAAGTTGACAGAAAATTTTGGATTGCGGTATTACGTGTATGGGTAGGTCTATGGTAGAAGTTGTCGAGTAATTTTCTGGCTATTTTAATTTTTCCACAAATAGTTTGTATAGTTAATAGTGTCGATTTTGTTTGATTTAAACAGCGTGAAGGAGAGTAAGCTAATTATGAGTTCCCTAGTACTACATCAAGTTAAAACATTCTTAACCAAAAATTTGCAATTTGAATTTTACTAGAATTTTCATGCAACGTCTAATTAGAGTTCTAATTTTTCTCCTTTCCACTTTAATTAGTTCTCTGAAACGAACGCATTCTCCCACTGTTCGATATCAACTCCAAATGAATTCAACAGATTTCACAATTAGCAAGTATCTTTCGATACTTCGCAAGAAACAGGTCTTTCTTTCCTTTCTTCTTCTCAAAAGCAATCCACTTCAATTCTAAAGTTACATCCACCCTCGAGTTTCTCACGAAGAAGCAGTCCGAGAACCGTAGAATTATTACGTCCCTGCGCTTCAATTTTTAATCAATATTTGACCGTTTCTTCCTTTTCGTTTTTCTTAAAACGAAAGAGCGTAACATTCGAAGCGAACTCGTGCCAGACGTCGCGCGCATGCTCAGGGATTATGGGACGCCCAGGTGCTGCCCCCTGCGTGGCCAAAATTGCGGACGAATCAGAAAATCAATAGAGCAGGTGCATTTAAATTTCACGCAGATTCCAGTTGAATTAATTACAAGCATTAGCTTGCCACGGGGGGTGGATGGCGGGGTGGGGGAGGGCCAACGCAACCTCTCCGGCCAACTTTTGGAACGATTTCCGGTGCGGCCGTGTAACTGCGCGGACAATTTGAATTACAGACCGAAACGAATCCAGATTCGAAATTACGGCGGACGAAATAATTCGTGGATCGCGTTTCCGGCTGATTCAGGTGATTAAATTGAACGTCGGGTCCGAAAGGCGCACTATTTATCGAGTGCATTACTGTTTTTACCAAACGTGCAATTTGCACCGCCAATTACACATTTTAGATCACTTTCTTCACTGTTTTATTCCTAATATCATTGTTACTTTGTGTGCTCGTTGATAGAATAATGATTTAGTGGTTGTTTTTCTACCAACGTTACCTAAATAATGTTAAAAACAAGGAATAGAAAATTAGGAATGTGTAATGAAAAATCATGAATACATATCGACTGGAATAGTATTGTATTTTATGTCAGTGGTGGAATGTAAAATTGGTAGCAGGATATTGGTAGATGTAGTTGGAAATTATCGGAGCGAACAGCTGGTTTATAAAGTATTGTAAAAAGTTAATTGGTTATTTTACGGAGGCTAAGACGGAAGCGCTGATGAAGTAGCTGATATACCATGATTGTGAAAGGGAGAGAAGCGATGTACTTTATCTGCGATCGAAGATAGAAGATTTAGGCTATGTAGAAAGTCGTTTGCGTGAATTATCGCCTTAAACCAATTTATGTTCGATCCACTAGAGAAGTGGCTTCGAACTCATAGTCCTTAGAACAATCAGTTCTCGGTTCATTAAGCGGCAATCTCAAGTTTATAATCCTGACGATCCGTTTTTAGTCTTAAACACATAATCGATGGCGTGTATCCCTTGTTAGAACTTACGGAACACCTGATACCTTTCTGAGTTGGGCAGCAACTTGAGCAGGTAATGTACCAATTATTTTGAGCACTGTATAAGTGAAACTTAATACAAACATATATATTCTAATGAAAGTATTAAGTTTGATGTGTAATATTTCACAAGCCTAAATCCGCAGAAAATTCCTAACAAGTGTTTAAAAAATATTAGCATCCCAAAAGACAATAGATAGCAGTACATTTCCAATAATAAATATTCAATATTAATTTACATTTCTGCTCGTGCAACGCGGCTCAGAATTCAAACGTTTGAATACAGATAACAATCGCGTTTCAAATAGGACGCGCACCGAAGCATCGCCTTAAAGTGCACGTGGGAACGTGGCTTAAAACGCCTAGGAGCAGTTACAAGTCTTCCTGGCTTCGCACTACTCTCATTGGCGCATTCATGAATGAAATATTTGATGATCGTGGCAAAGATTCTTGTGGATTTCATATTATAATACTAAATCACCATAACTTAACAGGCACCCGAGCCACGCTCCGTTAACTCCGGCGCATTTCTGCCAACGAATAGTGCCTCTTTTAAACCCCGATTCGAGGAATTGTCTGTATATTTAATTCAACGGTTTCTGAATGTGTTTTCCACACTTTCGTGGCTAACCAGTCGCTTTTCTTTGAGAAAGTTGTTCGGATATCTGAACAGATTAGTATCTGAGAGAGAAAGGTCCCGCGAGGCGGGTCAGGAAGGACATAGCTCAATTTCTGGAATTTTGTAAACGACCAGGCTTCTATATGTACCTACTCTGTCACTGTCGTGGAACAAAATTAGTGGATTCCTTCACAGGTAATTGGGCATTGTCAAGTTCCTTCAAATATATTTCTGCCATGACACTTTCCTGAGTGTATCAAAAAGTGATAAATTGTTTTATCTTTAAAATACTAAATAACAAACATTTCACTTGTACCATCATTAACTAATAGGAATTCCTCACGAAACTACAAAATATCAATACCTGATGACGCTAAAGATGAACTAAAATAAAAACCCAAATTTTAGAGATACCTATAGCAATTTCAATCAGAATTTTTTTCAGTATTTCTACTTCTTCTCCAAGATCTGAGGAGCATTAGCAGTGATATTAATTTCATTCAGATTATTCCTATTATTCCTAATTCGTCCAAAATGGAGGTACCAAAGTACCAAAGCTCCAAACATTACCTTCCCAAGTGAAAGCAACGCGATATTTCCTAAAACTCTACAATTCTTCATTAACTAGTAAAAAAAAATATATTTATAATACCATTAACTAGTATAGAATCGTCAATCGGAGATCGGGAAGAAGAAACTACGAAACACGGAAGCTCACCTGGGTCTCAACAAAAACGGAGCAAACGGTAGCAAATTAACGCTTTCCTTTCCCGTTGTATTCATATCCTCAACTCGAGGCCCATAAAAGTTCCCGTACCTGTAAACAGTGCCTCCTAATTTGAACATCCTATTATTCCTTCAAATTAATCCAAAGAAAATTCGACAGGAGCTTGCGAGCTCGGCGCAGATCACCTCGTCTGATTAAGGGGCGACTAGGGGCAGACTAAAGAGGAGTATCCGCGAGACGGTGGATAAATAGTAAAGGGTAACAAAGGCGTGAAAATACACGAGAGACGCGAAAGAAACGTGAGTTACCGTGCCCCTGTGGACGCAACCCGTTCGCCGTACGCTTAACCGTAACGAAGGACACCTCTTAAAAAAACTCGCGCGCCTCTCACTGGAATTTTCTCTAGAAGCATTGGCCAAGTCCCTTTCATCGGGCCCATACCGCGGATAATAAGTCAAGTAACTTGAGTCACGGGTAAAAACGATACGTGGCCATTTTTATAACAGCAACGCTGGCCTTCAAGGTTCCAGTAGCGTTCGGCGCAGACATTCCTCCACCATTTTCTATCCGTGAATTGCACGTGATAGAAGGTATCGCTGTTCCCCATCGCGGGAGATCGAGGCGCACAGTTATTAAGAAAAAAACAACGGCGATAACGGGGTGAGGAAATGGTAAAACAGGAAGGCAGATAGGGAAAAGAGCGCGTGTCGAGGCTGTATCTCGATCTATCGAGGCGGAATCAACGTCAGTTGGATGGTCCCCCGCAACAGACGGATAAATAACCGTGGACAGGATACCTTTAATTATGCCCGTGCATATTATCTTCATTAACTTTCTATACGCCGCGAATTAACTAACCTTTCGAATGCTCTCGTGCGTACGCGTACGCTGGAAAGGGAGATAGAGGGACTCGATAAGAGCTTTTGAGCCCAGTCGCTCGCCAGCCGATAACGAGGATCTTCTTTTTCTTTTTCCTTTCTTTCGTAGTCGGCTCGGGGTCTCGCGCGAGGAACACTGCGGGCAATTAAAAACTTTTTGCGAGATAGAGGAGATCGGGTGACGTTAACTGTTTGGGAAGTATTCTTTGCAAATTAATGGCGAGGAAGAGTGGTGTGGATAGGAAGTGGGATTGTCGAACTTCTTCCTGCCTGTCGCTATGTTTGTTGAAGTTTGGGAGATTAAGACAGGCGCGGCGTAGATCCAATAGTCACGAATAGTGTATAAGAAGATCTAACGCAATGGGGGTAATTCAGAGAAAAAACAGAGCTTATCTGTTCTTGTTGGTGGAAAGTGAAAACTGGACTGAATTTAAATGTGAGATGAATTTTATGAAATTGATACTTTCGTGTTCCTTTGATTCATCAACACTTTCTTCAGAGGTGCTGACTGCTACCCATCTGATAAAAGAAGGCAGACTTTAAAGCACCTAAAATATAATTCCCTTCTAATTCATAAATCTCCTGTGATCAACTACAACTGACGAGTGAAGTATCCACATCAATCCACAGTGGACCTACTCTAGATTCTAGAACACGACCATTAACTTCTCTATTTTTATTGGCACAGAGCAACAAAACAGCAAAAACCTCGCATCTTTCAGAATTAATGAAATATCGATTGCTTCTTCTTGGATTATAGTATTCCCTTCGAACTTCCAAGTGATCCAATATCTGAGACCAGAACGTCGAATCCTCGACGACCCTCTTTTCCCTTAAATATCGTCGATATTCCCCGAGGAACTTCTCGGGATCGAGTGATCCTTCAATCTCAGTATTACCACACGAAATTTGCATGTCGATTAAACGCGCTACCCGCGTGCCACGTTTTCCAAGCAGGTGCTTTCACTTTTCCGTAATAATCAGCCCGAGTTTATATCATTTCGCCGCGGCCGGGTTCTGTATCGCGCATTAGAGTGAAAGTATCTAATTTCAATGGAAAAATTCCCGTCAGACACCGGTGCGCCCCGTTCCCGTTCGAGCCTGCTTCGTTTTGTCAGCCGTCGTTACTCGCTCCTTAGCGCCGTTCTCGCGCGCGTAATTCATCGTTACACGCTCGCTCTGTCGTTAGCTGGGAATTGTCTTGCCAACGAGGGAGGCCAGCACCTCTTGCACGCGGCTTACGCTGAGCCGCGGAAACGGGCTATCTGGAATAAGACATCGAACGATGCTCGTCATTGTTGGGAACGCGAATCCGCGGTTAAACCGTGTAAAGGCTTGAGAAACACGCGGTTTTCAGGCGGTTTGCGTCACACGATACGTACGCTATTAGTTAGCTTCGTGTTCCATTCCTGTACAGCTTGTGGCAAATGTTCTGGCCACGACCTCCATGGATGAATCGTTAAAAGATTATTGGAAGTTCGTTGAAAAATATTTGCCCCCAGATTTGTCTCAATCTTGAAATTTTAAGTTAGGGATATTGTTTTATTTGTAAGTATTCTCCTCGGTGAGAGGGTAAAAAGTTGTTGAGGAACCACGTGTCGCAAATGAACCGTTTCTTTGTAAGGAATTATTGAAGTTTTGACCAATCAGGTCTGTGGGGGCGGAGCGTTCTCCCCACTCTGACTCGCGCTGTGGCGCGTGGAGGGGGAGGAACTTTGATCAGCTTTTGTAAGGAAACGGTTCGTCTGCGATAAACAGTTCCTTTTGGATTTTTATCCTCTTGCGGAGTAGAATATGTAAAAGTTAAGAAATGTGGGTCTTGGATTTTAAGATTAGAAGGAATTTCGCTGCAGGTTCTTTTAGTGGAACTATTTAAATCTGTGACCATTACTTTTCTAACATCCTGTAGTGCGTGATTGTGGGTGGATACAAGGAAGCACGTGAACGAAAGCAAACTTTTCCCAGGGAAATCGAGGGAACAAGCGTAAGATGCAGGGTAATACTTAACGCATTTGTTTCTGGTGAATTCCATTCACGAAGTATTTTAATGAAGGCTATTGTTTAGGGGATAGTGTAATATTAAAAAGACCGTTGAAGTTAAAGGAACATAAAATTCTTTCAACGCGAATAATCCTTGAAATATACTTCATGAAGATCTACTTTCAACACCCAATTAAATATGGAGAGCTCAGAAGCCAATTAGTGTAAGTCTATTAGCATTAAAACCGAGATTTACACTGTTTGTTCTCCAAATAATTTTGCCTAGTAATTCCGTGGTCGATTTAAGTACCGCCATTTATTGCTTACGTATGAAAGTAGTGAATTGATTTATCAACTGAAAGTTTTAACATTAAAGAGGTTTTTAAACTACGTAACTCATTTTCAGGGAAAGTGGGACTCACACTGATTAGCTTCTGAGCCCTCCATATGAACAATAATCCTTTTAAAAATCAGCTTACTGCTTTTCCAAAAATAAAAGCGTTTAATAGGAAACAGAAGAATATCTTCTTTCGCAAAATAAGTATGTCAGTTTCAAAACTTCAGCGACCACTTATTACGTATTAATTATCCAATAAACTATTCCGAGAGTCGAGTTTAGGTTGCCACCGTAATATCTCTTACGGTGACGAGCGTGTTACGTTCGACCAGCGTAACTCGTGCAACATTTCGGCGTTTTATTTGCAAGTAACACTTTTCGCGTTAAGTAACTATACCCGCGCAGATTTGCGGTTGGTAATTGACAATTAATGCGTAGACCTGAGTAGCCGCTGCACGCAAGTGGAAAGCGAAAGGCCGATGGAAACAGAGCGTAACCGTTTCGTGAGATCGTGAACGTGATTCGCTGAAAACCGGGCACCGAACGTTATCGTGCATTGGCTTTTCTAAACAGCACCAGGATACCTGCCTTTCGAACAGGACTCTGCAGGAAATATTTTTGCTACCTCCCAGGAGCTGGTCTAACCCCCCGGAGCGGATTTTCCGCGACAGAAATGTTCCTGCGGCGTCTGTAAAAATCTACCGGTTCGTTACAAATTTCGTTTCCTGTCATTTCCACGCTGCGCTGCTCTGACGGAGGAAAAAATAAATGCAAACGACGCTGATGCTCTGTTATATGCATTTTCACATTTTTGGTTTAATCTTCTCACCGGAAATAAATGAGAAATAATATTTGTTGGGGCTCACGGAAATTGGGGACATTGCTTTGGAAGCTTTAATACTCGGTGAATTTCAAGTACGTGAAAGTATTCCAAATTTTCTATGGCTTGTTGTAGATTTTGGAGCCAAGTAAATGGTAGCAGATATTTCTGACTCCTATAATTATTCTAAATATTTCGGATAGAATTATTTAAAATATTTCAGACACTCAACTGTTCGATATTTGCGAGGGCTGACTCCTTAGGAAATTTAACAAAAATCAACATTTTTAGTTCTTCATATTATAAAGTCATTAGACGTAGCATTGAAGCATTGCATTTATTGGAAGCTTTTCATTAGGAATTAATGGGAGAATGAAACGGAAATATTAAATATAAAGTATTATATGCGTTTGGCTTGAAAGTGATTAGGAGACCTCATTACAAAATGATTCTGCAAAATGAAGCAATTTGACACGAGTTCATTAGAGAATCTACGCATTCTTGCAGTGAGCATGTGGTCGAGAGTTCAGCAATGTTTAGAGTATTCCAAGGAGGGTTGTGATAATTACACGTCGTTATGGTGCAAATAATTAATAGCTATTAGTCATGCTTGGCGTTCAGTGAAATGAGAAACAATGAAATTAATGCGCCGTGGAACGTGTGTGTGCCCCTGCTGCATTTGAATAGCAGAAATATTTACTGGAGTGCGCGGATCGTTTTTAATTAACAGATTCAAATTGATTAAGAAATTATTCGTAACATCGTGTGATAATTGATACCATTAAAGGAATCTTGTATAGATATCTTTTCGAGTTAATAATTCGCTTAAAAAGAATGATTGGTTCCTAAGAAAAGAATTAATTCGATTTTTCGAGCTGGTTAATAGTCGACTGGATCGATGACACATATTTTTGGAAACAGTGAGCGAGATGGAAGTAGCGCACGAAAGGGAAAATGACCGTGCCAAATTGAATCCTCTGCATTCAGCGAGCGTAACAAGATAATGAAAACGATCGGAAGCGAACGGTTGTCGCAATTAATTTCGACTCGCCGGACACGTGATTCAACTTTCTGCACGTAACTGAATTTTCACGGTGCCCTTGCACGCTTCGATCGCCCCAGATCGAAGTTTTATCAAAGTTATTAAAATACATTGAATGTAGGAGCATATCTGCTAAATCGAGTAAAAACACTCCGCTTTAATATATGCAGATTCACGAAGTACTTCATTACAATATTACAATTTTAAGAAAGAAAAATAAGTCCCTGTGCAGATCCTAGAACCTAGGATAAATGTCCCTTTTCTTAAAATTTAAACAAAGGAGTCTTTGAATCTTCATAATAAATTAACCCAGCTTTTTTTAGTTTCCGTGCTAATAAGAGTCGTGTGCTAATTTATAACTAGCATTAGTATAATTGAATGTAAATAATGATGGGGATAAGATTAGTGTAGTTATCAATTAGTACGTTTTACTATTTAATAAAATTTTACTAGGTAGTATGTAAATTTTACTAGTTTTCCAACTGAATAGATATTCGAAATTGGGTGAAATTAAGTCTAATGTCATGCCAGAACATTTCAAGAAGACGCTTTCTCGATCCCCCACTAATCTTCCTTGACCCCCCATAAATCTGGCTCTGTGTCCGCAAATTGGATAAATCACAGCAATCGAGCCAACAAGTTTATCCGTTCGATTGATCTTTTCCCTGTGAAACGAATCGGTGACCTACTGTAGATCCACCAGCTAACTTCGTCAGAGTGTACAGTTGATCCGCTGTTTCAACGATGTGAATGACTTTCTTCCATTCATCGTGCACCGACGCGAAAACAATGGATCGCCGATTGCGTGGGATCGCACCGATTATGTGAGATCTCGCTATCCACCATTTAATCTTCGCTTTTACGTAATACGTTGCGCGTATTGTCCTTTCGTTCCGACGGATCTGTTGCTCATGTTTCCGCAACACGAGCAGAGCCATTAGAATTTGCGTGATTAAATAAGGGCAGTGTTAATCTAGGAGTGGTGATGCCTCTACTACGTATTCCCAAGCAGCAGATTCGAGGTTTAGCAGAGTTTCTAGTATCGAGGTATATGTATTTCACTATTTCTAAGCTTTATTGTCAATTTCTAAAACAGTGTTACTCAACCTTTTTTGAGTCGCGATCCCCTTTTATAATATTCAAATAAATTTCATAAATTTAATAAAGTAAAGAAAACACATTTAAAATATGTATTTCAGAATATAATTCTAACTTATTAATATTAAAAAAAAAATCAAAAACCGTGGCGACCCCTCAGAGGACACTTCGCGACCCGCAGGTTGGGAATCACTGTTCTAAAAGATATTATTATAGATTCGCCTTCACCTTGCCTCGTTTACATTGCCAGTTCATTCGTTCTAAACGAATGCACTTAGCTCTTCAAATCCTTTTATAAACATAGTATACATATACGATGCATTGACACTTGCGCAAAGATAAACTAAGCAAGAGTTATAAATAATGTGCTAGTCAGTATTCTGAACGTACCTATCTCTTCCAGGATATTTAGTTTAGTTCGTAGCAGAATCCTCATTTTTCATAGTATTTTTTTAATCGTATCTGATAGTGGTCAAACACAAAGCTCAGTGATTTATCATTGTCCCGGGCGGACCAGGTAGCTCAACGCTCTTCCTAAATCTTTCTCCCCCCGAATACAAATTCTGAGCTGACGTATATACCCCAACCAATCATACACAAATACAGCCAATAAAAGAACAGCAACGTCAACGGCAGGGGTTGCACATATACTTCCATTGTATATGTTTACATATGTACCTAAGTGTGCCTGTGTGTATGTGCGTTACTCCAACCTGTACGTGAAGCAGTTTATCAGCCCACTTGTGTCATATATTATGTAGTTTATATGTGTCCTGCACCTTGTGCCATAAGTGCTTTGTTTATTTAACATACGATAGTAGTGAAAAGAAAGGTTAAACTGCGAATGGTGAGAAGTGAGAAATAATTATACCTTAAAGTTTATTGTGAAATAGACCAAAGATACTTGCATAATTGTACTCGAATGCTACTATTAAGTTTCTTATACAGACATGTAAAGATATGAGTTTCGAACGTTCTTTTGACCATCACTGTAAGTGCAACTGCATTCAGGTCTTTTTCACAGGAAACACTTCTGTGGCTTGCGACATGTAATTTGAACATAATTCCACACTTTCTGCCGTTCTATTTTTGATAAACGAGCGCTATTTCTATCAAGTATATAAATTGAAAACACTAGTCGCGAGTTGCAGAAGTGCCCGCGCGAAAGGGGCTTTAATGCACCGCAGTGCATGCTGCCTGAAACGTTTTTTAATTACTACCTCTGCTGTGCAAGGATTCACAGAGTCCTAGGATTATACTTTAATACCCTGCGTTTACTGCACAAGAGCGTTACTTTCCTTTGGGACGAGGGGTTACTTTACCTGTGTGCATGTGCAAGAAAAAAGTTTCAAAAACTTCTGGGATGCAGCAACTGCACGTTGTACAACATTCGCACATATATCGTAAGTAACTTGTTCCTAAATTATTCAAAATTCCCAAGCACAGTGATAATAGCAAAAATACCAGACATGGAATCTCTAAGTATTTCTTCAAATATCAAACTTAAAATTGGTCCCCTGAAATATCAAACAGGTTTTAATATTTGCAGTATCTACTTTAGAAAATATCTATGATCTTTGGAGCACCGTTCTATTTGTGGTCCATTTGTCGAGATCGAATTGACCAGAAGATTACGCCACTCTTAATGCTTGATAAAATCATATCCTGTACTCGATCGATCGCGGAACGACCCGAGCGGGTGCTGGCGTAGTTGGCGCAGAGGTATCTGGGCTTGTGATCGCGCGAAACGAAGGAACGAATTGCGTTTTCCCTCATTTTACAAGGCGAGGCAAGGAATAATAGTCGATACGTATCAAAGAGTATGTACATGCATCGATCGCGGTGTTTCTTTTTCAATCCGAGTGCTGACGAAACAGGATGCAACAGCCGACAGACAGCGTGGGCGTAGGTTTCGCTCGTACTTTCTTGGGCGAAGATTTCGTTTAGAGATCCACAGGCGTTGCGGCGTGCATATAGAAATTTAATGATCGTGATCGATGTCGATTAATTGCGCACTAGTCGCGTGGCATGACACGTCCAGGTGAAAACGTGTACCAGCGCCTTAAACGGTTGTTAGGAAACCACGCGTGAATATAAAGCGGGGGCGGAGGAGCGTCCGACACGAAACTTCTATTTACACTTTCTTGAATATGAACGATACGGAACGAGCCGCTAAAACGTCTGGTATAGTGGGTTACGAGAGCGGAGCGGTGAAAACTGAAATTAATTTCAAGTTTAATCGCTTGGAAATTTAAACCTTTGGGAGTTCAATGCTGTGCAAGTTCCACCCCCTGCGAATTCAACGCATTTCAAATTCAATCCTTTCGCTAGTTCATCAAGATCTTTTGCAAGGTCGAAACTTTAGCAGTTCAATTATTGGGGAGCTCAATTCATTGAGAGTTCTACCCTTTGATAGTCCAATCCTTTAATAGCTCAACCCTTTATAAGTTTAACGCTTTGGGAGGGCAACCTTTGAGATTTCAATTCTTTGGGAGTTCAACCCTTCGAGAGGACAACCGTTTGAGAGTTTAGCCTTTTGAGAATTTACTCTTTTAGGAGTTCAAGCTTTTGGGAATGCAACCTTTCCAGAGTTCAACACTTTGAAGGTTCAGCCCTTTGAGAATTTAAACCATTGTGGATTCAACCCGTGGGAAGTTCAATCCTTTGCAAGTTCAAGCTGTTTCAAGTTCAACCCTTTGGCATTTTGCTGAACCCTGGAGCAGTTTAATCCTGCGAGAGTGCAGCCCATTACAAGTTTATGGCTTTGCAAAAGCAACTCGTATCAAATTTACCGAACGTTGCTCCACAGTGATCGAAACTGTAGTAGACTATGAAACTTAGAGATTACGGAATCGTGTACTTACGTATGTACATTGTAGGTACATACATTGGTTATGTATTTCAAGGAGAATGTATAAATTTGGTGTTTGCATCTACGTATACACAAATTCTGTGCATGACAAAGTTCCGTTTAATTGGAGTATCCATTGGGCGGTTTGTGGCTGTGCCCGCGGGTAAATAAACATATATATACAACCGTGTATACACGTGTTCATTAATTAATAACCAACATTTCTCGAATGTTTACGAGCAAAATTACAAGAACCCTTTTGATATTTTTAATTAACGAATTTCCCGGCGTGCAGCACGATTCACGTTGGTGGATGCAATATCGCGATTCGCTTGTATCATCGTAATTAGAAGGTTCCCGTTAATTTTCACTCGTATGTTATAAAAGTTTTTCCGATGTAGAAATCGAAATTCTTCTAGATTTTAAAATTTCATATTTACGACGATGTACAAATCTCACATTTATACAATCAGCCACCTAATTTCCAAATTCTATAAATTACTCGCTGTTGCACGATTTATGCAGCTTATTTTTACATATTTATCTATACATCTGGTTAAAGCAACAAAAACTCCTTGAAAACTCTAAAAAAAATTCCATCATCACATAGATAGATCTGAAATGCCCACTTTACAACTCGACCTTCACAGTCCCTGGATTTAATACCTATATTTTCATCTAGGAAATATTAAGTATTTTCCTCGAATGACACGAGGTCTTGCCACTAAATCCATTTGATATACCGTCTACCAGGTAACAAACAACTCTGTAACAACATTACACCACCACTGCCTACTATTCTACACCACGTCAATATATCCGCGAATCGCTGCAAGCGCGGGGGATATGCCTGCGCGTTTTATGCCAGCCTCTATTCCCAGCTCTGAGTGGGGTCGTTTAATTGAAAACTCCCCATAATCCCTGGATACCAAAGTTTTCGATGGCACTTGCATCGGTCTGCGCGCAGGGGATATCCGCAAGATATTTCGAGACTTTCGTACACAGAGGAGCTATAGATCTAGCCACTGCTCGAGAAATTTGAAATGGATTTAATGGGAGCTCTGAATGAAAAGGTACAGCTGCAGAGGAATACAGTTTCCATTTAATAATTTGGCTGGCATCTATACCACTAAGTGGACAGTATTTAAAATTTCAGATCTGAAAATGAATTTTTATTTCGATATCGTTGAAAGTAATTTGATTGTCCACTCAAAAGAAATCAACACCCAATATATGTTTTCCCATATCTTTATTATTGAACGTTTTAATATAGGTACTATACAAGTTTAAAATTGGATATAAATATTACGGTATTAAAGTTTTCCGACGTATCTGATGTCTGATTAATTTTGCCAAGATAATTGCTTGATTTATAACGGCTCGGAAGTCTCGTTTCCCCCGATTGCTCGATCAATGGTTCGTTAAATAATCTGACTGATTTTCTGGACAAGGTGGTGTTTACAAACACCATTCCTTGAAATATGAATCGTTAGCGGAAGTGTTCTAGAATAATTGGCTGCTATAAATACACCTGAGCGGATGTATTATAGGTTAAGGTTCATTAGGAAGCTTTAGCAGATTGTGGAGATAGAAGAGCGAGGAGTTTAATAATATCTTTGGTTGAACTTAACGAGGTTAAAGTAGCATCCAGTGTTTCCTTACTTTATTCATTGAGAATTCCAAATACAGCTCCGCGTGGACGCTTATAAAATGTCACGCAATTTGCATCAGAGCTCTGTGAGGCACTTGAAATAATTCAAATAACCAAAATACTAATTTAGGCACAAAAATAATTACGGAGTATCTACTTAAATTAACTAATCAACTATTTTAAGATCCAGTCTTAATATATGAATGAAGTATTCGGTAAAAATCCTACCAAAATAATATTAATATTTAAAAAGAAACTACATCGTACTTTCTTCAAAATAAAAATGAACACAAAATTCTGGTCAAACAATTAGCACTGAAATTGTAAATAGCTGTGCACATATTGAAGTAAAAACTTTTTTTTAAGAAAATTTTCATAAAAATTTGTACTGCTGAGCATAATTTTGAGTTCATATCTATTCCCAAGAAGCCTGAGGTACCTTTTATAAGAATTGATATATATTTTATTCTTTTACCAGAGTTTTACCAAATCCTTTATTTGTATATCGCGAATGGGTCTTAAAATAGTTTACTTTATTTTGAGGATGAACCACTTCTTAAGATATTAATATGTACTCGTACTTCAACATCCTCCGAGCGACATCCTTTTCGTATTTCAAGCAGCGTGCCTATTTTCACTGGCCCCAGATCTAGGTCGTTATAATTCGCTCTTAACGGCCACGTAAGTACGATCGTGCGTCGATTTTAATATGCATATAGCTTAATGTGCCAGACTGCTGGCTGGTCTATCGCCTTTGAGTCGCGTTTTGAATGAAAAGCAATACGCTCCGCTAACGAAGGGAAAGTTATGACGATTTTAGGTTGCTCGCGAGCCTGTGTGCGTCGACTCGTCTGTCGCTGGCATTTCGTGTGCCATTTTTTCGGTGGCCTCTACGTACGTGAGGAGTTCCAGTCGATTTCGTTTGTGGTTAATAGAATTTCTTTCCGGCGGCTCGTGTCAGTTATAAATGGGCCTAAATAAGGTACACTTTCAAATGTTACTTCGAGAATACGCGTTACTTGCACTCACTCCAAAATTCATTCACTCAAATTTCTATCCCGCGTTTTATCGTTTCAATATTCACACAGCTTTGCAGACTAACTGACGTGAGTTTTAGTTATGCCGAGTGCAGCGCATAATTAATATATTATTTACAGTAATACGAGTAATGGCATCGCGCTGCGTTGGAATCCTTAATGAAACATAGGGAGATGCAATTATGTTCCCACGATGCTTTTCAAATTCTACAGTAAATTTAAATTCTATTACTTTTATTCATGCAACAAGAGCTTCACTTGAAACTTCCAACAATTTACTGCACATCCCATCGAATACAATTGTAATTAAAATCAGACTTCGCAACAGCAGCTTCAGGTACTCTTACCAGAAACAATCACCTAAACCATTACCCTTAAGCCCTTTCCACGCGGGACGTTATTACAATATTTATTTGGTTGCAATAAACTCAATTGCTATATTTTAAATAGACATTATTTATTAAATTAAGAACTGACATGAAACCGAGTAGAAACTAAAAATTATACTTCTTTTTAATAATTCCTCCTTGCAAAAAAAAATTCTTTTTATAAAAAGAGTAACGTTGCTTAACAATGTATAGTCTAAGGGAAAAAACTCTAGGAAAACTCTCGGAATTATTAACACGAGACTAAGTATTCTTAGAAAGTAGTATTTCAAATACTTTCACGTATAAAAAATAAAACTGAAACCTCGATCGCCTCGATACCAAAAATCCCTGGGCAACAAATCGTTAAGCTAAATCTTCCAATCGCTGTTGCGTGCGGAATCAAGGCCCCATGCGATGACAACCCGCACAGCTCGCCTGTGCGCGATACACCAGTCACGGACCGCAGAAGTGTGACGCGCGGAATGGCCCTTACACCGCAGGAAGTGTTCTAGGGGAATCTGGGGGAGGCGATTGATCGTGCCCGTTGCTCGTTCGCGTAAACGCGCTGCGTTGCAAAAAACTTTCCCCGCTTTAAGAGGCAGCAGCAATTTCTCGGGGCCTGCCCCACCGCGGCTTTCGCGGTTGCAGTTTCTAAGCACGGCCGTCGCCCAGCTGAATTTCCACGAGCGTCGGCGGGGAAAAACTCGCGCTGATCGCGAGCAGCACGTAACTGCGTTAACGAGCACGCGACTAGAACGCTCGCGCGTTCCCAGGCCCTTGTTCCCCGCTGAATGGGGGCCCTCCCCCTCGCGACGCGTTTCAATGCTGCGCAAGCTTTATTTACGACAGCGGGACCGTCGCGACTTTTTAATTATTTCGAGGGCGCGAAACAAACGTTTTCGTGCGCGCCTCTAAGTAGAATGAATGGCCTACACTCTGCTCGCCACTTCAACGAGAACCCACTTGGCGAATGGGCGAAGATGGTGATTATTAAATGAATGAAACGAAACGGCCGCTTATTTCTTCCGCCACGGAACGAGGCAGGCTAGATGAAAGGGGAGCTTTGCGATGCCTTTGGGCGAAGTGGGGGGTTCGAGTCGGGAAAGCTCGAGTATTCGATGCCGAGGGGTAGTTCGTTGAATAAAATGTGTGTTCCAGTTGATGATGGCTTCTGAATTGTAATTGTAGGCGTAGAAAGATTTGCTATTAGGCGTGACATGAAGATATTTTGTCTATTCTGTTATAGAGGGATGCAAGTAATGTAAATTCAAAAAGGGATAGAAATTTTGTATTTACTGGGGTTACTTTGCTGAGGTATTTTTTATATAAAATTTGACTACGTAATCTGATTTGAATTTTATTTGAAGAAATTATGCCCATTGTACAAGTAGATTTATCATTGCACATAGTCGAATGATACTTTGTGTATTTTTTAATGATATAGCCTGAATTTAAGTAGGAAGTGAGTTCACAGGGAATTTTCTTAAATAAAATTCATCACAACTACTTTCAATTTTAGTCCACAAAGGCTGCACCCAAATAGCAGAGAATTCTTTACAGATCCAGAAACTGCCACATTTCACTCTCGCTCTACAAACTCCAATTCAGCAGTCCAAACTGACGCACAAATTACATTTCACTTTGTACACCAAGGTGGACTAAAAAAATCTTACAACCTACAAACAATCGATTACGTGCCCTGACATAACTCATAAGCCTCATTATCCACAAAAATAGTTTGCACAAAGAATGGTGAGCCACTCTGCATACTAAACTTCTCCCTCCTCTCAGTCACCATTTCTTTCTTTCAAATTCCACGTTATCTCTTCTCCGGCGTCCTGTACTATTCGATCTTAAACGGCCAGTAAAGGCACCGCGCAAAAAGGATGGGAGAAATAACTCCGGATCGACGAACGCCGATCTTCGCCATGCCAATACGTATCCACCGTTTCCTGCATGACGTTCGATGACCATTCGTCAGCGTTCGGGGTGGTGACTTCAATTGCTTAATTAGACCAGCTCGGCACCGGTCGAGTGGGCATTCATCGAAAACCCGCGGCACAATCGAATTTCACCTAGAGCTCGTCAGCAAGTAGGTCGACGCACGTTCGAATTTTCGCCTCTCTCGCGCGTGCCCGATAAGCGAATCGTGTCTGTTCCTGTCAGAACTCAACGGGGAGTTAGTTATCGGATCAGACCGTGAGACGCGGGATTCTACGAAAAATATCGCCCTGGTAAAAAGGGCCTGCTCGATCGGTTGTCACGCCTCGTCGCGCCCATTCTTATCTCTGTCGAATACAGGGCGCTCCATAACTGGCGTTGATGCATTACTTGTTTCGTATTTCGCACAACGTAATGCATTTTACCGAAGGTCTATAGAGTAAGTAAAAAATCTACAAAAATTGAATTCATCATTTACGTTGTTTTACATCGCCTTCAATTCTTTTAAATTCTTAACTCACACTCTCATAAACATCGGCACAAATATTAGGATACCTACTCTGTATGGAATAATTCTGAAGAACTTTGCAAATTTATTGAAGAACTCTCCCTTACCTAACTTCATTTGGTATTTTAAATTAAAAGCAGTGAAAAGCATTCAGTCTATACAAAATATCAGATTTTCTGCAAATACAGCAGCTGTCCTAATACTTAAGGGCGGCAGTGTACATATAGTCGGGCAGCTACCATGAACCGAAATGGGCCCAGACACCAGCTCTTTGCGCTGGCCGTCCACGGATTGAGCCATGCCCCGGTGCGTCAAAGTGGATAAAAAAAACGGTCATAAACAGCAGGAAGTGATATAGGAAAGCGCAAACTCGGAGCCCGATAGGTCGCGGTCGACCTATCGATTCCACCCATTCGTATATTCCGAATGAACGGCCTCCATCGATGCGTTAATAATAACGCGCGGTTCGAATGGGTCTCGATGTATTCGCATGAATTCAAAACCTGCCGCTCTCGGTTTGTTTGCGACTGGATAGATTTATATAATACCGTGGGCATCGTCAGACGACTTCGCCGCGGCAGGAATAAACCCCTCCCTCCCTCCTTGATCGACAATTCCTATCGCGAGAAAAACCGTTTCCCGTTTTCTTAAGGGGCAGGGGGAGGGGGAAAGGGAAACGTTTCTTCCTTGAAGGATGCGCGCCATTGAAATTCGATTTAGATTCGATTCTAAATCCCTTTTCAAACCTCCCTCTTTCCAGCGGTTACAGGGGTACCCGTTATTTCCTGTTTGATGTAGTAACGAAGGGGAGGGGGGAATAAATATGAGCCGAAGGATGTGTGTGTTGGAAATTGGACGGTCGGTAGTGTTTATCCTTTGTAAGTTGAAGAGGCAGTGACGTTAATAGTTGGTGGGAATTTGGAGGTTATGTTTGAAAGGGGAGGAAATTGTGTTGATGTGGTATTTGAAATTTAGTGTTAATTGTGTGGTGATTCTAAGTTTGAGGATTGGGTGATGAAATTGTAAGGTTGCAGTCTTTGAAGTGATGTTAAGTTACTGTGCAGCTACATGTGCAAACGGGGCCTAATGAAGCGCCTGTAATAGTAGAATTTATTCCTGGGGTGTGTTACAGCGAAGTTCCACGTGTTTTTTAAGCCCCGTTCCCCCGTGTGCAACTCCCAGACTCTTTGAAGAGTGGTGCCATCGAAAAGGGATATTATTCAAGCGCCAGAAATGTATTTTTCTCCTCGAATTTGTAAAATGTTGTAATCAGAAGTGAAATTCAGCTGACATGTCAATTATTGTCGAGCACTTACGCTGCTTCGCATTGATTGCCTATTGGCCGTAATTGCGGGGCAATTAAGGGGACAAGCAGTAAAGAGCGGTCGATCGTTCTTTCAAAATGCATAATTACAATTTTGAACGTTGAACTTCTTTAAAAGAGTTGCTTCACACAATGTTTAGAAACCGAACGATTTTTTTTGCCAAAATGAATGGAAAGAAATCCAGTTTCAACATTAACATATTAAGATTGTGCCATTGATCCAGTTATTCCTATTCTAGGAACACTGATACGTCTCTATAATAATTGTAATCACAAAAAGCTAAAAATCGTACCTACAAGAAAATTTAGCAAAAAAATTTCTAAAAACCCTGTTCGACCGTAAGCAAAAGTTATCGAAGCCCCGGAACAGCTAAAGCCGCGAGCCACGGTCGATGAGAACGTGCCTTTAATTCCGTAGCAGCCGAAGCGAATTTTAAAAGAAATAAAAAATGTTGAAAAAATAGATGAAAAAATCGGGCAAAACAGCACCAGAAATTGCACGAGAACGAGAATTCGTGGAAAACTGTTCACCGGTCGTGCGCGTTGTTTTAGTTGGGGGATATCGGCGAACTCTTGGAAACGCACAGAAGGGGAATTTATTCCTCTCGCCCATAACGCGCATCGAACGCGTCGACGCGAATGATAATTAAGCCTCTATGAAGCCAAACTGATCAACTCGGTAAAATAAAAAAAAGCACTTGTCACGTGCTATGGTACAGAAACTCGAAAAAATTTACAGAAAAATGACCACTCTTGCTCCTGCCAAGCGGATTGCAAAGGTTTCACCAATTTGACTAAAATTTCGCGTGTAGTTTCCTTTTCACGTAAGAGCGTGACCATTTCAACTCTGCTATAGCCTTCGTTTCATTTATTAGCAACAACTTCCTTTTGTTTTTCTCCGTTTTAGAAGACTTCTCAAAGAAATGGAAACGCTAGTTGGTAAAAAAAGGACCCGAGGGATTTAGAACTAATTGAAAGTCACCAATCGTAGATGTACCTGATTAGAAATTAATTAAAATGTATACACATGACTGGCACATGTATACACATTACTGTATAGATTTTAATTAGTTTGCCAGTGTAATTTCGACGGTCAAAGGGCAGAACTTCGAAGCCCATTTTCTCCCAAAGTTTCCACTCCTGTTCCATGCGCTTATAGTATATAATTACTCACGCTGTGTACTAACTACTTGCAAAATTCAAACCAAATGGGTGCCTCGAGCCTCGCGGACTCCTCTTTTAAAAGGTCGCGATTGAAAGTATGGAATGCAGATGCGAGGTAAGAGAAGCGATAATAGAGGCTCTTCGGTAGCAGTTATACAGTTATAGTAGAATAGGGAGATAACAGTGTTCGCGTGAATTGTAGCCATTTATCTCGAGTGGATGGCGGAAGAAAAATAGGAAGGATGGAGAACAGGAAGTTCGGCGAAAGAATTCATTGCTCGGGGCGCGCGACGGACTCGCTCGATGATATTACAGTTCGAATATCGTAAATAGAAGACGCGAGCGAACCGGAAACTCTGTTCCCCGCCTTCGTGTATGGTCATCTAGGTTGCATCGCGAGTGTTACACATTTCGCCTCGCCTTGTCGCTCGCGTACGCGTGCCGGTTGCTCGATACGCGACCGAAAACGCTTGTGCTGCGTTTCCACCCGGTACGTATCGCTCTGTGTGTCTGTGCAGGTCTTCGAGGTACTTGAAATAGTAGATTGTATTGAAGTTTGAGTGAAATTGGAGAAGAAGTAAGTTTGTGGAGTAGAGGTGAAGGAAACTAGGCTGTTTGAAAATTTATATACTCGTAAGTGAATCAATGGAATTGGAGCAGATTGGACTTTACTGGAATTCTTTAAATTACTCAGGTGCAAGGAACCGCGGTTATTTGAAACTTTGGAATTTGAAAAGTTTTAGTGGAACTCAGCTTTAAATTTTCTATGAGAATGTGTATATTAAACACATACCACAGTTCCAAGTTGTTGCTGAAAACTAACAAAAATAACACAAATCGGAAAGTGGTAACTTTTTTGCCCGCTACTGTATGTACCTTAATATTTTTTAGAGCAAACGGAGAGTATGTACTTTACATACAGATTGTACTTTTATTTAAAATCTGGGTCTGTTTAAACGTGACGCCGTCTATATTTTGCAAACAGTTTAATTTCTTTTTCAACCGTTTCCCCTCATTAGAAATTACGAGCCAGTGTGGCAAAGCGAATCACAGTCGTTCGTTTTTGTTGAAACCGTATAAATTTCTACCAAATCGCACGCTCACTTCTGGTAATGTCCCTCGTTGAACGAACCGCACTCGCGCTCGCCGATTTGTCGCGGCCGCGTGAATGTCGAAACACTTTCCAGCGGACCACCATCCGCGGAAACACGAGAAATATGCACGTATCTAGCGCTCGCACCGAGATCTAACACACTTCCAAGAGTTTTCTCCAGCGCGATTAGGAAAAATCGCTCGGCGCGCGGAACTCGATCAATGAACTCTCGATTCCTATCCGTCTCTATCAGACCTCACGACGACCATAATTGGGTTGTACTGGCGCAGAAACGCTCCTCCTCCCTTCTTACAAAAACCTTCCACTTTATTTTTTCTTTTTTATTCTTTCGTCGACAATAATAGCATTGGTTTCTAAAATTCTTCTAAAATAAAATGTCTATCTAGTTTCCCTAGCACCGAGAGTGAGGGGTGATCTTTAAACACAGAAGCTTGAGCCAAGTTTAAGAACAATTTACTTTTTTCCATGTAGCAAATTAGGAATAAGTCATTAGTGAAGTTGTCATATTAAATTAATTTTAAAATTGCCTCGACTCTTTTAAATTAAAATATTTGACGATATTTCACGGAAAAGGCGGTAGAGTCTTGTTAACCTAGGGGCACTAAATTTCCAAATCCGCCCCTGACAATACTATTACACTGGAATTTAACATCGCAGAAAATTCTTCATGCATAAGATTACACACCTTTTATCACTCCAGAGGGACTAACCAATTATTAAAACTACTTAGTACAGAAACGAATCTCTGTTCTTCATTAAAAATCTCTTATTTTATAATCCGACAAAGTCCAAAGCAACTTATAACTTTTAATATTCATACCTACTCTCAAATTCTAATTTTATTAGGGGTATATTATTACAGAATTTATTTCTCTTCAACTCCACGCTTTAATCTCATTTCTATCAACAGAGTGAATTCAAAACCACGGTTTCCCTTTGTAGGATAAATAATTGATGAACCAAGACTTTATTTTTCTTAATCCACGTGTGTTTATTTGAACAACGAGTTGTTCAAGTAAACAGGGGTGGGAAATAGTACGAATGTGTGTGTTGAATTGGATACATGGTCGAATCAGGGTTGAAAGCAGCGGCATCGGAACGTAATGGGCGAAAATTGCCCTCGAAACAACGGACACGTACGTCGGGCGTAACAAATTGCACGGGGTAGTCTATAAACGTCTTTCAGATTGCCATTAGAACCGCGATATTCGCCGAGTGTAGCTGGAAAGTGCAATAACTGGAACCGCGTAAGGCGCACGTTATCTATGGAGATACTTTAAGACGAGTAGCCTCTATAGATGATGCTGCAGCTTTGGAAACAATTGACATAAGTAAGACAAAGTAACGCTGTACGCGTCTACTTCAAACGAGACCACGTCCTGCTCGAAGAATTATAGAGGGAAACGACTTGCAACGCGGACTATGTGTATTGTGTACGGAGGAAGTGCATGGTGCCCCATTTAAATCGATTCATGCGAATATCTTTGCAACTACTTGTGGTACCGAGAAATGTTTCGGACAGGAATTGAATAGTTTCCGGGAGAGCATAATTGCATGATAATAGTTTTCTTCTGGGCGAAAGTGTGGAGGAGATGTTTCCTACGTTTCTTTAAATGGAATTGAGGACTTTGCAGCAGGAGGGGTGCAGCTCCATATTTACCAACTCCAAGTAAATTAGAAAAAACTGTTTATAAAATTACTGCTTTGACAACTTTACTGTCAAAATATATTAGGGTATATGCGTCGAAAAGTCGCGTCATTAATTTTGGAATATTTCAATAGTGAAACTAAAATATTTTCTAAACTAGTAACTTAAAAATATTACAAAAACAAAGTACCTATAGATCTACAAAAACCTTTCAACTTCCTTTCGAAATATCTTTCAATATGATCAACAGCTTCGAAGACATTCAGCTATCCAGATTCCAGCAGCCCACCCACAATTCCTCACCACCTCACAGTTCACCCCAAAATTCTGCATAAACCACCTCCACTCTGCAGAACCTCCCTCTCCCACGCGTTCCAAAGCGCGCCTCCCCAGATCAACCCCAACGACCTCAAAAGCACATTCAAATCCCCAGTCAAAACCGTGATCACCGCGATGGGTCAAACACCCACTCCACAGAGTTCCTCCAAATTCCAAGTCCGGGACAGACCTTCCAGCTTCTCTGTGGATTCAGCTCCGAAGCTTTGCAGACACAGTGCGTACTTACTATTCGAGTTACTCTCAATGTCCACGTCCCCTGTCCCGGTGTGAATCTCTCAGTCCGGGGACCGCTGCTACCATCGGCCGGGTCGTCCAACGTTGAAAACCAAATTACCTGTCGAGGCTCGACGACGAACGACACACCGCGAATAAGTGGAACTCGCGCGCGCAATAACGTTGTGCGAACTCTCGCGATGGAGCGACTGTTTTTAACGAACGGTTCGAGAGGGACGGCACGGGCCCATCGGTCCCTCGAGAGTCTCGTCTGCTAGTCCGTGGGACTGGCGCGCACTGGCTGGCCAGCTTCTCTCGTGCTTTCCGCCGCGAAGTCGACGGCGTTTCCCCACCGTCGGCCGCGGCGATTCAGAGGAAGAAAGTAGGCTTCGGCTGACCCTTCTTATTCCGTGAATCGACTTCACTATTACTTGCCACGAAAACACCGAGACCTCCCGGTACGAATCGGATCGGGCGGCTTTCCACCTGCCGTGGAAAGTTATAGCACACATTGCGTTGGCGCATGCCACTCGTCACAGCGGTCGCCGCGCCGATTCCTCGGCGGTATAGTCCGACGTTTCCCAAATACCCTACCGAACTGGAATTTGGCGGAACTCCCAAACTCAACGGTTTTTGCTTCTTTTTGTGTACAGTGGGCTGACACCGCGCCCCGTTTTAAATTTTGCAATCGGGTGTATGTTTATCATTGAATAATTTATACTGGTTTTTAATATTTAAATTTTATTGGAAAATAACTTTTACTGGAATACTAAGCGTTGTATCGTGGAACACCAATTGGGGAACGCTGAGGCTAGTCGTTTCCAGTCGATCGAACGAGTTGGTCGTTTTCTGATCGTGCATCGATTGGACGAGGTTCGTTGACACTTTACTCGCAGGCCTGGAGGCACATGAGACTTCCGTACCCGAACTATATAATAGGGAGACAAGTGTTTGGATAAAGAAACTTTTGGATAATAGGCTTCACAATTTTACTGAGAATATGTCTATTTAAATAACTATGGCAGAGTAAAGTCTCTTAAGTATTTTGGAATTGTTTATTGTTCGAGTCTTCCGGCTTCATATTTTTATACGCAGAATTAGAAAAGAAAGTGTGTTTACATTTGGAAATAAAGTGCCTAGTTGTATTGTATTTACAAGAAAATTTAGTTTTAAGGAAATAGATTTTGTGGATATATTTAAATTTTGCAGAAATTTTTGCATGTGAGTAATCGTATAAGAGGCACTCTCTGTAGCAATTGCGTGCCTTGTTTATTATTTATTTCACAGTGGTATACTAAAAGCAATTAAATGTATAAGAATATTCTTAGATGTTTGCCTCCACATATTTGAGGATTAAGAGAGGCATGGCTGATATTATCATAAATCCTGCTTTTAAAAATGCCACTGAAAAGTAAAATTGAAACTAAACCTTAAAAAAGAAATTTACATTCACGGTCTTTGGAAACATTACCGAAATTATTTATGCACCGACCTATATAATGTAATCGCTTTCGATGGTGGGTTGCAGAGTGGCTCATCCGTGGTGACGCCACCTTGTTCCCCTTGATGGGTCGTTTAAGTCAGGAAAACGGCAAAAGGAAGAGCTGGGAGGAAGCTCCTTTCCAGCACATTGCTGCACTTGTGCAATCATTTTTCCGTGAAATGGTATCACGAGCAACAGAAACACGGCCAGCCCGATTACCCGGCGATTCAACACCGTTATGCGCGATCAGCCTCGATCCGCGATCATATTTTTCGTAATGCATCGCGTACCTTGCTCAACTGCTAATTATGTCAGCTCCCCAGCACGCCGGTGCTCGACTCGTTCCAGCGTCAGGAAAAACAGGAAGAAAGTTACGAGCGAGCCGGATCGACGGGGGAGAAGAAAAAAGGCTGCAAACCAGTTCGATCAGAAACTTTTTGGCTCTAACATCTGCAGATTCGTTAGATACATTCGCGCTCGAGTTCGAGTGCTCCGACTCTACGCTTTGTTTGAATTGTGGAGGGAGATCGTAGATTATTTATTTGTAGAGAGTTCTTTTTAGATATTATACAGAGTGGGACAAATCGTGTCTCTTGGCTGCTTGGAATTAGAGGAAAATCGTGGGGGATGAAAACGAATCTGTAATGTGAAGTTACTATTTTTTATAATAGAGAAATATATTTCTGGTTATATTAATCTACTCTTCTGACAGGGACGTTCGGCAACACGGTTTTGCGCCCGCACGTCTGCTCGCGGGCGGCCTAGAAGCGTATTCGAGAATCTTCTCGATGGTCGGCGTTTCTCGAAGCTTCTTTTCCTGCATGCTATAAGTTTTTGTATTTTGTAAATGTATGCTGAAATACCTCTGGATTAATCTGCTTTCATTTGTATAAATAGTTTATGTGTTATATTCTTTTTGCATACAAATAACACCTCTATTACAGAATTTGAAGTCCATTTTAGCAGTTTCCATTAATAAAATAGTTTCGTAAAGGCATATTTTAATTATTATTTACATACAGTTTAGACAGCTTTCAATTATTTAAACAAAACAGTAAAGTTTTTTGCAAATATCTCCCAGAACAAAGCCGACCGCCAAAAAGTTTAAAGAAAAATGTTCAGAATGATGACCTTGACAACAATAGCGATATTGACCTCATCGCGTGATACTTGTAACCGCAGTCTCATTTTGAACATCCCCAAACTCACATCGGTACGCTACTATGCTTTACGCGCCCGCAAGCGGGCGCGCGTGCCCCCGCCCTTGTCAGGTAAAACAGTCGACAGCGACGAGAAAAGCGAGGGCCCAGTTCATCGGCAAGTTTACCGTACTATCTTGTGCGTGAAATCTTGCTGTGCGTTATCCTGATGCGCACTAAAAAAATGTGCGTTAAACTGCATGTGTTCTAAATTGTATGTGCACTATAATCTGTGTCCTATTTTGATGTGCGCTAAATTGCATGTGTAATATCACACCGTGTAGTATTGATATGGAGATTTTCATCGATAGATTTAAGATGGAGAATTGTTGTTGTGGTCTAAGAAAAATTGTCTGGGAAAAATGGGGCGAGGAAAATGACTGAGGCAAAAATAAGGGTTCGTGAAAGTATAAATGCTTTGTTTTATTGGAAATCCTCTTTATTTTCTTATTGTTTCACAAAATCCTTTATTGCTGTCGCGTTTACATACTCTACAGAACGCAGCAGCTTAATGGGTTTTAATTAAAATGGTAAAATATAAGAAATATATGAAATTTGGTGCGGGGTGGTGGAATGGAGGAAGAAGCTAACTTAAGCGCCTAATTACTTCTCTGGCCGTCAAAGTTGATTGGAAACTTCTCTGCGCTGAAATGCCGTGGTAAGAAACTTCTCTCATCTGGCCCATCATCTGGGTGAATGAGCAGAAACGCATCAAAATTGAAAGCAAACTGCTATGTACCTTGTTGGTCCTAGAAATCAACGACGTCTCAACAAGATTACTTCAGAGTGCGTTCATCCCCTAAAAATGTAATTACCTCTATACTCAAAGCGACACGAGGATCACGAGTAACTTCCTTCATTCTTTAAGATATCATTCAATTTTATTCGAAATTTTATTTACCAATAATAAGTGGTCTTTGAGTAATGCTTTCACACAATTCACAAAATTATTGCCGCTATGTTTAAAATAACTTCTCATACCTGTAAAGTACAAATGTGACGATCCAAAAATCTCAACAAATCAATAATCTCAAAAACTTTTACTCAACTGAGGCATTACTAATAATTCTGAGACACCCTGTATTTCTTTCGACAAGTCCCACTTTCAATTAAATCTATTACTCAGAATTCTGGGTGAGCCAAAGTTGGATGAAAGATTGGTTACTTTACAGATCCTCTCGAGAATCGATAAACAACACGTGTGCATAGAGAGTTGCTCGCGAGCATGGAAGACGTGCAGGAAGTTGGACGGTAGTAGGAGAGGAAGGGCAGATTTGCAGGCGACCAGCATATGGGAGATAGGAAAAAGGGGGGCACGGGTTATGACATAATTGCTTAAGAAAGTTCGGAATGCGAATATACGGCGAGAGGCAGGAGTAGAAGTAGTTCACGCGCGTTTCGCAAAAGTTGCCCGCGCTAGCCTGGCTGCTGCGTTTATATCCTTTGCCAAGGATGCCGTTTTGCTCGTGTTTCCTTCGAAACGAAGCTGCATTGTAATTATACTTCACGACCTGGGAGCTTCGAAGCTCCGTGACCGTGATTTTTCCTCTCCAACTTCTGTGCGCATATTTTCCTTTCATCGTATTTCTCGCGTCACCCGTCGCTTTCCGGAAGAACGATTTTAAGAAATTTTAAGAAATTTTATTTGTGTGCTTGGTATATAGAGGAAATATTATAAGTGGGTATGCACCTATATGGCTAGAAATGTTGAATAAGTGACGTGGAACATGTGAAGTGTGGCGTGTGATGTGTGATTTGTGAACTGTGGTGTGTGAGCTGTGATGCAGGCCTAATACATGTGCAGCCCGGGAATTGTGCGGGACTGTGTGGGTACTTTGCGTAGTGTACAGAAATGGTATAAAAATACTACAGGAATAGTAACGAAATATTCCGAAAGTGGCGTTAAAATGATGATACTACAGGAATTGTATAGGAATAATGTAGGTGTAAGATAGGATAAATCTAGAAATAATACGTATAAATAGTGTGAATAATCTAAGCGATGTGTAAATACCGTAGATATTATGATCAGTGTCAACTAGTGAAAGAAGTGTGAACAGTATAGAATTTACAAATACTATAAACAGTGTGATTAATATAAATATTTCATTAGCAGATTAAATCCAAACTGTACTAAAAAAAAAGTACCAAAAAATAGGTACAATCTCCAGCAAGAGTTTTTTTATTTTACATACAAAGTCCTTTACCTTTTAATACACCTGCCACAGCTTTCCATTCTTACAAGCAAAGAACATACATACCTTATTGCAGGGAACATTATCAGTTTAAGAAACGATCTGATCACAACGTTGCAACACAATATGTTGTAACATACCCCTTCGGTCTTCCCTGTGCTGCACGATCAGTGTTCCCCGTAAACGCTCAATTATTACAAGAAAAATATTAACTTATGACTGTGTGAAAGTTACGTGCAATCGCCTTAAAGGTCACAGAAAACCTGAACGTTATGGAGCGATGTTGAAATCCTCTTTCCTAGCAGGCCTCGCGGCAGCTTGTAGGACAATTACAGCAAGAGCAATTAAGAAACTGTTAAAGCGTTTAGTCAGGCCTTCGCGCTTTGGCGCGAAATTGATAGGAAAGTGGCGTTCCGTTTCAATTCCCCGCTTACTTCCATTTAATATATCAAGCTATTATAAATGCCTTTTTTCTAAGCACCAGCTCTTTATTTCGTAAAAGTGTGTTTTACTGTAATTGCCCCGAATTCGTCGCTTTCTTGTGAACAGCGATCTGTTCGTCATACTTTGCACTTCGGGAGTGTACCCCAAACACGCTAACGCCATCACGCGGACCATGTTATTTCCACATGAATTATTGTACGAAAGCACCGCGAGACTTTCACGTTTTCGAAATATTTTTTTTAGCAAGATATGCAAATAGGTATCGTTAAGATTCGCATCTCGCGATGAGTGTGCGCTGACTGGCAGATTTATTAAAGTAACACGAGCATGCTCACTTTTCTGGATCACCTGGCTAAACCTGCTGGAACTAATTCGTCAACGACCACCGACAAAAAAATATGCAACTATGATCTCTCGTACTTTTTAATAAAACTCTATTTTATGCGAATTAGTTCCTCTCTCATCTATTTAAAAAATTAATACCTTCCACAAAATCGAAGTGGAAATAACACACAGAATTTATTCACTTCAAATATTCACGAAAATTTTTGCTTGGAAAAAGGAATGAAATATTAATTTCATTAAGCACATCATCAAAGATATATGTTAATTACTTTAATTGATGGGGCAGATTTTGGTGTCGCAAATTCGACGATAATTTGAATGATGAATCGAAGTGTGCAATCGTCCCTGTAATTACGACGAAGCACGAGCAAACTACCCGAGCTAAATTTTCTACGAGGGTAATTGCCGATGATCATCAACCGCGAATATCCCAGCTTTCCTCCTTTCCCTCTTGCTCGTTCGATTGCAGACGCGAAATCATCGGGACGTCAAGTTCACCGTCGTCGGATCCATCCGTCGGCGCCTAGAGCGTAGTAGGCTGCACTTGGCAAAAATGCTCAACGCCTCGTGAAACGGCCAAGCGATCCGTGTCGTTCTATTTCGACAGAGAGCGAGTCAGATCTTGCGACAGTCGGACGATCCGGTATCCTTGGACGCGAATAATATTGCATTTTCAAACGGAAACGGACTTGCGAGATAAAGGAATAATTCTCCTCGCGACGATGCTGGCTGGATGGTTGGAAACAAAAAGACGAAAATGCGTTTCGCGATGCTATCGAGTTTCGAAAGTATTAAAACGGAAAGGTATGCTATGGACAACTATTGTTCAATCGCAAAGGTGCAAGAATAAATAAATATCTAAAAAAAATAAATGGAAAAATAGTTCGAGAGCATTTTTGTGAAGGAATTTCTTATACTATTGCAAAGCATAGAAAAATGAGTTACAAGGTTTCCTTGCGTAATTTTGGAGTTGAAAAGTTTTTGATGCAATCATACAATTTTATGAAAAGAATAGAAACATGTGGTTGTACAGACGTCTTCTTCTGCAATTTGAAAATAAATGTAGAAATTGTCACTTATGTTAGAAATAAATTCTTAGAGATGCAGCATTTTTTTTACCTGGCCAAGGTGGTCTTAAGGATTAAAAGTGTGTAAATTGTAGAGTAAATAATAAAGAAAATTTAAAAGGAGATACAGTTTTCTTGAACTTTTAAGCAGGCGGGTTAAAGTTGAATTAAATAAAACTAATTTAAAAAAAGAAGAATTAGTAGAAGAATATTTTCCACTGAAATTTTCAGAGCACTATCAGAGTCGAAGTACAATTGCAAAGAATAAAGAACAGTATAGACCCAAGCGTCTACCGTCCTATTGGAGCGCACGAATAATTTAAAAATTGAGAATCCGCTTAATTAATATGCACAAAGTTCGCCACCAAATACAATCCGCTTTGTATTCATACCGACTATTATTCGTTCGTATTTTTATGGTTAATTAATCGTGCACTTCGCGAAGCCCCGTGCTGGTAACCCACTTCTGAGGCCAATAAACGATTTCTTTGGTCCACTTAGAAGGCGCTCGCGCGCACGCGAGAAAGAAGAGCACAAGCGAAATGGGTCTTCGATAGTAAAACGGACAGTGACACTTGTTACAATCACACTGCAATACGTTACCGCGAGTCGAAAATCTGTTACGCGCCAAAACTATGAATACTAACGTACTCGTTTAAATAAAACACAAATACCTGGTGTTTTTTGAAATCGTAGTATCATACACCTCATAAACGAATCTAGGAAAGTGAAAGCGTGAAACAAACGAAGGCGAATTCCAGCGAAATAAAAGTTTCCCAAATTCTCGGGGCCACTGAATTTTATTCAAACTATAACCACGATACTCTATCGAAACATCACTTACCTGCTTGTAGTCAGGTGTGAAACAGGAATATTCTGTAATACTACTGGGAGAACTATTATATTCTGTTGCTTGCCACTTTGCAATTAATGCTTTTAATAGATCTCGGTCTGCTTATCCGCCTTCTATAATCGATCTTCACGTCTTACCATCGGTAGTGCCGCGCTACAGTGACAGTGGCTCGCGATGACAGGGATTACGATAATAATAAACGACAGTAGCAATGGCAATAATAAGAATGATCGTGAATAATCTCAAGACCTCGTTGGCTGTAAAAGTGGCTCGATTGTATTGCTCCCCGAATTTCGAAGACGTGTTGGAGTAGCGGCGATCCCTCTATTTTAATTTGCAAAACGCTCTAAAATCTCCTCTAACGGCTACTCGACGACGAATACTTTTAAAACTCCGCGCATCCCCCGACGTACCAACGTCGTTTTTACGATCAAAACGTTTCTTCGTCCTGCCGCGCCCTTCCCCTTAGACAGCGTCGCGCAATAATTGCGGTTCATCGCTCTTACAGCCTGCGTACAGCGTGCGAACGAAACGAGCGTGTTACGAAGGCAGGCAGGTGCGGTAATAATTATCATTTGCGAATTACCTTTGATTTCGATCCGTTGTGTATGCTGAATAACAAAGCTCTTGTAAATATGTATATGTATATATATATGTGTGTGTATATAAATACGCGTGATTTCATTATTCGATATAGATATCTGTTCCACGGGGCTCGCTCGCTTGCTGATTTTCGTTGACTATAACTATATACTCTTAAACTGTGTGGCTCGATTTCAATTCGATGTCATGTATCGAAATCAAAAGCAACGAACAACTAGGTGCTAGTTTTAAACAAGCGTTACCTCGGCCTAGTAAATGTACGCGAAGTATCGGTTGTGGGCCACAGAAACGTCCCGTGTGAAAGGGCCTCAAGAGCTGTTACATACAAAACACTTCTGTGGTTCAGAACTGGTATTTCAAATATATTGACACTGTATCTGTTTTCTGCTACACTTTTTTAACGAGCATTATCTCGACCAATACACTTGAAGTGTCAGTTGTGGGCCAGAGAAATATTCCGTGTGAAAGGGGCTTTAAGTTTTCTCTCTATATCTTCTCCCGTCTCTTTCTACATTTTTCAAGCCTTGCTTCTGTCAATTGAACATACTCCAAATATACTAATCGTGACCCTCATAAGTGTCACGCGTGAAAAGGCTTTAACGCTAAACGTCGCGTGCTCCACGAGGCAAGTAAAGGTCTACGGTGCTCCGATCCAGACACGAGCGCGTGCAGCGACGAGATCGGATGCCGTGTGGACATCGCGAGGAACGGGACACTCGTGCATGAATCGGGATGTCGGTATGTTTCTACGATTAAATTCAAACGAGAACGTTCCGACGCGAGAACGCCTCAGCAGCGCCTATCTATTATAACCCTTCTTCGTTTCCCTTTCTTACTTAAATAAACGCGCTTCCAAGTCTTTTCGTAACTGCAACAACGGATACTTCATCTTATCTCTCGCTGGCTCGCACTCCTCCGCTTTTGAAATTCTATGCTAAGGACTAGGATACGATACGAGAAATTCAACTATACGCGATATCAACAAGCCGGGCTAGTTTCTTAACACGCCAACTGCCACGTTATCCTTTGGTTTCTTGAAAATAATATCTCATAGCTTAATGATGCACTAGATATCCCATAACACTCTTAGTGACAATAATATTAATCAGAAGTTAGCAAATTGAAGGAGTAATATTACCCAGAAGTTTGCAAATTCAAGAAGTAATATAACTCAAATGTTTGCAAATCAAAGGAGTAATATTACTAAAAATTTTGTAAATCCAAGGACTCATATACTGCAAGCATTCTAAAGAAAAACCGTAAGCTCGAAGCTTTCATGGGCTTCGCCCATGGCAGTTAACGCGTAGGGCAGGTTACATACAGAAGGGGAATGGTAGATGGCGTGACTTACGTCTCACAGTATGCAACCCACGATACCTCATAAGAACCTAATGTACATAAACGATTGAACACCCTGCTCTACCACCACGCCACTCGCACCTGGCCATAAATTCTTCTCCACACATTACGAATATTCTTCCTTAAACACCTCTCTGTCATCGAGCACTAAATTACTCGCTAAAAACAAAACGCAAGCTTCGATCCTGCTTCTATGAGAGTCCCTTGGTCGGTTTTTCAAACCGCGAAGGAAGTTAGAATTTTATAAATTCTCTAATTAGCCTAACTTAAAACGACAACGCGATACGAAACGTACAAGCAAGAGCTCTGATTGCATGGGAGCACGGCGAACTGGCCACGAAGGGAAACGAGGCTTGAGGAAATTTTTTTATCATCCCCCCTCTGTTCTCTGAGACGCGTCGTCGATCGATATTGCTAGGACGTAACTGACCCACCATAGCTAACCCAATTAACATAAGCCTGGGTACTCTTAAAGCTCCTCGGAACTTACAGTTTCTCTTCCCTCTGATCCCTTTCCCTTCGTTCAGCCGCGAAAAATGGTTCACCGTGGCTGTTACGACATTACCTTCTATGACTGCGTAAATACTTGGCCGTTACTAAACAATATGTGGTGTAACGTGGATCTCGTACCGACTACTTGCCAGATCCCACTTTGGCAGACGGAATCTTTACACGTTCAACGATGTCTGGCTCGTCGATGATTGGTTTCCCTCGTTAGCTACATTAACAGACTAATCGTCGAGTCGCTATAAAATCGTACGCTTAAATCGCTTTCTAAATTGCATCGTGCTTTTAAACGTTTTATTACTCGCTCCTCAGCCGCCGTTTGGTTCGCGACGTGGAAAAGTCTGGAACGTGGTCTCGCGGTGAGAACGTGGGCCCCGATTGCGTATCGGCTATGCGAGCGAATCGCAAACACGATCGACACCGTTCCCCGTTTTCTCATAGAGCTAGGTGTGTCCTTACGAGTAAACTGTACTTATAGTTAAGAGTTACTTTGGTATAGTCAGTTATATCACACTAGAGTCCACGCTGTCTGTTCGGGATCCTTGCCCTAATATTCGTGGTGGTTGGAGTTCCGCCAGCAGAATCCTGGACAGAAGAGTTTGGAACACGGAACGATTAGCGGGTTTCAATCGTAAAATTCGGGTCAATAAGTTTGTATTGCGTACAGAGTGTGCAGAGGAAATAATGACCACGAATTTTGGAAATGAAATCATATATTTGCAAAATGGGACTTCTTCTTGTAATCCTAGACCAACTTTTTTGTGGGTATATTAGTTGTTAAAAGGATGAAAAATTGGGAAGAAACTAGGTGTGGTAGGTGAACTGTTCTTTTGTAAAAGATGGTTAAAGTTTTGGCCATTTGGATCGTGCAGAGAAGCGTTTCACCCCCTTTGCCTCCATGAGGAAGTTATTGGTTGTTTAGTTAGAAACTTGTACAGTAGTAGTTGAGTTTAGTTGTAGATTTTGAAGCAAATCTTGTATCGATAGGGCTGCTTTTAAGTGACCTTAAGGTGGCTAATGAATTTTGTGTTAATTTAGTCATAATTGTGAAAATTTTGAACGCAGTTAAGAGATATTCACCTGTCATGGCTTAGCGGACTTGTACCTAGCCAGTTTCAATTGCACCGGGTTGGAAACTTTCACGTGGACTGCGATATCCTCGACTGGAGCTTCGCGGACATCTTGACCGCCCACTGCCACCACCCGATCTCCCTTGACGATCTTTCCACACTCCAAAGCGCTACCACCAGGCAACTATAAGAATATACATTATGGTTTCATGAAAATTATCGTCGAAGAACATCAATTTTGTCGAACACTTCTTTGAGGTTGATTCTTGGGAACCTCAAGGTGGAAAATAAAATTTTTCGAGTTAGAAAATATTCAAGTGGAAAATAAAACTACTCCAATATGGAGATTTTAAATGAAACTAGTCAACTCGAAAACTTTAAATGAAAGTGATCGACTTGGAGAACTTGGAGGACTTACAAATTTGAATTGAAACTCGTCAACTTGAAGAAACTCAAAACTTAGAATGAAACTAGTCAACTTGGAGAACCTCGAGATAGTAAATAAAATTCACGTAAATGATTTATGAATGATCCTCACCAAGTCTGACACGTATGCTCCTTTTCCACTCTTGTATCCCGTCAAACAGAGGCCAGCTCCTTTTCCGGATTTCTTCTGCAGCTCCACCTCGATCTCCTCCTCCGATTTCTCCGCACGGTGCACCACCATCGTGATCTACAAAATCGATTAAATCAGCATAAGTCGTAAGACAAAATTGCTAAAGGCGTATAAATCGTTACGTACAGTTCCTGTGGCTTTCAGAACAGCTGCGTGAACGTTGTCATGTTCCATGTCCTTGAAACTTTGAGCACACATGTCGAGTATCTGGTCTCCGCCCTGCAGTCGGCCATCTTTGCCCGCTGCTCCGTCGGGGAACACTTCGATGATGAAAACTCCTTTCTGTAATTAAAGAACGTTGATTAACTTTTCTCGATATCAGATTACGCCCCTCTCAAAACCATTCAACTATTATCTAAAAATCTTTTTCCCTATCACCAACTTAAATACTACAAAATCAGCTATTCTCGAAATGCCTTTGAATCCTCTTAAAAGCACGTTGCCACTGATAAAGTACCTATATAAAAAAAGTGTATTTCTAAACTGAATCTTACCATTGGCGTGTCAGAACCACCGCATATAGTGAAGCCAATGCCCTTGTCTTTCTCCTTCTGGAACTCTATCGTCGTGTCTCTTCCAACCTGAATCTTGCAATCTTTCGGATCTTGTGGTGGTTCAGGTTCTTTCGGTTTCTCTGGTTCTTTTTGTGCTGCGAGAACACCATAAAGAATAAATGATGATATGAGAAGGTAAATGGGAATAATAAAACAATGTTGCCCTTATAAACTACTGGATTAAAAAAAAAAGAAGAGAAAACGAATTGCATTAGTCACCTGGTTCAGGTTCAGGAATAATTCCTTTAGCTCTATCCTCCTCCTCCTTCGCAACTTTACTCTGGTTCGGATTGCACACCGTAAGCGTCACGACGCCTTCCGCTTTCTTCAGCAGGCTCGTGGCCTGCAGGCAGGAACGAGTAACGGTTATAGTCTGATGCTTACCATTCAGCCTCAACAGGTAGGCAGAAACACCTGTTACGTAACTGGTAAGATGCAATCAACTTGACCCTCGTCGAAAACAGATGGCCATGTGCATTTTATGTAATACGCGGCTGTTTTTACGTTACCCGATTAACTGGTTATGAAAATGAAGACTGTAAGGCCAATGCCAGCTTCCCATCGTCGAACAACAATGCTGCTACCATTTAACTACTTTACAATTCCCTTGAAACCCAACATAGATTGAAAAATAAAGCGTACCAAGATTCATCCAGTAGTCGAGCCACGTAATTGGTCAGACATTGCCCTTTGAAGGAACAGACTCAATATTTTGCCCCTATTTCTACAAACATAACTCCACTTATTTAACAAGTTTTACCTATCCTCTCCCTCCGAACCCAGGAATTTAAAATTCACAAATTCGGATCACAGAAATTGTCCAAGCAAGTAATGGAATTATATGAAACGTTGATTAAAGGAAGAATAGAAGAAATCCTTTAGCCCCCACTTCACTGCACTCATCTTTTAATTACGTCCCTTTATGGCATCAAAGCAGGCCCCTTAATGCTAAACGAAGAAACAACGGATCGTCGCGGATAAATATTCAGCAGCGCTCGTTACCTCGTCGTAAGTCGAGCCCAGCAGACAGTCCATGTTGACAGCCAGTATCATGTCGCCCACTTGCAAGCCAGCCTGTGACACGCAAATGAGAATGTCGGTCGTGAATCGAATGGAAAGGCAGCCGTTAGAGGAACGAGGGACGGTGTCGTTAATTTGATATTCGCTTAGCGTGGAGATAATTGCTTTCCGATTACCTGCTCCGCGGCGCTGCCTTCCTGTATGTCGGAGATGAATATACCTTGGCCGACTTCCGCGTGTTTCCCTTCGATGATCATTATCCCCAGGCCGTACTGACCCTACGCACGTGGAAAATCAATAGCATGGAGTAATTGAAATATTTGAAAAGTGTTTTCTAACTTTGGTAAAACTTGCCTTCTTCACGGGCACGTTGCGCACACCTTTGTACTGGTTGAACAGCTCCGACTGCGAGGGAAAGAGAAGCAGAGTTTGGCTGAAGTTGTTGGTCTGATAATGGGTGGAGGATGGGTAATGGTATGTGGATAGTGGAGAATAGTAGGGGGCATCATAATAAACTGGGTTGATGGAAGGTAATTTGGGAGGAAGATTTTCTTCTTTATGAAAGGGGGCAAAGGGAGCATTGCGTTTGTTTTATGTGGCCAGGTATTTAAAAAGGATTTCATAGTAGGATTAAGGAATCTGGGGCTATGGTGCTTGAAAGGATGGAGTAGGATGTCCAATTGATGTAGCTTCTCTGTTTTCGTCGAAAGTTATTTTTAGTTAAGAAGCGATCGCTTATAATCTTCTGTATTTCTATTTCTGCACTTCTTTTTGCATAGTTTTTTATGCTTCGTGTAATTGTTTCATTGTACTGTGAATGTAATTTTAATTTACTTTGAAATAAGCTTCGCTACGTACTAGTTTCGTGGAAATAATTCATTTGTGTTAAGAAGTATCGTAAATTATTATTCAAATTAAATAAATTAAGTAGTAAATTAGTACTATTATACTCAAAGAAATATACTTAAATGTACTTAACGAAATAGTAAATCATTACTATTTCTTTGACTGATCTTTTTTTTAAATCACTCTATTGTAAAAGTTGAAATAATTATACCTACAGTGAACACAAAAATAAACTGGTTCCTTAAAATCAAGGTCCCCCACTCCGCCCATTATATCTATCCGCGCAGGCGCGCGAGTCGCGCTGCGGCGAGGGGGAATTTTGTTCTAACCGTAGATCTGCTATTTTAAAGAATATTAAGAATCATAAACAGACTTACGTCATCCAAGGTTGGAGGGAATTGAATGATCGGCTTCACAGCAATATAATCAAGGGCTCCAGTCTTCCTGTAAATTCCAGTATCGCACCGAAATTAATTTCGCCCATCATTAGAAACGCTGAAAGAAAAGGAAACTGTCCCTTACCGCAGGACGACAATTTTGAAACAGGTGCCAGCCATGCCTTTAATCATAGCGGACGCGTTCAAGTGACATCTTCCTTGTAGAACACAGCCATTCACCTGACCAATGCAAACATCTATGTTTTAAGAAGGCATTTTTACAGTGGAACGCTTTGCAAAACGAGCCACGGTTCGTGCCACGAGTGAGCGCGAACGAAATCGATTCAAATGTACAAAGACGAATTTGTTTTTGGATAAAAGCTACTTTACAAAAAAATCAATATTTCTCCAGAGTTTGGGGAAAGAATTATAATCCACAGCTACTATTTATTTCTCCATTTGTCCACGAGAAATTATCTCTCACTTGCGATTACATTCGTACATTCCACCACGTCAAACTATTTAATTCGCCGAAAAATGATGTCGGGGGAAAATAGAAAACCGAGAGCCGAGGAATGACGACAAGGCTAAAACCGCCCAAATACAGCTCGAAACAGACTGAAACTACGCGAGGAATAATTTACAGCCGCTCAGAGCTCTAAGATCAATACCGAGGAGGGGTCGCAGGTTCGCAGCTAATTAATGCTTTCATCGCACGAAAGCGAATGTCACTGCCGAATATCGATCTCGCGTGTCCGAAGGAGAACATCTGATAGAATCGTTACGCGAAAACGAGGGAAACTGGGGCGAAAGAAAAGGGAACGCACCTCCAGAATCTCGTCGCCCACTACAAGCTGGCCCCCTTTGAAAGCCGAGCCTTTTGGATTAAGGCCACAGATGAACACTGCCATTCGGTTTCTGTCTTTGTGCCCGGAGAGGGCAATGCCCAAGGTGCGCTTCTCCTTCTCCACTTTCACCAGCAACACCTTGTGCCCCAGCGAATGGTACTTCTTCTGGACCTTCACTGTGAACACGGCCCCGCAACGATTCAAACTTCTTAAACTCGGAAAGCTAGCATCTAAGTGCAATCAACTTGTGCTTGCAATTATGTACGTACTGTTGGTGTAACCGAACTCGTCTTCCGCCTCAGGATCAGCCTCGATCTCGGCCTTCGAGCGTTTCACGTTGGCAGCGCTTTTTCTCGAGATCTAAAAATGGGAGAAAATCTTCTGTAGGTACTTGTAATTGGGGCATTCGAATTGATGGGATGCCGGGCGTGTTTGTGGCTCGTTACCTCCATGCCAGACTTCGTGTAGATGTTTCCCTCGAGGTCCCTGGTGTCCTCTTCCTCGGAGCTCTCGTCCGAAGAATACTTCCGTCTGGGGGCCTTCTCTTCCTCCTTCGGTGCATGGTCTTCCTTCTCTTCGCTCACCTCTCGCAGTATGCCCGGATTGGAAGGCGGTGACGGCGCCTTCTTACGAATCGACTTCTTCATGGAGGATCTGGAGCAGAACAGCCGCGCTGCTTACCTAGGCTCGCTTCTTAAACCGTGCAACCTACCGGTGGGATATACGTCGGGCGACGGGTCAACGTTGACCCGTGGTACGATACATATATATCTTTATACAGGGCCTTTCATGTCTTCCGGCCGTATTGGTAAACATTTTAGCCTAGTATCTGAACGAGACCGTGCTTCTTAAATTCTGTTCTCTAGCAGCGGTTCTTCAGGGCGTCGTATAAATAGCACGGGGCAATAAAGCATGCGGAGAAACGATACCAATAAACTTGTACATCACTCGGATTTACCTTCGCGCACTGGATCCCGCGCCATCTGAAGAGCGTGTACTTTGCCTTCTGAAATCTGATCTGGAGCTACTCTGTTTCTCTTCGCCCTCGACCCCTCCCTGCGACCAGAAGAGATCGAAATCAGGTGGTTTCTTCTTTAGTTTAAATATCTGAAGCGAGCGTGCGTTCTCTCGTCTCAGAGCCGAGAACAGAAGGGATTATTTATAAAAGAGAACGAAGGTCGCGAGTGTCATTTACCTTACGCTCGAAACGATGGAACGGGAAGAATTTTCGATTTTTCGCGAGAGATATGTACGTCCTGAAATCCACCGCGCTGGAAAGCAACAGGCGAGTTCTAGCAGACGATCTTTCCATAAATTTTGAACACATTTTGCTTCATCTTAGATTCTGTTTTTACGTAACACTCTGCAGTTCCAAAATACACAATCGTCGGCTCGTAGAATATAGAGTCGGCGCACTTGGAGAATAATTATGAGATTGATAAATAAAATTTGGATTCAGTATTACTCGGGAGACTACGAGATACGTGGCGCAGCGAGTAGCGAGTGCACCCGCATATTAATTCCGCGAAACGATCGAACACGCGAGATTATCTAAAATTGGTAGCACACGCGCGCTCCTAAGTGTTTTGATCGTAAATTTCGAAACGTGGTGCATCGCGGTCGATTCCCGAGCGCGCCGCGATGTAGACTGACACAGCGATCCGTTTTCCCGCTGTACCTCGCAACACAATCGATCCCATCCACCGAATTAATTTATACATCGGGCATCGGGATCGAATATACACGTTGCTTTCCGCCGGCGATCAAGGTCTCGAACCATTGCGATGGTAGCGTGAGAATTGCGCACGGTGACTGATCGCAATTCGATCGGGCACTGAGTTAGTCGCGTTTTTTCAACACTGAATTTTTGTCCACGTTTCGAAAAGATAATTGTTTTGTCAGAGAACATTGCAAGCTCGAACATCCGGATTTAAACACGTTCGCTATTAGTTTGCAAGTGGAAATGTGGATGTCACAGATGCAGCTGCATGTTCAGTAGTCTTGCTTAATGATTAGGTACACGAAGAATGCGATAAAGATATTTGGCTGGGTTTGGGAATCCCTCTTAGGCTACTTCATTTCGACATTTCGAATGCAAACATTTTTTTAAAAAAAAATCACAGCTCCACAAATATTTATAAATATCCCAGGCAGCTATGTCAACAGCAATAATGAAAAACAAATACACATGGTGAAAGAATAACAAATACGAAAAATACATAAAATTTACGCACCGTCAGTTTTCGAACAGCACCAAAACAAAACGATCCCGCCGCGTCACTAAAGTTTGTTCGACTGACAAGTCACAACGTGTGCGGTGCCAAAATGAGTGAGTGACATAGCCTAAAGCCGTTTCACAGATATTCATTCTTCAGATTTTTTTAAAAATGGCACTATTCCATATTTGGCTACTTTCCTCTACTTTGTTCATTGCTACATTCTGATTACCCAATTGCTCACACCTTGCCTTGCCAGGGGTCGAACGAAACTGTTAAAAATTTCAATTAATTATGAAATAACTGTAATTTTATACCTATTAGCTTTTCTGAAAATGAGGTAAATGAGAAACTTTTATTTTCTTGAAATTAGAAAAAAGTTCTAGTTAATCAGGAACATTCATTCTATTTGGCAAAAGTTAAAGTTGCGACAAGCAGATTTCCAGAAAATGTTGTGGTGTAGATAGATTTGAAGTTAAAACCTTAAACCGTTCGGTGAAAATAATTATATAAAAATCACAATACGCTTTCTCTTCTATATTTATCCTGTTTCCGATACCTTATACAATATTAATTAAAAAATATTCTTAACTTTTATATTTTACCCTTAACATGATCCCCCAGGACTTTTATTAATCGAACATAAAATAACTGTTAAAACTGAACTCTTGCAACAGTGTTAAAATGTTAATGTACAAAGTTAAATTAAAACAGAAAAGAAACGGTTTAAAACTTTAACGATCGATAAATAACTTTTATTAATAAAAGTTTACAGTTTCATTCGACCTCTGCTTATAACGAGCCGCCCTCACGGCGCGTGTTGTATTCCGTACACTAAAACAGACATCGTTATTTAACTGAATTCCCGAAAAAAGAAGAAATCTAAAAATCAGAAAATTCTTCAGCAGTCCTTAAGATATTAACGTAACTTTGAACGACTCATAGATTAATACTTAGTGTATCAATTTCCTTTTTCCATTTAACTTTAACTCTTGCAACCTTGGAAAAGTGATAAGCCGAGGAGTGAATCTGTTTGCGCGAGTACCATACTGATCATGCAATCTTATTCTAAAATTTCCATTAATCGCTAGGTGCAACATCACTCCTTTTCCATTAGTACCGCGGACTTTCCAAGAACCCAGGAAACATCCTCTATTATTCCTCCATCAGCTTCGAAGTAACATAAACAGCGAGCGTAAACGCGGGAATTTGCATTCGCACGTAGCGAGACGGCGCGAAGCCAGCTTCCGACCATCCCGGCGTAGGAAGAGCCGTTCAAGGGGCGTGACGTAATAGGAAACGTAACGGGGTGACGTGTCGGCCAGAGAAACGACCCACCTGTATCACTTCCGGCGTGCCTGATCTGGCGGACGAGACTGGCGACGCGTTCTGTCGAAACGACGCCGTTCTACTGTTCTGCCTTGTGCCTGGCCTTCCGTCTTCCCCCTGGCCCTCGTTCTCGCCCTGGCTGTTCTGGAAATTCGAAGAACACCGTCCGTCTCTTCAGTATCCCGATGCTGGCGCGGGGGCATGGTCGAAGAACAAGAAGAAGAACGACAAGAGGCCAGGGAAACTCGCTGCTACGCGACGCTTCGAGAGGCTGAAAGGGCTGAAGCCCTTTCTTCCCGTGAGACACTTGCACGACTCGCGTATTGATTTGAAGAAGATGGAATGACAGTGGAGGATGTGGGAATGTGTTCGAAATACTAGCTGCGAGCTACAGAAGTGTCTCGTGCGGAGGGCTGCGAGTGCTCTGAGGGCCTTCGTGTGGCAGACACTTCTGTGACTTCGCATTGGTATTTCGGATATATTAAATATTTTTTAAATATCAATCACGCGCTACGCAAGTGTCTCCCATGAAAAAGCTCCAGAAACGGGGATCACAGCGTGGCAAGAAAAAGAAAATAGTCACGTTACAACGATCAACGCGCGAGTAGTCAGAGTAAACGTTTCAAACTGAATTACCGCACCGCTGAGATACCCGTCCGACAGCGTTTTGAATTGTTGCCAGAATAACTGTACTATAACAGCTTGGTGGGTTCGATCCCGCCTCCGTGCCCCCCTCGATCCCACATCGGCAATAACAGTAAGTTTCCCGTGGCCACGAACTGTCTAGGAATGTGATCGATGCGTGTTATTAGAATTCAGGCTCGCACGAGACTCGCGCATTCCACTGACTGGGCTCAAGGATCTGAGGCGCGCGAAACTCGGTTCGCGCTACTTATGGCTCTGCTGGCAACGAGTTCGCGCGCGATTACGGGTGTACACTCCATATAAGCAAAGCTGAAGGGTCTGAGAAAAAAAGGAAAGTCCTCAGACACTTCAGTTTTTCTCGCGAGGAAAAAACAAACGCTTGCTGGTAGAGGCACAGCGAAGTTAGTAAATTACTAACGCTTTGTGTTTCACACGTTTCGAATGAAATTTAGGCTCGTTGGCGATCCTTTTCAATTTGTCAATTGTTCGCTGATGTTTTATCGACTTTGTAATTGTACCTTGCAAATGGAATGGAGATGTGGTACAGCTTTGCGGGTGATAAATGTGAAGTGAAATAGAAGTTTTAAGAAAATTGAGTAAGTATGTGCGCGCGAAAGTGGTACAGATTGAGGTGAAGGGATTCAGAACTGTGTACTGAATCCTGTGTTAGGGGTTCATGAACCCTGCAACGGGGTTAATGGGAACTGAGGCGGAGTTAAGATGCCGCGGTCCTTGTCTCCCTATATTCTCTTCGTACCACTTGCTCGGACGCGTGAAACGTGTTTAGTTTGATGTCTCGCTAATTTTACTTTGCTGTAGCTCTACCAGTAAGTGTATTTAAGGGCTGGAGGTGTCTACTGAGTGGTAGGGGTTGTTTTAACGTGAGGTTTCTACTTTATGGGCGAATAAATGGTGGGAATCCAATATGGGTCTGCAATGACTTCTTGTACTGGCGCAGTGATTGGTTTATATCGTCCCAACAGGGTGGTTTCTTATAGTGATGGTACAAGTGGGATCTTTATGGAAGCACAAATCGAAAGTGCAAAAAGAACGATCCTTCTTTGTTTGAAAACCAGTCCAGTTGGAAAATTCAGCAAGAAGATAAAAAATCTTTTGTAAGATTTTTGAAGATCTCTATTATGAATAACAGCACTACCAACATTATATCAGAGAATTAGTATACTACTATCCATCTTGAAGCACGCGTCCATACACAGCCATCAAGTTATAATTTTCTACAATATTTACAATCGAAGCAACATTCAGCACCAATTAATGCCAATTTCCCACACTAATTCACTGCATTCCCCAAGTGGCTCCCCCAAACCATCACCCCATTTGCAGAAACTCAACCCTGCACTTTCGACTTCTGCTCCACCGAGAAGCCACCCCTATAACCACCCTATGCAAACAAGGTTCAACCAACTCGGTCCCCGAGACCTAATGAGTAACACTACTTTCACCAGGCCTCCTCATAACCACCGATTTAAGAGCATTCTTTAAGTCGAACGTCCTTACGATCAGCCAAGATGTCACTGACCAATTCACTGACAGAGAGCCGTCGTCGCTGTGACGACTACAGCTTCAAATTTTCCAATTACAATATTTAACGCAATCAAAACACTTCATTTCCAAATCAGTGAATTAATAGGTTACTAAAGTGTCGATACTATATTCAAAAATTCCCAAGTTACAAAGATAACGATACTCTCTTTCAAACTATAAATAAAAAACGTATCATCCTCAATAATAATTCATATAAAAAGATACCAAAGGTCACCAAATATTAATCTCCCTCCACGTACTATCTCAACCCAATCTCTCTCTTTAAATTCCAGTATAGATACTAAAACTATTCACGGTATGCACTTTCTTCTACCGCAAGCTTCAACATCTCCACAGAACGGAACACCACCCTGCAAAACCACCCTGTACCGACGAGATTCAGCTCGGTCCTCGAGATCGACCCAATCGGTGACACTTTCACCAGTCCTCCCCATGGCCACCGAATCAGTGGCGTTCTTGAAGCGGAACGTTCTTACGAGCAGCCAAGGTGTCACTGACTGATTCACTGACTGGGATTCGTCGTCGCCGTCGGGGTGGGTCGCGAGGTGCCTTCCCCGATGGGAACGGTCGAGGAGTGAAGGGACTTGATGGGTGTGCGTGTGCTTGGGCAACGTACGACAAACGTGACGCGTTTGCGTCCGAAGAGACGATGCATGATCGCGATGCTGTCGGGGGCCGTGGTGGCAGCTAACGTCTACCAGCCGGTTTCGTGTATGAAACTGCCGGGTGTCGGTGTTCTGAGAGGGGTGGAAGGGAGAGTGGCGAAGGTGGATGGTGTCGAGGGGGCTGATGCAGGTGGAAGGGGCGGTGGACCATGGTGTCGATGATGGACGGGCTCGTTGCAACGACGTAATCCACACTTTCCGTCAAACCGCGGCATCCCTGACTCATTGCCAATCGCGGACATCCCTTCTCCCGTGCACGTGCTCCGTCCTTCTTCTACTTTCCCCACCCTGACCGCTTCCACCCCTGCCACGGGCTCGCCCCCTTTCGCTGAGTGCTTTCGCTCGCTCTTCGAGCAAATTCGTGGTGAATTAACCCCTTATTTGGTCAGCTGGAAGATGGACCAAAGGTGGAGGAAATAACTAAGTAGGTAGCTTGAGTTACTACGTTCTTTTATTATCTCAGATGGAAATAGGAATGCTTGAAATAATTATTAAATTGTCACTACGAATATCTGTTTCTAATGGGAATCTTTTGCATTAGAAATGGATCGTAGATATTAGAAAGACGAATTTTAATATCGGGAACTGTTATCATAGTTATAATAGGGGTTGCGATTTGTCTGTGGCTCGCAATGGTACTTAAACCAAAGCCCAAGCATCCACCCCTTCAATTAAAAGCTTTCTCTTATTCTGTTCTTCAAATTCAACCCTTGCGTGTAATAGCGGTTGGAGTGTGGACTTTATTTAGCAATTACGGTCCACCATGCAATACTCGAAACCCGGCCGTGTCGCGTATCAGAGGGAACGTGTCGAAATAAAAGTCCCTTCTTCCCCTGCCTTTAGTTGACGATGGCACGCCATCCACGACATCGTTTGCTCTGATTTGCATGATTCTCATTCTGTTTCTGCCTTTCACACTGCCCCCCTCCCTCCCTTGCTGACCCCTCGTCCGCAGGTTTATTGGAAAGTTCGACCTCGATGCATCGTACACGAACAAGGGATGTTCGCCGATAATGGCTGTGTGTCTACGTGCCTCTTTCCCTCTCTTTTTTCGCTCGTTTTTTTTTTTACCCGTCCCTCTATAACATTTTTCGTTCTCCACCTCTGTCACTCCCGCCCCCAGCCGCCTGGCCTCTCTAATTTCATATGTGTGTGTTCAGAGGCGGTTCCCTCTGAATCGGGTCGATTGAAATTGAGAGAACACGCGACGTAGCGTTTCCGGGAGCGATTAAACCAGCGCCTTCGCACTCGCACGGCTCCGAAAAGTACGCGCGAAATCACGAGCCCTCCAGTCACACGTGAGCATCGAATCTCCTGGCAAGGCTATCCAGATGTGATTAGATACACGTTTGAACTTTCACTTTTCAAATGGCTGCTCCATCTTCAATTAATTCCATGGTGCGTTGAATAAAAGCTTTCTGGCAGTCGGAGAATTTTTAGCGCTTGCTCAACTGAGTAAGAATTGTGTGATCAATAGAGAATTAGATATTAATGTTGTCAGAGTTGGAAGCGATTTGTGATTTTAATGATACTAGTGATTTCTTTGGTGCTTTAGAATATAATTACCATTCATAATTATTAGTAAATAATTGTTGACGGATAATGAGATTAATGTTTTGAAAGCTACTCATTTTATGTGGACTGAATGTTTAACGAATGTCTTAAATATATAGTGTTTTTTATATTTTTTGATATTTGGTCCAAACTCTGGAGTGCTAAGTAATCGATATTGAAGTGATTCTGTAGCCACGAGGTCCTCCAATTACTGTGAGTAGTACACTCTAAGGAGCGAGGCATTCTAGTGCATGCAAGTAGAATATGCCCTTTTGGGTCAGACCAAGAGGTTCTGAAAGACCACGACATTATTAAAATGTAAAGATAGCGTGAAAACGGAAGTAGGGCACATATAATATCTTTTGCAATCACCAGAGTATAAATATTCTAAGATAACCATACGTTTCTAAGCTATATCTAACAAAAAGAAGAAAACAAATCATGGAAAGAGAAAATCAATTCCAGCTCTGACAAGGTCTGGGTTAGGTTATCTTTTGATACACAACGAGTAAGCAGTTTTTACTCATTTTAGTGAGTACTACAAGCACTCTACTAAGTAAAAATGATACTTTAAGCAGGCAGTATTTTTCATTTTGAATCAACTCTTCAGAGACGAGTTTTCTCCGAGTTTCTGTCGTTTACTTGCTTTTGGTTTGAGCTCCTTTGCCACTTACGTTAGAACTTTTAAAGAGTTCGAGGTTTTATCGAGGAGATACAATGACTCGAAGGAAACTGGGCGAATGAAAGCAATGACGAAGCAAAGGATTATTGGCGTCGAGTTTGCCTGACTTTTCTGACACGCGGCTTCCTTGGATGTGGTTTACGATGGAAACATCGATACCAAGGTACAAACTCGAGGTGCGCGCGGATGATAATGGTAGTTTATGAGTTTTGATGAGAAACGAGAGGGATGCTGGGTGATTTTTATTTCTCTCGACGCGAAATGCGTTTTCCTTGAATCGTCGAACTTTCCCCGCGGAAGCGCTCAACCTTTAAGCCTTCGAACAAATAACAATTTTTTAAACTTTTTAATGAAATTGAAAATTTTTCGGCTGAGAAACCTTGACGCTGGAACGGCAAATAGCAGTGATGTAGCAAACAGAAAAGTTTCTGCTCCTCCACATATTTGAAACTCCCACGAAATAATTGGTGTTAATTATTCTAGTATTATTTCGTTGGTAGTGGTTTGTTTCGTGAAGGAGAAAATCTACAGTAAAGACTACAGCTTCCAAGTTTTTAACTAAAATATTCGAAGCATTTGAATTGATGACTATAACAAATAATTCCAAAAAGCACGAAAATAATCATACTGTGATTCAAATTATAATTTAAAAAAAAACCACCACCCCTGATAATAATTGGCACAGAAAAAGTATAAAATTCATTCATCATCAATCCTATCCAGTTCATTAAATATTCCTCCACGTGTTTTCTTAATTCAAACTCTACTTCTCCTTTTCTTCTCAATTGCAGAAACTTCAATACACTCTCTAAAAAAAACAGAAAACAAATTCCAAAAATCATAAGTCAACTCTTCTAACCTACAATCCACCAGTGAACAGAACATGTGCAAATGATCTACCATTACAAGGGACATTTTAAGGAAAACTAGAAAATCAAACGTCTACTTATACCATCGACTAAAGGAATGCAAGAAAACGTGGGAACGTAAGTTACTACAGTCGAGGCAAAATCAACTGGTCGCTCAAGACCACCGTCGCGGGTTACCCCCATCATCTGGCCACTCATGCCACGCCTCATTTTCCCCATCCACGTAAATTGTCCCCGTCCCTCGAGCAAATAGACTAGCTGGCACGGTGCAACAGTAAAAAGTGATCTTGAGGCGACAGTCGATTTCTTACCGATCGTGATCGATCAATCACAAGTGGAAAGTGTGAGGCAACTGTGGAGAATGAGGGGACTGGGGGTTGTGGGAGGGTACATCGATATTCCTGGTCGTGGCGAGGTCTCACCAGGTGCACCAGAGATTGAACGAGAAGACAGACAGGATTTCCGGCGGCTTGTATGACCTCAACTGCCCGCTCGTGCGTGCTGTGTCGCAGGTCCACGCCATCGACCTCGATTATTCGGTCTCCGACCTGCAAAGTGAATACGACCAGAAACGCGCGCATTAAATCTTTTACTCCGCTTAGACTCGCCATCAGCAATTCGCCTATATTCTTTCCTTTTCTTTTAAGTGGTTTTCTTTTTCAATGTCATAACCAGTGGTTGTGAAATTAGGTATTTCGTGAATTAGAAAGGCTCGAGGTAATGTCTTGGTGTTCAAGTGGTGCTGAAAAAAGGAGTGTAGTATTATTCTTGAGTGGGGGGATAAAGTTATTATTTTGGGGGATTGTAGTTGTTTCTGTTTGATATTAATTGTGAAATAAAAATGGGTGTTGAAGGGGTTTGAGATATTTCTATATAGGGAATTGAAATTATGAGTAAGTGTAAAATTGTTGGGGGAGTTCGAATTGCTCTTAGTTAGGGAGTTGCTACTTATTTCTATTTAAGAAATTGGAATAATTCATATTACTCTTATGAAACGAAATAAAATTTCTCCTACTATAAGCAATGAAAATTCTCTTTAAAAAATCAAAGTGGACTAATTGACAGAAAAATGATTATATCCTTGAGTAATATGGCGAATCACTTCCTCAGCTTCTTTCCCTTCTATACTACTACATACTGTCATGTAGAACCAAATACGATTAGAATTTAAATCGTTACGTTACCTTCAACTCGCCGGTCCTTCCGGCCGGACTGTTGGGCAATACGTTCTTTATGAATATCCCGGATATGTTCTGAGACTTACTAGAACTGCCATTGTGCAGATCAACCTAAAACACATATATCAAACATTGCCAAAACACGTGATTAAACATACGCACGATCGTCCAGAAACAAAATCCTCGACCTCAGCCATTTAACATCTAATTATCATGAATAAAATTATTATTCTACCGATTTAAAATTCATTTGCCACGTAACAAAACGGCGAAAGGTTTGCTGTGATCTGTTACAGTTCTCACCAAACTTTCCACGGTATTGCATAATATACCTAAAGTAGGAAGCAACGTGGAAACATCGAAGATGACAATTCTGTTACGTCGACTAATGTCTCGAAGCCATTCGCTACGTTAATGCACTTATACCACTGCAACTACATGCGTCACATAGCGTGTACCACTCGGTTGAAATTATCAACCAATGCCACCAACGCTGGACCATTAGCAGTTCCCCGCATAACGCCACCGCTCATGCAATTAATAAAAAACAGAGGAACTACGTTTGAAATAACTGTCAGCGAGTAGTAACGCTCCGAACATCGCGTTGGAATCAGTGGAATGTTGAATGAAACGCGAATAGAAGTCAAAAATAGTGTTGTACTTGAATTGAGTAATATGTCGAGTGTCTTCGGATATTTATAGCTCGGAGTAACTGCTTGATATTAAAGTAGAAAATAAAAGGGATACGAAAGATGGTTTTACTTTGTCACTTCTTCAATCAAAGAAGATCATTGTGAAAGAAAATTTGGATTATCGAGTCTTTTTAGATATTTAAAAGTATTTTGGGTTTTTTAATTGGAATGGTATATTGCAATAAAACTGATGATTCTATAGTGAAAAGTACTTCAAGTATTGGACAAGAATTAATATCACATTGAATACAAAACTACAGAAAGTAATAAAGTCGCAGTAATAAAATTGAAAAAGATAAGTAAATTCTAGGTGCTGTCAAAGTTGATACTTCGCTAGTGAAAAGTAGCATCGCGTATATGGCTCACAAATTAACGAGCCATAAAGAGCTTTGTAACTGTTAGTGATATTATAATGCTGAAACCAATATAGTAGTACAGTCGTAAATCGGTTATGTAAGAATTGCAGCACAAAGCACATGTGGGAGCGTGGCTTAACGAAACGTGACAGGCTTGCGGACAACGGGAGCTGATACTGCTCCGTTTATGATAATTTTATGCCACGTATTTTCATAACATTATTCACCATCAATACTACATAAGCCGAGCAAATTTAACGCCTATAGTTCTCATCGCATCACACAACCTCCTCTTCCTATTTATGACTTTAATGAACAAGATCGATTTGATTAAACGCCTACAAGCAATGTTTCGTAATGGAGATTATTAGATAGGTCACTAGAACAATACTATGGAATGTGATTACTCCACTGACCCATCCAAATTATTCCAATAGCTTCGTTATTTCCATTGAAATTTACGAAAATAGACTACAGTCGTAGTAAAAACGCGAGGTAACACGTATAAAAGCACTAAGCAGTGCAACATTATGCACAACTAATTATTCCTTGCATTTATGTAAACGAACTTGTGAGTAACTGTATTACTGTCATTAGGAATACCGTAGGATGTTAAGTGCATCATTAAACTACGACACATTCTGTTTGACGATACGCGTTTGAGTGAATGGAAAATATGGGACAACCACGTGGCAGTCAATGCGTCAACGTTACATACTAATACGGTTGAACCTTCTAAAAACGGAAGAATTATTCAATTCGTGAGTTCGACGTCACTATCTCTTTCCATTCTCATCTTTTCATCCCCATCATCCTCACATTTTCCTATTCCAGAATTATTGTGGATTTAGTAAGTGCGGCATCGAGTACAAACTCAAAATCTCAAAGAGCAAATAATTATATTCTTTCAGAACGAGCAAAAACAGCATCACCTAATGCCTAACACCTGCTAGAATAAAATACATTTTTCTAGTATAACGAAAGACTCTAATAAAATCTCGACCCAGTCACCAAGTGCCACGCTCTGTGCCACGGTGAGAATTAAAATTTTAGTAGGACTATAAAAAATGGTGCGAGAAGTAGATTGCGATATTCAATTATAATGAAATGAGATTTCTGCTACAGCGGTAGTCGAAAGAAGCTTTCAAGCTCATATTTCTATGTTTGCATAACTGACTCAATACCAGCCATTAAAAGTTATGTTGCTAGCACCGACCTATTCTGCCATCCCCAATCAAATTTTAATGGAACTATAAAACTGTCTTCTGACCACTAATGTATATCTTTTTATAATTCCAGCTCTTTCCTTCCACCTCAATTCCCCCGCAAGATTGAAAAACACCTTTTGCCTTTGAATAAAATTTCCACTTCCAAGAAATATCACGAACCCGTTAACCGTCTCGGCAACTCGCTTTCATGGCACCTAACGCTCCTAATTCCCCCCGCGGCCCGGCACCGTGGGCCAAGGTGGCGTCGCCGTGTTCCGCGTGCGCGCACCAGAGCAATGGGTCGAGTTTTTATTTTTATCTGAACAATATAGGCGTGTCGCGTTACGCACCTTTCCGCCGACGATGCTCAGCCCGAGGCTGGTCTTCGGCTCCCTGTAGATCTCGACCAGCCTCTCGGGGCCCCAGTGCCTCGACCAGCCGACGTTCCCGTCGTGGTCCCGATGCGTGACCGTCATGTCGACCGGCTCCTCCGCGAACACTACCGTGGGGATTTTGCGAGGCGAGCCGCAGCTCGAGGATGCGGAGCTCTCTGCCTTCGCCGGGCCGGCTAGCCCGCTCTCGGAGCGTCCCTGATGCTCACCACTGAGCCGCTCCGCCTCTAGAAGCAGCTCATCGTCGCTGCACTGGATCGCCTTTGACTCCTGGTACGTCTGTACCTCGACCTCGCGTCTCGGGCTACGCGGATGCCTGTCCTCGGCGGATGAGCGAGCAACGCTGTCGAGGGATCTACTAGGGCTGGTGGTGATGTCCTCGGGAATGCACTGCACGCTCTTCGACTGCTTCGCGGAGCTCCTCTCCGACCTGGACGGGCTATCAACGGAGTCCTCGGGGTCTGGTGTTTTGGAGAACGAGAGACTCTCTAGGTCATCCAAGCTGCACTGAACGCTCTTGCTCTCGCCCGGCGTCTGCGTCTGCACCTCCCTTCTAGGGCTCTGGTAGAACCTAGACACCCGAAGGGGACTGTCCCTCGGGACCTCGGATGGGCTGATGGGGCTCGGATCCGGACTGCACTGGGTGCTCTTGGTCTCCTGCTCAGTCTGAGTCTGCGCGTCGACCTTCTCCTTAGGAGAGTACTGGGTCTCCTTGAAGTTTCGCCCGGCCTCTTCGACCTCTTGATCTAGCGCTCGATCTTGCCAATCGTCGGTCGCGGGGCTTAATACATCCTCCCATAAAGCGGAGAGTACACCGTACAGTAAATGATCGGACTGAGTCTCGAGCGTCTGACTCAGGTACTCCAGGGAGTGCTCCTTGCTGATCAGGCTGTCCTCCTCGTGTCTCGAGGGGACTGGTTCCTCCAGCAGCGGACGCCTCTGCTGCGAGAGGGTCCTGTCATAATCCCCAGCCTCGGCTGGCGCCTCTGGTTCCCTTTCGAGGTCTTCTTTCCTCGGCTGCTCTTGCTGAACCACCTCGGGGACCTTCCTCGAAGGAAGCTCGACTTCCGCTTCAACCCTCCTCCCTGGCTGCCTCTGACTGGCACCTTCCACAGATTCTAGCCTTCATGGAAACAGGAAAGACGGGTGAAGGCGAGATGTACGACGAATAAGGGCGAAGGGGGCCACCGACGGAACCAAGTCTTCCGGCCGCCTTTAATGAGCAGCCCGACGGGCTTCTTCCTCTGTCTAACGTTTGAAAAGAATCCGCTAAAGCGGCGAATGGAAAGGTCTTCCGCGGTGACCCATTAATTGCGGCAACGTTCTGACCGCGCGCCTCGTGTGGTCAATTAGGGGGAGAATAGCGTGGACTACATTCGGGGACGAAATTGCGAGACATCGCGCGCTAATTTAGGGGTCGGAGGGTCCGTGATGAATGGGGACATCGGAAAGTGTGCTGGGGAGATTCTCTCGGTTTTTGTCTGTCTCCTTGGGTGGGAGTCCGAAATGGTGGGTAGTTTTTTGAAGTGATTGATCGAGGCGCTTTAGACACTTTTCTGTAAAAAGCATTGATAATAGATATTGGTCTTCCTTTAGCGTGGGTGGGACAGTCTTGTTTTTCTTTGAAGAATTGCAGAGCTTTCTTTAAAGTTAAAAGGTATTGGACAAATTGTAACTACTTGTGCTGAATAAAAATTTGTCGCTCAGAGTCGTGAGTATTAAGTACTGCGGGTCCTGAATCCTTTTGTTAATACCTTGTGCGTGGTATAAAGACCTGTTCAATATGATGTATCAACGTGCGCACTGAAGTATTATTGTCAGCGACGTATGCTAAATCAACGACAAAAGATCTCACAGCTCGGCTCTAATTACATCATTACGACCGCTTCCCAAGACTTCGAACAGCTGACTCGCACAAATACCAGTGCTCAATTTATTGATCGTGTCGTTTAAACAGCGTTTTAGTGTAATGGCTATGGAAATTGAAATGGAAATTGAAGGCAATTATATTAATCGAGGTTGTGATTAAAAGCCTAGTTCAGTAAATTATAGATCCACTTATTTTTTAAAACATTTTGCTTTCAGTGTAGAAAATCGAGGATTATGTTATTTTTTATTTACACCTTGGAAAGATTTTTGTATTTAGAACAGTGTTTTTAATAATCATTGGTAATGAATTCCTAATGAATACAAGTGACGAGCAGAGAATATCGTAGCCTTAGGAAACAGAGGAAATGCGAGTAACAGTAACGAAATCCAGGGAAAAACGTATCGAGGGTCGATCAAGATTATTTTCGCTTTGCTCACAAATCTGCGCGCTATCGTAAAAGCGAAAAAACTGAAGATTTAGAAGCCATAAAAGTCACGGGATACAGCGCATTTAAAACGTATACAATCTATGGAACACGGCTGTAGTCCATATAATTCGAAAATACTGTTATCAGGCTGTTTCATAAATCTTCAATATTTTGCAGATAAACTTTATGCAAAGAAGATAACCCCCATGACAGCCATTTTTCACACAAGTTTCGTCTTCATCTACAAATTGCAGTACATTTATTAAGAAAAAAAATTATCTACATCATAAAATTAAAAACCGTTCAATTTGCAAATTTTTGAATTCACTTATACTGTACACAACTATTCGCGCGAAAATATAGAGACTTTTATAAACCGATCCAGCAACAAATTATTAAGGGAAACTTTAAATTATTCAAGCTACATTGTTTCAGCACACAACTCTATCCTGTTCAAAGCATCTCACGTGTTACCGAACGTTTTCTTTGGATCACGCCGCACAAGAATTGTCTGTCTTTTCTCTCGCAACAACATCAAAGCGAACCAAAACACATCGTCCCAAAATAATTCCTACTTTCCCGAACATAATTCACTTAACACCTTGTCCTACACCTTCGACTCTTAAATTACTCCACACTAAATAATTACCAAGAAAATCGAAAAAGGCACAAATGAATTAAGCAACCCCGTTAACGAATGATAGTGAACGCGTTAATAAAAAAATGAAAGCATGGTCCCTTTAAGTACCATTTCAAACGAGACACTTTCTGACATTTCACAAGTATTATTCTGCACATGCATTTACTATCTCTTCCTATTTCCTTTAAACAATCTCTATATGAGTCAAGTAAATATGTATGTACATCAGAAATTATCGTTCCATTGGTAGAGTTGCAAAACCGCAGGTTTTACGACTCTGAGCTAAATGCATAATTTTATTTGTTGGTCAGCGACGTATACCGTGGTAAACTTTGGAAGTTAATCAAGTTCTCGTAGGTTTATAAATTTATCGATAGAGCAACAAAATACAAACCGCGAAGCACAAGTGTCTCGTCCGAACTGAACATGTACCAATCTCCCAAGTACCACCACCGAACCCCAAAGCGGGCACCCAGGAAGCGTATCCAAGAAGAGGAACTCTTACGAAGCTGTCTCCGCCGGTCGTTACCCAACAGACGTGGCCGCGAATCGATTCTCTGGACACCGGTGACCGGGTCGATTTCCTGAATCCTCCAGGAAGACTTTCACCCCGGGACCAGAGGGTACGAACTGTCGAACGGGAAAGCGGACTACGCCGAGGAAGCAAGCGCCAGTGCCGCGGAAACTGAGACGAGGTACCTCTGTCGCGTTCCTCTACGAAGCCAAGGTGTTCACTGGCGTGTCTCTGGTCGCCCGTGCGTCACTGCAAACTGGCTTACTCTGATCTAATAAACAACACACTCCGTTCCGCGTGTACGCGAAAACGTGGCGCGACCGCGCGCGTGCACGTGCACCCGCGGCACGGGTGCACACAAGCGAACGGACGCCAGGCGGTACAGTGGCGCGTCTAAGCAGGCGCTGGCGGTCTTCCCGTTTCTAACGTGGACGAGGAAACGTCCGGCCGACGATGCCGAAAGCCTCACCGAATCACGACTAATCGCGTCGAACCGTCTCCAGGAGTATCCTCCTGCGAGTGGATGCACGCGTACGCGCCAGCGAGCGCGCAACCGCGTCCGTGTGGGTGAATCCGTCGCGAGCCTGTATCGCCCTGGCGTGGCTTTGCAACAGTGTGTGGGAGTAAGTACCGAGCGAGCTTCGTTGCGGCAAAGCTCTCTCCGTCTCTATTCCCTTTCTTGCCTCCCCTCCACTCCCCCTCTCGCTCTTTCCACCCCCCGTCGGCGGAGGTTTCTGTCTCGTTCTGGACGACGGCCGTGTGTGCTCGTCTTCGCCACGGGCTACACTGCCGCGGTTTCCTCTCTTTCCGCTTTGCCGCGGTATCGCGTCTGGCATCTTGCTCTATCCCGCGGTCCGTACAGTTCCATCGCTGACGCGGCCCTCGTTCTTATCTTTTATCGTCTCTATTCCCCCCTCGCCCCTGCGCCGGTTCCTCCGACTGCACTTTTCTATATTTATATCCGTGTTCGGCTTCCGGTGCGCGATGCTCTCTGGATAGAGAGATAGACTCCTTTCAGTCTAGTTATGTGGGTCGCGCAGAGGTGTCTCGTTTAAATGGTCCCCCTGGTTTGCGCAATCGGTTGTTCCACCTTCTTTCTGCTTTTGCGGGGGTTTAGTGCCTGGGGATGGTGGGTTTTTGTGGCGAGGGTGGATGCGTAAGTTGATTGACTCGAGACGGAGGGTCTAATTGGATTGATTGTCTCTGTTCCTTGGCCCCCCTTGGTTGCCATCGGTTAGGGGTTTTTAACACGTGGATACACTAGGGGTTGGTTGTGGCGCAGGGTGATTGACTTAGGATGTTGTCTTTGATTGGAATGTTGGCCTATGTTGTCTGGGTTTCACTGGATTATACATTTGACTGCCATTTTGGGATGCTGAATTATTTAGAAATTATGGTAGAAGGTGATTCGAGAGAGAACCAGAATTGTGCAAGTTGGAAGAACTATGATATCAATGATTCCAAGTGCAAAATGATAAAATAATCTTCCTGACATATATTTATGTAACGCGTCTCTCTTATTTTCTAATATAAATTGCCTCTGTAAATAATTAAATTGTCGATCATTTTTAATATATTTTAAGTCCATTTTTTCATCGTTCCATCGAATATCCCTACAATTCTTCAAATTACCGCAACCATCCCTTCGCCAAATATTCTTTATCGCGCTCTGGTATTTGATCAGTTTATTATTCCAGCATTTCCGCGACAGCACACGCGGAATAAAAACGCCCCATTCGAAAATGGACACGACTCAGAATCGCTTTCACGTGGGCATCCGGCTGCCAACCACGAGAATGCTGTAACGATCACGCTTCGTTGCGACTGGTCGCCTCTTCGACGAGCCGCCGAAGACTTTCGACGCCAGTAAGAAAAATAATTGATTAGCCGGCCTATTTCGGTTCCAATGATCGCTCTGGGCAGAAATGGAGGAGAAAGGGGGCAGCACGGCCATAGAATTTTCGGGTCGCGAAACACTGAGCGATATGCCAGGCGACCCAGATTTCCAACCAATTGTGAGCATTTCACGGGGTTTCCACAGTCGACCGTCGTGTAATCTAACCGAGTGGCCAGACGGGGAACAACACTGCTCATTAATCGGCATTCGAAGCCCTTTCCGCGGATTGTTTTAGATTACAATATGAGCAAACCGAGACTTTCAGCCACGAGGACTTCTCGTTTAATTGACTTTGCTTGGATAATGACCAGCTCTTTCGCCGCAAGAATTTTTCTCCAATTCTGGCGAGAGACTGAATATAAATGTGGTCTTTTATGCGTGAAGTGGATTATTCTTCTGCCCAACTGCTGCAGAGGTGTAATGATAGTTAATTTTCTGGGTAATTTGAGAGGATCTGCAAAAGTGAACTCAGCAGATATGATTCTTCAGTTAGCAATAAATATTAGGACGTTTTGGGGATGTTGGATTTCCCCATATTCTACTTCAGTAATTCAGTGGATTTGTATATATTAGAAGTAATGTAAAAGGAGACTGTAAAAGAAGTGTCGTCAGTCTACTCGAGGAAGTGCGTCAAAAATTGGGAAAAATTAGGGCACTAATGTAGCCTGCCCACGACGCGTTTCCCCAAAAGTAGCTAACAATGGTGTTAAAAATATCGAAAGAAGCACCTTAACACTTTGAGTGGCTCAATGTTTTGAACAATGGCCCCTATTGCTTCTGCTGAGAAAGTCTTAATTTGTTTCCAAAGTGAATCGATGTGAAAACACGCCAAAGCCATGCACAGGGTGCAAATTCCTCGACGTGAAAACACGTCGACGTCGCTCAGTGTCAATATGCTGCTTCCACTCGCTAAAGTATCGTTAAAAAATTCTACTAGAAAATAAACATTTCCCTTCAGAAACAATGATCCTGAGCAACGCCAAAGGCAAATTACCCCAGGTTCACTCACCTCTCAGCCACCCTCCATCCACAATCTTCGATCAGACTTCTCCTCCGCTGGTCACCGATCCTCTTCCCTTCAATCCCCACGTTCTCCAGCAGGATCGTCAGTTCCGGTTCGTCCGGCTGCGCCAGGCTGCCTATCTTGAATATATCCTGATCTTTCACCCTCGACTTCACTCTCAACGCAGCCATCCTCGATCCTTCGCTACCAGTCCTACTAAGTTTCCTCTCCTTCCTCTCATTGTCGACTGTATTCACCGCCTCCTCGCCACCGTCCGGCACCCTCGACAGGTCCAGCAGGATCTCACTCTTCAGGTTTCTCTGAGACACGCTGTTCTCCTCGTCATCCTTCGTGTCCACCAGAGTGTTCTCAGAGGTGGACTTCGCCAGGCTGAGCAGCTGCAAGCGCGACATGTTCACCATCTCCGGGGAGGGCACTCGGCCAGTCCTCACTCTGATCGAGTCAGAAACCACCACCACTTCCGGCGGCGAGTGCACCTCCACCCTCGCAGGCTCCTCCGCCCTGTTAGCGGCTGCTTCTTCAGCAGTGATGATCCTAGCCTTCACCAGCTGCACCTCGGGCATCCCCGAAATCTGCTCGCTGATGTCCTCGAAGAAGATCTCCTCGACGTTCTCCTGTATCCTCACTTCCTTCTTCGTGTCGTCCAACAGCGACTCCCTGGAGGACTCCCTGGAGAATGTCCTCTTGCGCATCGAGCTCCGACGTTTAGTCGCTGACACTTCGGTTTCTGGGGTCGTGGACGTTCTCGGTCCATCCACGCTTCCTGGACGTCGATCTGCTGTCACAGGCTTCTCCGATCCCACGGTAGACGGCGTCTTGGTTGATTCTTCCGGCGTGGCTTTCGTGCTTTCAGTGACTTCTCTCCTTTCTTCGGTGGACGATTCTTCGACAGGACGCGGTATGTCCGGAGCAATTAAGCTAGATGGACGCGTCGCTCGGTGCTCTTTGACTTCCTGAGGATATTGCATGGGTGCGACGTCCTCGTCTCGGTCGATGCTCGGAGGCATCTGGGCGTAAGAGAGGCCGCTGTGCTTCGTCAGGAACTCCGTCACCCTTTCTATACACTCTTGCTCCCTGAGGCTCTTCCTGCGCTCCCTCGTCATCTTCTCGCCATCTTGCACGTCTCCTCTTTTCCACGATTCTTCGTACTCGTCCAGCCTTCTTCTAGATACATCTACGGAAGCCTCCTCCGCGTTATCCTTCCTTCCTCTTTCCTCGATGTCCTTCATCTTGAGGATCTTCTTCTTGGCGCCCTTGTCAGCCACCTCGCGCATGCTCTCCCTGGACGAGGACATCCTGTCCTCAGAATCCGCGCGCCTCAAGGTCCTCTTCGTCTCCTGATCAGGACGCTTCTGCGTGGGCGTCGTCTCTTCAGGCACTTTCTCCATAGGTTCATCCTCGCTTCCGATCGAACGTTCCCTCTTTAACTTCACCTTTGGGGCCACTTTCTCCACCCCTGTCGCTGCACCCTGGCTGTGACTTGCAGCCACCTTCGCGTCTAATGGCACTGCGCCAGAAATTGCTAGGACCACGTCCTCGCGCACGTCGCTGCTCCCAGCAGGATGGAACTCGACAACCTCCACCTCCGCCGTCTTCGAGGGTGTATCTGTTTGGAGGGGTCGCGGGGAATGCTTCGTGGGACTGCAGATCGGCGTCAACGGAGACGCGTCCCTCCAGTGGTCCTCCTCCTCCTCGTCTGTCTCTGGCTTGTCCAATGACAGCTCCGTCACTCCTGAGAAGTTGATCGCAACGGGGCTGGTCAGGGGATTGTATTTCGTGCCAAATATTCTCAGGGAGAATTATCGATCGGGTCTGGGGGGTTTGCTGTGTTAAATCTGTGACACTGGTGATCTTTACGAGCTGCGAGAGCTATTTTACACTAGACGCTTCAGTGGCTCAAGTGTCGACTTTAGATATACTCACTTCACAGAGTGACACTGGTTGCGCGATGATAGAGGAATAGAACATGTGAATATATCTAAAATCTTGAATGTCTTAAACACTTACTCGTAAAGCGCTAGAATACTAATGAGACTGTATACTGGAAGCGTGCAATTCCTACAGTGACCTAGATTAGGGCCACTGTGATTATTTACATTGAAATGGAACAGATAGCTCGCCATTTTGTAGTTACGTAAAGATTCTAAGTGAGGGGGCTCGGGGATCAGTGCTACTCGACTGTTATTGCTGAATAGATGTACAAGCTGCTCGTCGAATGCTTTTTAAACTTGCTGAAGCGATCGAAGTTTTTAAGGATACCTGATCTGGAGGACAGGAAGTCCTCGAGCTCGGCTGCGTGATCTGTCGTTTCGCTTTCGTTGGGGAAGCTTTTGCTGCGTCTCACGGGACAGATCGGTGGCACCCTCTGCCATGGGGACCGGCCATCGGGACATACAAAAGAACCGAGAAAAAGTCAGGGAATTAATGCCATCGTCAATCGTGCCCGTCGAGCTTCTCCTCTAGCACGCGGCGGAAAAGAGTGGGGCGTACTTTACGCGGGAAGATAGAAGCGGTTCGAAAGTGTGCTACTTCCAAAGTACGATCGGTGTCTCCAAGTGTGATTTCCAAGTGGAACGATAGAATTGCAGGTAGAGGTGCTGCTGGTATCGAGCGTATCGATGTGTAATGAATTTTGAAAAATGAATATTGTGCACTACAAGTGCAATCTTCAGAAGCACTAAGGAATTAAATATTCTGGCTTATAATTATTTGAAAGTAAAATTTTTGCTGCATGTTCAAATTCAATATATTCGTGATCCTGGAGTGTTCTTTTTGAAATTTATGGTATAAACGCTTTGGTATGTTAAATGAGTGGTAAAACTTGAGAACCTCAAGTAAAATTATCGATTTGTTTGGGTACCTTTTTGGAATTTACAGTAATTTGAGCAAAATTATTAGAAATCATTTTTAAGGTAATAAAGTTACAGTAAGATTTTGAAAAGTGTAATGGTTTCCCTATACAAGATAAGAGGGCAAGGGGAAGTGGATCGTTTGTAGTCAGACGCGTGGTGTAGTGAATGTACTCACTACTGTGAAGTGGATGCCTCTGGAAGTTTTACATATAGATTAATCCAAAAATTGTTTTAAATATTTAGATGTTCAGAGACGTGTACATACAATGAACTCAGTTGTGATTTTGTATCTACAGTACTTCACAGTTTACTTGAATATAAGATCAAGCTGGAAATAATAAGGGAAACATATGTTGTATGGTCAGCCGCGGTCTAGAACTAATATAACTGTAGATATATAACCCTGTAACTGTTTAGTATTTTAAAAATTGTTTCGAGCAAAATTTATTTATATTAATAAGTACATCATACATTATAAACATGTATGAGTTCAGTTGCAATTTCAATTAAGATTCCTAAATTACATAAAAATTTATGTTTTCAAAAGGTGTATATAAAATCTACTCTTTTGTGTAATAGAGAAAATTCTGATGTACGCTTGATCTAAAAGTGTAATTTTAACTGCAGCCTATTATTGTTATTATTTATGCTAGCAAATGACGAAGCGAGAAGCAAACACATTTCTAGAGTGATCAAATTTTAAGCATAGCGGTAGAGGGTACAGAATAAAGTTGAAAACCTGAATTTGTATTTTCAATTAACACCGATTAGCTTCGTTAACAATCGTGTTGTCAAGCTACCGATTAACGTCTCGATAACCGTCAGCAACAGCACCTCTACCCGAAAGTAGAAAATATCTGCTCAACGACCAGTAGAATTGGAAATTATAGTACAGACAGTTCCAGGTATCGTACAGATTGACAAAGGGTCAGAATAAAGCGACAATTCTCGAAACACTTATGGAAAGATAGCTAACTACTATTTACATCGCTATTTTCGCTACGTCACTTTCACCCCCATTATCTTTTCTCAATTGTTTTCATCTAAACTGACACAGCAATCGGTGAAGATCTATCGATTTCTATTAAAAGTACTCAGTTAAACCAATGCTTACTTCCCTCCTAAAATCTTTACTAATTAAATGCAAAACTCGAAAGATCTTCGAATGACTCCTTAATCATTGTAATACGTTGATTGTATATTAATTAACCGAATCACTAGCACATACTGACGAAGCAAAGAAGTAGAAACTATTGTACACGTTCCCATCGACGCAACATTCGCCCTGATTACACTTCCTTCCTCCCTTTCAAGCAGTTACTTCAACAATAAATACTTGGGACACGAAATACTTGATAACAGATACAAACACGTCGAAAGCAATACGTTGTTTATGTACAAATGTACAGGTGTACTTCGAAAGACTCTGTTTTTAACCCTTTGACACTAAAGACAAAAGAAATTCATACAGTTATTATTAACAATTTCGAAAATTTCATTCAAAAGTAAAATAATCTAAAAATTTCCAATTCAATTTTTTTTAGGGGGCAAAGGGTTAAAGAAGGTTCTAGCGAGAATATAGCAGGTTGAAAAAGGAAGTCGCCTACTGAAGAAAACCGCCAGTCTTGGTTTTTTGTCTCCGTGGAAGTCGACATTCCGTTAGACGAGACAAAAAAAAATGAATTACGTTATCCTCGTTAGACAAAAAACGTTGAACGAGTCGAATGATTCGATCGTTTGTCCTCACCTTTCCGTCGAATGCTTCGATCCTGTTCTACTTCGACGAGAAATAGAAGGGGACGTGCGTTTTCTCGCAGGGAAAACGACAAATGCGCGCGAATCGGCCTCCTCGGGTCATTGGAAAAAAAATCGTTTAAAGGCAGCACCTTCGCGAGGGCGCCACGAAAAGTTCCAAAGTAGCTTTGCGCACGAGCGCAAAATGGCGCCTAAACAGCCCCGATATTAGCTCGAGTGGAACGAAGCTGCAGACTTACCCGTTCTTAAAATATATCCTTCAATTTAACAATCGAAGTTATCATCGATTAGTTAAGTTTGAAAAGTTCAGCTTGAGCCACGCTTAAAATCTACTTATATCTTAAATTACGCAAATAAATAATAATAATAATAAAATGTATTTTGAAGTATATTTTCAAAGTTTGACTCTCGCACCGTTGTTGAAAAAAATTCTACGACAGGCGAAAATAGATGTATTAACGAATAATAGTATTTGAGGGTAAAGATGTGGTTGAAGAATTTTGAGACACACTGTATATTAACACGTAATTCATACTTTCGTCGTAAGTTTGTAATAAAACACTTTGTAACCTGTGTACGTAGAACATTTTCCTCTTGCTTCTGTTAATAGAAAGGTTTTGGTTGAAATGTTTTCAGACACCCTGTATATTAACCCTCTATAACTTCCTCTGTGCTTTCCATTGCAGGTGCTGATTCACAAAAGCTCCATATCCAGCAATTATAATAACTTTATTTTACAATAAAATGTTTATGAAACGAAATTGGAATGTACCTGTTAATTTTTATAAAGTCTTCAATGTCCACTAATCTAAAAAAAAAAATCTGTTATAGAGGGTTAAATCGTATCTTCTGTTTTCCTCATCGTAATAAAACATTTGCAAGTTTACGTACTAAAGACGCTTCCTTCTGAATTATCTTAATAAAAAAAGTAGATTCGACTGGAAAGCTTTGAGATATCCTGCACGTATCATGGAGGACGCTGTAACGGCCAGAGCAACGCAGAGGAATGAACTAGTGTCGGGGTTCGTGGGGGATCATACGAAGAACACGTTCTGGCGAAAAAAGAAAAACACTCATGTATAATATTACATCATGATTGGTCATTGCTTTCGGATATGAATATCATTGTTATTAATAAAACGGGTATAGCGACGAGCACAGTTGCGTAATCGTTTAATTGAATCGTTTCGTTCGTTCTTTGGTCGGTTAACTGCGGCAAAATTGATCGAACTTGCTTCGCAAACGGTCCCGGTCTGGACGTTTAAGCATTGCCCTGAAAATGAAAATAAAATTGCCCAATTAGTAGCGGGAACCCGTGCGCACGGCGGCAATAGATTCCAATTAAAAACAATCGTCTAATAGCCGTGGCCGACTATACGCATTCCACGCGAGCATTCCCTCTAAGTCTCTACCAAAAGAAGAACAAGCGCGCTAACGTGTTTAGACGCTAGAGATGCTTTCGTATCCAGCTTGCGAATCGTTTAACGGAAATGGGGAACAGATTGGTTCAGCTGGGAGTGTGGCAATTCAATTAGATTCGACGATCGTATTAACCCTCAACTAGTAGTGCGAAATTCAGGAAATAGATTCGGTATGGTGAATTAATTTAATTTTAATAGCGGGCATACAATCAACTGGTTACTGAGGGCTATTTTATTTGGGAGACAGAAATTTTGTTAAATATACTGAATTCAGGATAAGAATTCTAATATTTGTTTAATGGAAATTGGTTCTGATTTTTTACACAAAATTCGGAGGTTTTGTTATAAAATTGAAAGGGAACTTGGAACCTGTTTTTTTAATCAGTTTTTTTTTAAGGGATAAGCTGATGAAGCATAAAAGGAATTATGCTAGACATGAGTTTTTGTCAGGAAAGTAGCTTTGGATAACCAGTTGACCTTTTTTTGGACTACAGTTGAGAATTTGGGTGCTCTACTTAAAATATAAATGTACCTTTGTCACTACTGTATTAATTTGTTATTAAATAAAGTATTAAGCCAGTGCCAATAAATAAAACTTTTAAGTAGACTGCTGTCATATTGCTATACTTGGACTACTTCCTACCAGCTGAGGGTTGAAGATCGAATTTTGAAGACTTTCGAAGGTAGCCAACGTCTTATTCCCCCTTTCTAATAAATGATTCATGCTCATGTAAGTAGATGTGGCAGTTTGAAGTGGTGAACCAGGGCAAGGCAAACTTCAGTTCAAAATAATACACGAAAAGCCATCAAGCTCGATGGCGTCAACTAGGAGGAACATCATAATTTCATTCGCCATGATGAGGAATTCGATTTAAAGTAGAATTCTGCCTTCCCGTGGTCGACGATAAAACCAACGAAGGAAAGTTTCGAATTTTCCAAATTATCCCAATCTAATTTAGTGGTGAGTAAAATGGAAAGCAATTTTGTGGCCAATTTTCGAAAGAGAAACATGGTATTCTCTTCTCTAGAGCAAATGCATAGATAATGCGAACATAGCAAGCTATTATTGTCTATATTGGTTAATATTAACACGAGAAAATTGATCCTGGATCATACAATAGCTGTATTTTTTTATCTCGCCAAAATTTGGAAAAATTGAAAATTTTAGAAGAGATTTAATACTTTGAAACTTTCTTCGTTCATGGCTCTATTTATAGCATAACTAACGTGAATTCACGTTCTTCTACAGTTGGAATGAAAGTCAAGTGGCAATTCAAGATGACTGAGGAGCTATGCTTCCGTTATACTCTTTAATTTTTAGAATTAGCTTGAGTGGCCATTTGAAATTGCTTCAACTTAGCATTTTGCACGGTCGACTACCGTGCTCACTGCGTTGCTAATATTGCGAATCATTGTTGTTCTCATCGATGGGACGATGTCGTGGATTTTGCAAAATACTGTATACTTGTGGGTATTTGAAAAGTTTGTTCAAATATCGCAATGAAGACGATTACTCAAATACTTAGATGACGCACTAAATTATTCCAAAGTTTAAGGTGATATATTGCTAGTGCTATTACTACTACGAATAGTTACTACTATGAACATTAATATTGCAAAATATAGAGTGCATAATTACGTATTTTCTATTTTGTTACTTGTTACTATGTTTGTATGAAAAATCAGAATACTAGTGACGCTAAAAAGTCAATAAATTGTAACTAACCCTTTGTGGTTCAACTTAAATTAATGTACAATGAAAACCTTTGATAATTATTTAAGTGACTGATGACTAAATTCATCGTTCGACTGATACTAAATAGTTGGTCTCAATGTACAGTATAGTTGAAAGAAATCAAGTGGTTGCTCGTGGATACTAAAGGGCCATTAATGTTGCCTTGAGGGACCACTTGATTTTCTTCAGACTATAATGAATAGTAAAAATAGTGTTGTGTTCTTACTGAAGAGGTTTTCTCGTTTCATCGTTAGATTTAGTGGTCTAGAAAAACAGAAAGAGGAACTATGATATTACTCCGGAAGAGAAAAGTGATAATTAATATTCAAACTCGAGAATTTAATTTAGAAGAATATAATACTATTAATCGTGCTTCGAGACTGCTTAGGTCCTCAAGTAGTTCTCTACTTATGTGTACTTTTTTTGTACCGATGAGATAAATAATTACATACTTGGTGTCTGCTTCACTTCCATGCCTTAATAAATCAAGGTGTAAGTGCAATGAAAAATTGTGGACCTTAGCAGAATTAAACGAGGATTGTGATCTAAGATCTATTTATCATAGTATCTAGAAAAAGGAGGAAAAAGTTGTAACTATTCAGCATTCCAGTGACAGTAAAAATGACTGTTTGTTGTAAAAGAGGTGAGGCATAATCTTGATGGAAATCTGGTTAACACGAACGAAAATAACGACACTAATTTGAATACCTCACCAACGAAAGAATAATCTAAAGACCTGCTCGATTATTTACTGCGAAATAAGTTAAATTAAATTAAGTTCTGAAATCAACCATCCAATTGACCAAAACTAGGAAAACTCGTGACCTACCATTACTTTTTATTTGGCAGTCTACTTCATCCACATTGGTGTCTCTGTTCCCACTACTACGATTCTCTCGAAATTTTTTAATTTCCATGATTCTTCCCGGAGAACAATACAAAATCCATTAGAAGACGTTGGAACAATAAACTATGCACCTTCTCTAATACAGTAACCAGAAATCTGAACGAAAATTTCCCAACAATATAAACCAAAAAACTAACACTAATAAAACTCCAATACAATAATAAAATTTACAACTGTCCCTAAAAAATAAATCTCATGCTATCTGAATTCTCATCTCAATTCCTACTCCACTATAGAAGTACATAAAAAAAACTACATCTTCAGACAACTTATCACAATATTGGGCCCAGAGAAACCATAGGAATGAGCAGACACTTAGAATCAGTGGTGCAGTTGGACCACAAAGGACTATCTTACTGCTACTCAAAAGAAAAACCCTGTATCCGTTACTTTTACAGAAATCGTATGTTTCTACTTGAACGCCGACGAAACGAACGCATTCCTACGGAGGACCCATCGATGCGAACAATAATGAGGATGACGATGGCGACGGCGTTCGTGTGAACGTCACAGCAGTGACTTTCGCGTGCCTTCGAGACTCCGTTTATAAAAGGTAACATATACACATATATACACTCTGCTGCGCACTTGTATATACGTCTGTACGTATGCATATATGTATATATTCGAAGTGATGAAGAAAAAAGGAAGCCTGCAGGAGAATCGATTTGTATTACGTAACTTGCGGGCAGATATCCAGAGCGGCTACCATCGAGGAAAGGCTTATACCATCCGTTTGCTCGTTTCGAGTATTCGGGGTTGGTTAGGTAGTTGAGAAGAGTAGTAGTGGTAGTAGTAGTAGTAGTAGTAGTGGTAGTGGTAGTAGTAGTAGTTTTGAGGTATAAACGTGTCGACCCCGTGTTAAGTAGAGTAGCAAACGTACACGCACGTGTATCGATCCCCAGACACGAGAGCCTCTTGATAATAGTGAAGAAAGGTGCCAGTGAGTAGTAGCAGACAGTAGTGGAATGGTAGTAGACCTCTACAAAAAGGTGAAAAGGTTCACATACGAGCTGTGATCGTTAATTCGTTAGAGTATCGAACAGAAAGGATAGGCGACGTGCAGGGAGTCACAGTGTTACTGGCAGAGGCAAATCTTTTCGGCCCCAATACTTTATTTGGTTTATCGAAGGGCTTTAGAAGCTGTCTGATTGGTAGATGTTGAATTTCCTCGGCGAAATATGTATGTATACGGTTGCAGCGACATTCAGTAAGCTTTCATACGTATTTTTAGTGGCATTCGTTATGATCGACGGTAATTCTGGGTCGTTTTTATTTAAAGATAAATGTAGGTGTTAATGTTACAGTTCCAAGAAAATAGTATGTGAGAAAAATTAACAGAATCTATCGGAGGGTTAAATTTGTCTGTATTAGAGATTGTCATGAAGGGTCAGGGGGGAAACAAAGAATGCCACAAAACATCTTTCAATAAAAGATGAAAGAATCAGAGAATATTGTTTTCTTCTTATTCATCTGTACTGTGTAGACTACACGTCCTACACTAAGAAAATAACAAAGGTATTTTCGTCAACTCCCCATTTTAAACTTGCATCGTCAAGCATCCGTCCGTGCCACTAATTCTGTGACTCGCCGCACACAAAAAGAGAAATAGAAAGAGAGAGAAAAACAGGGATAGTTGAGCCGAGCGGAAGGGGTGATTTAAGGTGGTAGACAAAGAGAGACAGAAAGAGAGATCGCAAAAGAGATATTACCGAACGAGAAAGTTCGTTTAATTGTTTTCTACTTGCCTCTTGTACTCGTGTTCCCCCATTTTCTCTTTAAATTCAATTTCATCCCCTCCGTCCCTTTCGCACTGTTCGAGAAGCCTTCCCGAAGACCCCTCGACACGTTCACGCGCTTTTCTCTTTCTCTCTTCAACTTTCACTCCAACCAATTCCAATCTCCGCGACAACGCAATTCTCTCTATTTAATTTCTATTCTAGAGAAAGAAAATTACTCTTCGTCCAGAACCACTCACTTTCAAACGTTCCTCTCCCCTTTTTCTCTCTCTGCTTCTCAACCACGCACACACACGCTCTGACTCTCTTCTCTCCTGTCCCTCCCCCACGCCCCTACTAGTATAATATGTACAAAGAAAGGAAAACGGTCGAATGCAGCTTGCTAAATGAACAAAGACAGTTTCTCTAATACGATCTTGTCTGTGTGCACTGTGAAGAGGAAGTACCCGACACCTTCGCTACTTGATTTCGCACCATACGCTAACAAATTTACAGACTCGAAATGGAAAATGAGAGTCACAGTGAAGGTAGAAACTAGAGGGAAATATATTTATATGATAGGGTTTATCGAAGAAATTGTAACTTAAATAGTAGAGTTGAAGGAAGTTATGTTAATTTCGATTATGGTTCATCTACTGAGGTCATCTAGTATCGAGACAGAGTGTCACCAAACACAGCGATGATAATGAGAAATATTGTTAGGCAGATGAAACACAAAAAATACAAAATGACAAATTTAATAAGAATATAACTATATTTCTAATATAACTATAGTTCAGTACATCCTGATTGGAACCCTTCTTTGAAATCACTCTGTGATTTACGGGGATCTAAGATTTTTCCATAAAAAAACAAATTTCGGTACCTTTACGCGTGATAAGATCTTAAAATTCATTGCAGTAAAGCTCACTGTAAATTCTACCTCTGATTCAGCGGGTTTGCCATACCACCTGATTCCAATGAAAATGATTAAAAATAGCACCAAACCGTTGCCCGTGGATGTGGCTTGAGTAACAATAAGTTATTTGTGTTACATCTCGTCGTTGATTAAAACCAAGAGGCCAAGCTGTACAAGCACCCTCCCTCTGCCACTGCGTGTGTAAAAGTGTGCGCTGCGTGTTCGTGTGTGTGTGACGCGAGCGTTTCGAAGAGTTCGAGGGGAGAACGGTGAAACAAGAGTGTTGTTCCCGGTGTCGAAACGCAAAATACCGATCGTCCCGTTTCTGTTCAGCTACTCTACCAGGCAACTTTCATTCACTATTAACAATCGTTTGATTCAGTACTTACTTAGTCCGATGGTTGGCATTTTCCCTTAAAACCCCGTTCACCGCGTTGACCGCGCGATACCGCTCGACCATCGATCGTAATCGTGTTTGGATCATCGTTTCGTTATCCCGCGACCCAATATCCCCGCTGTCTTCTCTCCGTGCGCGCGTGTCTCTCGGTCTCCCGTCCGAACACGCGGCCAGGCGAAGCCTCGCCCGGAAACGGGGCTACACGCCGACCCGAGGATTCGTTCGCGCACTTCCGCCATCGCGGGGACGCGACTCCTCTTTCTCTTTGGCAAACTTTAACCCGCGACAGCTTCGCTCATCTCTCAGCCACGGCCCTGAGAGTCCTTCGTTCGTTTCTTTCCCTTGGTGTTAACCGATCACCGATAAACTAATGGATTTTATTGATTACTAGTTATGAATTTGATACGTGGCTTAAGGTGGACCCCGAACCACAGCTTCGCCGTGGGGTTGGGCCTTAGACCTGTGCTGCCCTCTGGTGAGACACCTTAGGCTGGGTACACGCGGGCCTAATGCAACGCGTAGTGTAAGGAGTAACGCAATGGGAATTCTAGGAAGAGATACTGAATGCAGTAAGTACGGATGTAAGAATCCCTTTGAGTTACATGTTACATTGCAGGTTCCATTATACTTGTGGGTACCCAGCTTTAGGAACTTTTCATAGAGGACACTTTTGTGGCTCATGATGTGATATTTCAGATGTATTCACTTGGCAGGCGGAGTATAAGTCTGAAATTGCAATCATGAGTGACGAGTGTCTCGTGAGAAAAGGCTCTTCAGTATTTTGTTTGTGGAGATGAAAAATGTATTATGAAATAATGGTTGCTTGTATGTTAGAGAAAACATATGCAGCTTAGGTAGGACAGCACTGTCTTAGGCCATCAACTATTGAAGCACCGATTGTGGCGCTTGAACTTCGGTGATTCGATGACTTTGCGATTTCCTTTCCAATGAGTAATTTGCATGTTTCGATATGTTTTATAATTCTGGAATACCCTGTATATTTATTTTTCAAAGTTTCTTATTTATAATCATTAGGTTTTATTGAAATTGGAACTGAAATAACCGATAGTTGTAATATAAGGCATTACACTCTTTTTTTTTGAGACTGTAAGAATACAAATTTGTAAGAAAATTCGAAGTCTCGACGCGTACTCGTTCTCGAACTTAAATTCTGAAAGAAGATCCATCGAAATGAATTCAAATTCCGGCAGAATCATTAAGTCACCTCCTCAAATGAAAAAAGAATATGACAAAACACGACAAAATTGATCTCGTCACAATTATATGAACGGTTTCTCCTCACTTCGCGTCTCGATATAAACTGTACAGGGGAAAAGTGTGATCGGACAGACAACTGTTAAAACACAAACAAATGGAGTACAAGTGAAACCAAAAGTAATTAACGAACCACAGGTGCAGACAAAAGTGAAATTAATCAGTTGGGGGATGATAGACAGAACAGTGGAGGGAGTAGGGTATTCGTGGAGAGTGTTAAACAAAATAAAACAACGTGCACGGCACCCTATTTATTATCTATAACTCGTACACACGCTGCAAAACTTTTATTCTTCAATTTGCAAAAGAAGATTCTTCCTTTGTTCTCCTACAATCACTATATTTACTTCTAACAGGAATAATCGTATTATAAAGCTTGTATAAAAGTCGATTTCCATCGATACAATAAAACGAGCCGCGTAATGTTTCACGCTGGTCAATAATAATATGCAGTCTTATATATTTTTCTTAAAAGGAGCATCGAAAGAATTAGAAATTTGTGCAATAATCGTAATGAAAAATTCGTAACTATGAGGTACTCGAGAACGTATTAAAGTAACGTAAACTCTAAACCCACGCGATCGGAACTTAATTCGAATAAGAGGACCGTTGACAAGCCTAAGCACTTCAATAATAATGCTAACTTCTCGACGTTTCACCGTGTACCGTATAAAAAATCATCACAAAATTCAGGAATCGATATGGACCACATTCTCGACACAACGAAACAGATCGATTCTCTCTCTAAAGGTGAACAAAACCGTTTGTGCGTCGACGTACCATCGCACCAGGACTATCTTGCGAATATCTCTCACCTAACGCTTCGACTCAAAGTTCCCGTATTCAATGGACGGAGTGTTGCCAAAAATGCGTTAAAAATCGTCGCGATTGATCCCGCTGCTAACAATAATCCTCCAACAAAATAGCTGAAGAAGAAAGGCGAGAAAGCATCGAAGCTTCTTCTCTGCCGTCGAGTTCCGAAAGGGAACGAAAAAGTGGCGCGATCCTGCTCGACGAAGAGACACAATCGATCGATCGTGAACTGGATATTCGATCGTCTCGAAGACACGCGAGTCGCGAGGCAAGGAACGTCAAAACAGAGGCTGAATAATCATGGAGTGGCAAGTGTTCTCGAAGGATCGAGCTTTGGGGTCGCTCAGAAGCTCTCGGATTTGACGAGATTGTGCTGATGCTTCAATCCCTCGATCAAATCCATGTGATGGGGCGGCTCGATCACGTTCACCTTGCGCTCCCTGAAGTATTCGCGCCTCTGTTTGTGGCTGTCCATGATCGAGCGCGCGGCAGCCTCGTTATGGCCCCGATCGCGGCAGGGCTCGATTCGTTCGTCCTGATCGCTCACCTGGACAATACTGTCTGGTATGGGCAACGGCTTGGCCACGCCGATGCGGACGGTGCCCTTCGGCGCCCCCTTCAGCGCCTGCACCGCCTGGTCCAGCGTAGCGTTCTCCAGGGCGATATCGTTGACGAACAAAAGGCGATCGCCTGGTATCAGCTGGCCATCTACCTGGGCCACGCCACCAGGCACCAGCGACCTTATTACTATCACAGTCTCGTTGGGGTTCATTGGATCCTGCAATGGGCAACGCAAGTTCGTGCTTGTGTTTCGTACTGATTCCTTTCGTGGAGGAGCTAGAAGATCTATCAGAGGAGATAGGCGAAGGTTGAGGAGTGTGGATGTTTTGGAGACTCGAGGGCTGAGGAATATGGATGTCCTGGGCAGTGGAGGGCTGGAAAATATGGGTGTCCTGGAAACTTCAGGGCTCAGGGTTATGGATGCCTCAAGTAGAGGAGGGCTGAGAGTTATGGGTGTTTCAAGCAGACGAGGACTGAAAGTTATGGGTGTTCCAAGCAGAGGAGGGCTGAGAGTTATGGGTATTCCAAGAAGACGAGGCCTGAGAGTTATGGGTGTTCCAAACAGACGAGGACTGAGTTATGGGTGTCCTGAGCAGTCAAGGGCTGAGGACTATGACTGTCCTGGGAACTGGAGTGTTGTGGATTGTGTGCCTTGTACTCTCGACAGCCATAGCTGACAAGAGGAAGTCGCTTTAGCTGAACGCTTTTTTCAAAGAAGTAGGACTAAGATTGTAGGACTTCGTGGGGAAGAAGGATCTACAAATTATTATAGGTTTCCTACTAGCTGTTATTATAAAGATATTACTTTAAACATTTATATTTCTCTCGAATCCAAAAGATGAATGTCGTTTTCAATTACTATAATAGAGAAAGTGCGAGGGTTCCCGTTAAAAGCCCCAATTAGTAGGAGTTCGAATACTACAATTTTTCTCAAATTTTAATAGGAAAAGTAACCACATACAAGAATTTAAAGAAACTCGATAGATTGAAGGATTTAATTTCAACAAGGCCATACCTGATAATCCAAAATGGAGAACCCAAGGCCCCGCTCTCCCTTTACCAGTTCGATGATTTGCGGCTCGGAGCTCCACATTGCCAGGCCAGTCAGCGGTTCCAGGGAACGTGATTTCATTTTATTCAAACTGGCGTCCGTCACGGTGGCTGTGGTTGTCGTCGAGGCCAACGAACCATCAGACTTGGCTTTAACCAAACGATCCATCGTTGGCAATAAATTCTGCAGGGATCCGCCCAGAATGCTCTATAAAATAAACGTTGCCTCGTTAAATTTGGGATTACCTTGGGCTCTATTCTGTTTCATCAAAGGGACAATCGGTCTCTTACTCTGGTCTGGAATGCAGCCTGATGCTGAGCAGTGTCGATCGGGCAAAGAGGATCCTGCGAGGCGATGTTCCTTCCGCAAACCATTCGAACGTGTAGAGGTAATTCTTTTAACACGCTAACTACTTCCATATGATTAATGCCGAGCAACCGGTATCCGTTCACCTTTCGAGAAAACAAAGTTGCACTTTAATTAGACGAATCGTCGGAAACATGTTTTAGCCCCGCGAACACGATGGCATTTATATGCGACGTAACGAACTTACTGTACCCACTTGGAACCCCCAAATATCATTTCTAAACCCAAGAATATAATCGAGATAAGTTGGTTACTCATGAACCGAGTAATCTGGCTCCACGTGAAACTTTGAGTTGATTCCATGCATCATGTCGCCGGAGGGCGTTAATTTCCAAGGTAATCAGGTTTAAAGTGGGAGAATATTGTCGATGTTGGCAAACAAAATGGCGCGTTACCTCCAGCAATTCGTCCCCGGAACGCAGCGTTGCATTCTGTCCCACGGGTCCTTCTGGAAGGATCGATCGTATGTAGTGATGAGGTCTCACCTCCTGACCGTTCTCCACGTCGACTGTACCCTCTAAACTTATCCCGAGACCGCTACCTTCGGCGAATTTCTTCAATTGCGCTACCTATGCAGAGACAAGGAACAAGAAAGCCCTTAATTCTCTTCACAATTGGAAAGAAAATTTGTTTCCAAGTGTAAATCAATTTATGGGACATGGACTCTAAGATATCTCAGGGGGGAAGGGTGAAGAGACAAACAAGAATGCAGAAGAAATTATAATAAATAATGGGCTATGTAAAGTCTGTAGTAATAATATGGAAGAATTAAAAGTTTAAGTAGGGACACTATTAGAAAGGACAAAATCAAAAGTGGCAGAGGTGGCTCTTATTTTTAAAATTACTGGGAACCACCCTTTCTGAGAAATACAGTAGGTGGTAAATGGACGAATATATGATACGTTTTATTCCTAGTATCATACTTAGGCCATATATCGAATGATAGTAATAGTAATGCAAATTTTATTATAATACTGGACGAATAGAGCAAGGGAAGATATATCTATTTCGTATCCTAGTGGCAGTGATAGCTCAATTATAGAAAACATTAAGGATGATTCTCATGAAAATTTGATTAATGTTCAAAGTGTATATAAATATAAGTAGAATTAATTTATGTGAAATACATACCACAATTTCAGTGTCTGGACCAACGATCTTCTGCCACTTGGCTTTAATGGCAGCTCGAATTTGTGGTGTAAGCTCGCTCGATGGATCGCTCAATAAAGCTTCTACGTTTGCCACGTCATCTAGTAGGTCTTCGGCTGCCCTTTCACGTTCACCTTCTTGGAGAACCGCGCTGTCCACGGTCGTATGCGATTCCCCCTCAGGTTCTATTTCCGTGGTGGTTTCTCCATCCTGTAGCAGAACATTTGAACACACCTGCTATAGAACATTAACCTGCTGGATGAAGAAGCAAGCTTGAATCTTTCACTACAATCAATAAAATCGTTCACTCTACGTTCCCAACCACAAAAATATTCAAACCCAAAATATCAAGGGAATAACTATACACAAAGACAAAAGCTGAATGAAATTTTGAAAATCCTAGGGCAACACAATGATTGACTTATTCTAAACCAAATTTCTCGTTTACCAGACAACTACTTAGACCAACTAAATTCCATCTATCGCCGAATTCTTTCTTCCTTAACTTAGCACATAAATGCTCCAGTACACACCGTTCCCACAAACAGCATAAAGCAGTAAATGAAACTTACGGCGCTAATGGGGAAGCTCGGTAGACTGGTTATGGATGGAGAGCTCGGCTGCGGCACTCTCAGCTCACTGGCCGCGATCGCTTGCTGAAGCTGCTCGTACTTTGGTCCACGTAAGTATCGTTCCAGGCATAACGCCACCGTTTGCCCGGTACGCCTTAAAACTTCGACAGCTTCATGATTCGAGTAACCCTGTAATGAATGGCCGTCCACCTCGACTATCCTATCGTTTATTTGGATCTTGTTGCTCAAGTCCGCCGCACTCCCCTCGCTGATGCTCTTTACGAAAATCCCAGACAACTCCTCTGCAAAGAAACCGTATACAGGACGTTTCAACATTGAACCGCGCTGCTATAGTCGCGACAACATCCACCGCCTGCTCAGGATCACCCTCTCTCCTCCTGGGAACGGAAAATGAAGTGGTGGGGGCGGAGCAGCTAAATGGTATAGCCTCTGAGGAGTCTTAAAGGGCTACTTAAGAGTTCATTAAATAATAAGGAATCTATCAGTTTTATTGCAGAAAATGGCAGGGATCACTTTATCCTCTATTTGAAGTTCAATAAATCATAGCTCTTGCGGGTAAAACTAAACGGGGTTGGAAGCTTCTCTTGATTTTAGTTGATTTCCTTCAGAACAGAAGGCTAATTCTATGGTGATATAATTCTCGTGAGGATTACTTAGGTAGGTAGGAACTTTCCCTTCTTTTCTAGATTCTTCAGTTTTGCTCAGTAGAACTAGGTCACTGGAGAGTTAACCCTCTGTTTGAAGAAAAACAACTGAAGTAAAGAAAGAAGGCTGGGAAAGAGGAGACAGTTTCTAACCCCTTTCAATTTCATTAATAATAATAATAATAATTTCATTCGATAATTCATTAAACTTTAAACGGGGGAGACAGTGATTTCTGCCATTTTCTTCAATAGAATTTATAGCTTAATTATTTTAAATGAAGGTAAAAGGTGGGATTCTGTTGAGCAATTTGGGTGTTGGGAGTAATTTCATGGCAATGGACGTGCAGAGAGCCGATACCCCAATGGAACAGTTTCAGGGATTACCCTTCTCGCAGACGTATCCAGCTATAGTGATTCCAAGACCGTAGATGTCTTTCTTAAGCTCGACAGTGAAGCGCTCCATCTCTGGCAGTGAATTAACATCGATGGTGTCCATGGTGAGAACCGGAAGCTCCGGGATCTGCACTGGAACCGCTGGTATCACTGGCATCGCTCCAATTGGCATTGGGTTGCGTACTACGTCCATGATGAGACCAGGTCTCGCCTACGGGGCAACCATCTCCCCTCAGAACTTCAATGCTTATCGATGAATGAAATGCAAATGGATACTGTATGACGAAGAAGTGGGAAAGGGACGGGTCGAGATGTGACGTGGTGCATAAGGAATACCCACTTATATGAATTGATGGGATCAAGTTCAACGTTTGCTCGAGAACATGATGCTATTCAGTTCAAACTTCATTCTGCTAAAATTGTGTGGTATTCATGAAAACGTGTACTTGTTAACTACTTGGTGCTAGATTTAGATTAAGAATTGAGAGGAGATGCGAGGTTCAGAAATTTCATAGAGTATCAGTGTAAACAGTAATTCAAAGTGTTTTTAAAATATTAATTGAAATTCTAGTACTAGTTAATTTAAAATTCTTCAAATTTAGAAAAGTGTGTTATGTGAAGACAGATATTAGAATAAATGATCGATTTCGATTGCTGTTATAGAAGGATAGAGACATGTTAACGCATCGTATCTGTCTGATGCTAGAAATGCGGGACGAAAATGCCTCGAGTATGTCGTGTACCGTACCATCACATTTCGATACTACTCGTGATGTACTTGATCCCATCGGTATCGATACGTGGTGATCCACTCACGTGCATTTCGACGTCGGATTCGTGAGAGTACATGTAGCCGTTGTCGTAAGTGGTATCTCCCTGCACGTGACGCATGCTATACGTCTCCGGCACGCTGTGCACCAGGTGGCGATCCAACTCATCCGGGTCACCCAGAATCTTCGTTGGTACGATCGGAGCGTGGCTACCGAGTGCCTAAAACGCAGTATCCGATTGGAATCCATGAATGCACGTCTGACTGCAGTTTGCAATAATCTCCCTCGTATTTGTGGGGGAATTATGTTGATAACTGAGGGACTTTGGAGGGTGTGGAGTCTGGTAATTATCAAGATGTTGTAGAATTTGGGGTTCACTATTTTACACGCTAGATCTCTAGATTTCCAGATTTTCCGATAGCCAGGTCTCTAGACGTTTACATCTCTGGACCTCTAGGTCCCTAGATTTCGGGATTTCTATTTTCCAGAATTTTTAGATTTTTAAATTTCTAGATTTCTAGATTCTCACATTTTCAGATCTTCTGATCTCTAGACCATTAGATATCTAGACCTTTAGATGTCTAGAACGTTAGATCTCTAGATCTCTACTAGTAGATCTCCAGATCGATAGTCTCTAGACCACTAAAGTCGCAAAATTTTTAGATTTCTAATTTTCAGAGTTTCAGATTTTTTTATTTCTAGATTTCGAGATTTCTGATTTTCTAGATTTCTAGATCTCCAGAATTCTATACCTCTAGACCCACAGATCTGTAGACCTTGAGATGATCCCCAGATCTCTGGTTTAGACTCCCCCGTGTCAAGTATTTTCAACTTATTCTTGCAAAGCGTGCATCAAGAACTTCCCCATTACATACCCCATATCTTTGCACTCGTAAGGTGACATTTTATTATATAATGACCACGATTAGAGCAAAACCATGGAAACAATTGGATTCGCACGTCCACTAATATTGAATCATAAATTAACATCCATGCTCCTAGAAGACGCTGTACACGTGCTCTCCGAAATAGTTCAGGTCTTCTAGCTATTGAACGATCAGGGCAATGAAATTCTTATCGCCCTCGTAAAATTTCACAGCGACCTAGCGGCCAACGAACAAAAGGTTCCATCCCTCGAAACGACACTATCGTAGAGTTAACGAGACTACGTAGGGACTTTAAAGAGAAACGATTTTTCCATACTTCCAACGATGTTCTGCATACAATATCCTCGAGTGGAAAATATACCTAGCATTATTTAGAATCCTCGTGACGCATTGTTCGCTGCCAAACTCATGCTGCAGGAAGCTCGAAAACTTTTGGCGGTTTTCTTGCTCCTTACTTATTATGCTGGAGTCGCATAGCATCTGCTACTATATTCATATTCAGCTGATATTGATCGCGTTGCAGTTGCAACAATTACCCTACCCACTTAAACGTTTATCAAAACTCTAAAAGTACTGCACTGTTCACCCTCTACTATGTCTTTAAAGATGCGGTATTAAAATTATTATATTTTTCTTATCTCCTTGCTAGCTTATTAAAACTCGAAATATAAAATGGAGATATTAGGCAAAATTCGGTGGTCTTTGAAGACTCGCTTTGCAGAGCGTATTGGGGAAACGCTCCACCCTACAAGCGACTGCACAATTTAATTAGCTGAAATTTATTAAATTCTTGCGTGAAAATAATTCATTTGAAAGGTATGGTTTTCCCGTTATTGAGTAAAATTCGTAGAAACTAAAAAGTATTTCACTCCGTTTTCGTAATTCAAACCAAATTTTAAGCCAGTTTTTTTGTAAGAAAATCTATGTTGACAGAAATGTGCAATCTAATTGTTTCCTTTGAATGTTATATAAAGTTTGTAAGAAATTCTGTTTTATCTTCCTCTCTACTGGATCAAGAAGAATGTAATTAAATTTGCGAATAATCCGACGACCACTTTACTTTCAGAAATATTTGGAAAATAATAAATCGACTTAGCTACTAATAAAATAAGAGTCGCATTAAGTCGTCGAAGTAAAGTGCTTTCACGTTGATAATACATCCACGGGGCGATCAATTATAACGTATTTACCGTACAAACAGACCTCACCCGATAATTTAATAAAAGCCCCCTGCTGCAATTTAATTAAGGAGAATTTTGATTAACCTATTTTCTTAACACAACAGATAGTAAGACACGGGACAAACAATGCTACAGTAGAAGGGTCAAGCATCGCGTTCTTTGTTCTGCTTTATACACAAACTCTGGAGAAGAATAGTTTTTCAAATTTCAAAAATAAATATTTCATTATCGTGAATTAATCCATTCCTGGTCACCGAGAGCACCGTTAATGAAAAAACTGTTGATAATATCGATGCACTCGATATTCGTGCAATGTGAAAGAAACCACTTTCGAAACTCCATTGCTTAACGAAATAAATTACTGCCACATGGAAATGCATTAAATTCCTCCAATAATGATTTAACGTGGCCAACAAAGTAGCATCAATCGTGCTAGCAACATCGAACTGAATTCTATACTTTTGACTCATTTTTGGACGAGAAATCATTATCTCCCTAATTGTGTTTTGTAATAAAATCGTTTAAAAACAGAAAAATGGACAAATCTTACTTGATAGTCAGGTGAAGTTGGTTCCACAGGTCGAGCGACAACCAGGCGCACGTGGGTGCCCGATTGCCGCAGAACAGCTGCAACCTGCTCGCTTCCCATGCCACGCAGGTTAACATCCCCGATTTGCAATATGTGGTCCCCGCTCTGTAGCCGATTATCCTGCAGTTCGCATCGCAAACGAGACGATATTTAATTCGCAAATTGATCGTCGTGGTTGGGGGTGCGCGCACACTCCAATTATTTCCCCGCCACTTTTCTCTGCCCAATTTTTTTATTTTTTTTTTCGCGATTTCCACGACCGCCCGCAGACCAATTCCCATAAAACGGCCACGTTCGCAATCTTTTGCATTAACAAAACGAATAAACGTGATTGGATCAAATATTTACGATGGACACGCGAATTTATCGAATTCACGTGCACGCGGTGAATCGGTTTAATAGATATTTATTTTTTAAGGGCCTCTGGAATTTTATCCTGTTTTTGTATCCTGTTGTGGAAATTGGAGGAAAAAATAAATCGAGGTTTTTGAAATTATTCCTCTTGGGAGTGAGTAATATAAAGATTGAGAAAAAATTTAAGAGAAATTGATTCTCCATGAATAAATAAATCGAAAATGTAGATTTTCCATAAAATCGAATTTGGAAATGCGTTACAGCAAGTGTACACTGTTTAATGACAAGTTTCAATAATTTCTGCTTATTATAAACTGTGTTCTGTAATTTTATTAGGAAAGCTATATTCTTTTCTTGAAATTACTAGACCCACCATATTTTGGTGCTGCATTTTCAAGCTCGATTCTTTCGAAAACTGGAGCTCGTATGAAAAAAATATGCTTCTTCGCTTTTTGTGTATTGCATCGCGTATAATCGATAGCTGCAGAGCACACTGGATAAAAATAAAAAAATGAACAGTATATTCGCAGTAAACTCACTCGATCTGCGACGCCTCCAGGAAGGATCGTCTTGACGACGACACCGGTGCTGCGTCCGCCAACGATTCCGAATCCAAGGCCGCTGCCATCGTTAATAAGATTTATAACTTCAACTTGTGCCCATTCCGTGTTCAGCTGCAACAAATGGAAAAGGAAGCTGAAAAAACTGCGGGCAATGGGCAAACAGAAAAACGAAAACATGCTGCTTTTCCCGTCTTCACATATATTCTTTCGCAGATAGATAAATGATGCACCATAAAAGTGAATCTTTATTTGACATAAGCTTTCAATTATTATAATATCACCAATTAATGTTTTTTAAATTAAAAGAAATAAAGACATGATAAATTGCTGAATTTAAATTTAATTAAAGAACCTATATATACTTCATTTGCTTTCCCTGATTTTTAATTTAGGATTACTTTCGTATTTTATCGTGGAAGAGGTTTCACTGATTTCGACAAGAAATATTACACGTAAAACAGTAAAAACACTCCTCTGTTTATAGCACTTTTTATAACAATCAGTTTATTGAGGGGTTATATCGTATGAAAATAGCCTGCGCTGAGCTACTTCATCAATTTCCCTATTTTCACTTAGAAATGAACTTCAAGCTCTTCCCAGTTCCCATCGCTCTGTATATAACGTTTTCCGTGCACAGCCTCTGCAAAGCAGCGCAATAAAGAATATTTGCCGAAGGAATCCGATTCGTCCTATTTCCGCTGAGAAATTCCCGCGGCTCTACTGACATTATGCCGCTCTGTAAACAACGTAATTGACTCGACCAAGTTTTTTAATTACCGCTCGAGTTTGCGAACGGTTAAGAAGCTAGGCGAAAGGAACGAGAGATATGGGTCAATAGTTCTCGTTAAAACAGGCAGACGGATGGAAACTGGAGACGAGGGGGAACGAGGGAAAAAATAAATCATCCCCCTCTATACGTCCTCCAATCTGCTGAATACTCTGAAATAATCTTATTCGATCTGGGGAAACTTCCTGACTGTGATTTATACCTTGATCAACCAAAGAACAAAGTTAGAGCATACAGGAAAAAATGAATGAAAGTTTTCGAAATTAATCCTCTTGAGAGTGATTAATATGATGATTGGAATAAAACAGAGAAAATTCCTAAATCACGATAAAATTGGGGGAAAGAAACTGGTTACTGTCAATAAAAAAAATGAAAATAATTTAATTCAAACTTCTCTTGAGCAATCACTATTAATTAGTCCAAATGTGGATAATTTCTGCCAAAGAAAAAATATTTTTGAGCAACTCTTGGAGCTCTAGAACGTCCACCATGGACTCACCATCTTTTTCCACAGACTAACACCGAAGATCTTTACGTACTGTAAAATTATAGCATATATAGACGGTAAATACTATCCAATTTGTAGTCTAAATTAGTCGTGCTGTTGCTCCCTAAGAAGCTCGATAGTTGGACCCAGTTTTCATGAGCGACAAAGAGGGTGTCTCTTAATGTAAAGGAGATAAAGGGGAACTTTTAAATGCTTCGTCCTGAGAACTGATATCGGTTCGACTTCTGTCGCTCTTATTGCGAATAAGTGCAATGCAACCTACCTACCCCCACCCCCCGATAATTACGCCACGAAACTCCTTTAGGAGTGCAATCTTCAAGTTTCGATAGATTGCTTCCTCTCGGAAAGAGTTCGTCCTTTCTTTCGTGGACAGTTCCTCCAGCGATCGACTTTATCGAGGCAAGTTAAATGTCGAGAAACATAGCCTCCTAAGGGGCGGGCACAAAACAGCGCCGATAATAAAATTTCCTCCGACGACGGCGGTGTCCCCCTTATCGCGGTGCTTCCAAGGAGAAAAATCGATGGAAAGCGCGGCTAGGCGAGATTAATGAAATCGACGTAGACTTTTTATCTTGGCACGATAGGGGCACCATTGACATCGGGGGGGAAATATCGGTGTGTCGTAAAATGTCATAGTTGTCCGCGTTGAGAACGCGCAGAATGATTCTTACGGGAGAATGGAAAGAGTATCATCGAAAGTGTAGGAAAGAGAGCGTTGATGGGAGTTATAGTCGGGATTGGAATGTAGTGGCTGTTGGGGGGACTATCAGTAGCTACTGCCACCACTTTATGTATAGGAATCTGGTAGGACGTTTAGAATAAGATTTGTCATTATATTTCAATTCGAGATTTAAGGGGTTACACCACTCTGGAGCCTAAAAAAGTAGCTTTTTTCTTTCTTTTTTCTTTTTTAACTGACAGAGAAGATAGGAAATCTATAACAAAGGGATAGTTGGAGAAGCTTTAATAGGGATTTTCCAAAGTATGGTTTTTTTTTGTAGAAATATTTAAATTTTGAAAAAAGATGTCATTTTTTACCTAAGAATTTGAGTATGAAAGTGTCTGCAGCAAGGTCAATTTTTAATGTATCGCAAAACCACTACACGACGTCGAAAATTAGGTCCGACTGTTTCGCAGTTATCTTACTCAAAAACAAAAAGCTTTTTCGTGTGCTTCAACAGTTGTACAATAAATGCTTTATTATAGATTTTTCATTTTCTTTATCATATTCCCCCCAAAAAATCTTAGAGACAGCTGCTTTTTTCAGGTTCCAAAGTGGTGTAAACCCCTTAAAAGAAGGTGGATGGATTTTAGAGAAGAAAGTACTTTTCTACTTGCGATAGTACCTATAACCCTTTTTCCTCATAAAGGGAAGTAGAATGAACTAAAGTTTAGCACTCTATTTGAAGAGCTGCTATCAATTTCTCTCAATCGTGTCAGTCCATCAGAAGAAATGTCACCAAAGGAATTATATCGACTTACAGGAAACCAATATCGGGGGATTGATGCCGTAGCGAGGCGTGAATTGCTTCTGACATCGATAACGAAGTTGCTCGAAAGAAACCGATAACTTCTGGCGACCCCAAGTGCGGCTCCCTTTGAGCCGATAATTGAATGAATTTCATAGCCTTTCGAAGCTGTTAATTGATCCGAACGGACACGACGATGCTGCAAACGCTACAATCGTTTGAGGATTATACCTTGAAGCTGTGGTCTACCATAAGTACAGGATGTACAAAAAGTAATAGTCGTGGCTTTCACAGATGAAACCGCGTTCTTGGAACAGTGTTATAAAATAGGTATTTGTGATTACTACCAGGTTCCATTGCACGGTAACAAGATTCGCGGTTGCTAAACCGGAGAATAGGGACGCGTGCCATTCAATCGATGCGAACGAACAATTCCCAACACAGACGCGAACGTCGCTGAAATTGACAATGACCCGTGCCACGTCACGAATGGCCTCGTTAATATTCAAACGTCATTCGAAATCGTTAACGAAATCACAATACGCCTCTGTGCGGCAGTTCACAGTGCGAGTACACCGCGTCCCCAGCGAGACGCGAATTGCCCCTAGCCGAGAGAAATGGCTGCTGCTCCCTTCACCGACGATTCCAATTTCTTATGCGGCTGCCACGGCCATTCCAGGTCTCATTATCGACGGTGGAAGGGAAAAGAATTAACGATCCATTGGCTTATTGCTCCTTCGCGATTCCCATTCCAACACCGAGGGGATGAATTCCTTTACTCGGCGATGCAATCGATTCTCTTCGCGGGGAAATGTCTTTGGGGGGCTAAGACGGGCAAAATTGTTATCTACGTAAGAACGTGGGGTATTGAAGGGAAGTTGGAGAAATTTTTAAATGCGAAAATGATTTTTTATATGTGCACTATGGTACTGGAGGAGAATGGAAGAGATTGTCTTTGAGATATAAATGATTTTTTTAGATAAGGCTGAATTTGTACTTTGTATTTTGTATAAATGGATTTTCAAAATAAAGTGCACTTGTAAGGATAATAAACTTTATTCAGAGGATAAATGAAGATAACTGGGTTATTTTAAATTTCATCTAAATAAACTTTAAGCAATGCTGAATTTTGTTCGAGAGGGGCGTTCAATTAGATGACTGAAAGACCGCCCTCGTTTCTCAATTACAGGCTAGAACGCAAAACAAGCAACGGGAAATTTGATGCGATTAAGCTTGCTGTTGTAGGTAATTCGATCTTGACTCTCTGCAGTGGGAAAGAAACTTCGTGGCGGGCCCCTTCAACTTTATTTTCGGCCACAGAAACGTTACTGAACAGGCAGGATACAGGATCTAAGGTGACTCAAATATTTATGCGCAATCCTGAAATTTCACACAGGGAAGTTTCTGAACATTAATATTTAATATACTTCAAACAAAGTTGTTTCAAATGTGCCAGGGTTCACTACCAAGTTATAGAAACTTTTCATTCAATATTTCCAGTACTACTTCCCCAACCCCGACTTTGATATTTTACTGTTGCAAGACGTAGCAATAAATAAAAAATAGGTTCCACTAAAAAATATTTTTAAAAAAAGTGACTCGTTTAAAGCACCTCTCACTGCCACAGTATAAAATAAAATGCCGACAAGTGGTTACGAAAATTCGACAAACACTTCACGCAGACCTGTAACCCAGAAACCTCAATTTTATATTTTATTACATAAAACGAAACACGAATTTCGAACGAATAAATAAATAACATATTCCACTGAAGAATATTTAGGAAAAAGTGACCCATCTAAAACACCTCTCACTGCCACAATATAAAATAAAATACAGACAAGTGGCTGCAAAAATCGACAGGCCATTCGTGCAAAACTGCCTTTTCAGCAGGGTGCTCGTGAAAAAGTAGCAGAACTTCTCGCCAATAATTCTATTTCCGTCATGCTAGCTCTTCTTGCTGCCGTGGCGCGAAGCAATAAAGGGGAACGAAGAAAAGCGACGAGAGAAATGCAGAGGGGGTGGAGGGTGGCCTTAGGGAAAAAGCATAAGCGTCGAAGGTGTATCCAAATGAGGCCAATTATAGCCGACGATCGATCGAGATTTTATCGCGACGCTGCTCGGGCTGGCGTCGCTGAAAATCTGTCTTGTTTCGCCACGGAGCACCCTCGATCTCGATGGGGACACAAGGAAGGTACAAAGGAGTTGGGAAGAGGAACGACGCCTCTTCGATGTCGAGAGCCGACCTTTCACCGACGAAACTCGAGCCAGATGGAACATTACAGGGGTGTGTTTGCCAAACCAGCGTTCCTGCAGACGATATTGTTGACGATCAGACTATCGTTAACGTGGGAGGGGTGGAACTCGTGTCGGAGACCTTATACATTGTGACAATTTCATTCTTCCTTGATTATGAAAGGATGGTTGAAGAACGAATAGCACTAATTTAGATTGTGATGTATGTATAGAGATTGTGAATTGAAGAGTACTGCAGAGTTATCTATGAAATTAAGGAAGACAAAGTTCTGGATTTTTAGGGGCCAATTTGACTGGAAGAAGATGGCATGTGGAATTCAGATTTTTCGAAAAAGGTAACAGCGCGAACCGACACTCACCGATTAGAAAGCAACTATGTGGGTTTATAGAGTGACTCAAGACAAGAACAACGGTATGTTTCATTCGTGCCCAATCGCCCTATATGGGTGTGAAAACTAACCTCGAAGTCAAGTAGGCACTCCCAGTTTTAAGCGTATAACTCCTGAAGTACAACGGACAGAAAAAATGTTTCAAACAAAAGTTTAATGGTGAACTAAGCGTTGCAAACATCGGTTAACAAAATTTTGAAAAAAGTTTTTTTCGTTAAGTACTTTTTTTCAAACTCTGTGTTTAGTCATCCAAAAATTAAATGTTTTTCAATGATAATACGCGTGGTTGAATACCTACATTCGTAGTGTATGTAGTTCTTGATGAGTGGAATGACTATAGGAAATGAGAAAATAGTAGGGAAAGGTATGGGGAAATGTTTCAGGACTCGACGCGGAATGCTTCCTGGCCACGTGAGAGGAGCAAGTAGAAATGCCCTATATGTGGTCGGACATTGGGTCAATAATTCATACCGGGCAGGTTTCTTGCGTTTCGCTTCGAATTCTGGTACACGTGTGCTATCAATAAGCTGGATATTTTAAAATGTGACATGATATACAAATTTATTGTTTAAAAAATTCATTGCCACTTTTATTTTCTATTCTATCTTCCTATTTTGTGCACTAGTATTATGTATTTATAGAGTCATATAGTATATTCTTTATGAGCTTTTAGATTAGAATCAGTGTGTTAATTATTTTCCAGGGCGAAATGGACTTCTGTGTTCTAAGAGTGCCAAAGGATTCATGACATTTCACGGTCGAATTATCCTTCGTTTAGATGCACACGATTTGTTTTCCGATCACCCACTGCTCCATAATACAACGCGATTATGCAAATACATGACAAACACGCCCAAAAGCCATCTCTAATCGTAATACTATTAAGCGATTATCAGGTATCTGTCAATGTTAATCAGGCAGCGACTGCTTCGATCTCTATTCACCAATGGTACCCTCCAGCGTGCAGAGATATCTTAATAGACAACATGATGCACAGAACGTCCCCGCCACTCCCCATTATCGATTGAAATGTTTCATATATTTTTAGAATTGCGAATAAATATTTTCTGGATCAGAGATATTGGTCTGTACTAGTTCACACGCGGCGTCTGACCCAGCACGGTCCATTTCTCCTTATATCCTTACATTTCGTTACTCTTTTGTACTTCATTATTTTCCTTGAGAATTGTTCCCAGTAAAAATTTCTCAGTAATTCCATTTGGCCTCTCAACTTACGCTGCCACCCCTTTTCCGTTATACATTCTCTTATCGAATTCAGTAAACTGAATGATCTCGCAACAAAAACCTAACACTCGTATTAATTTAGCAAATCCACGTACCTTCCCCTGTAAAAAAAAATGCAAAATTCTGTGCGCAACATGTTCTTCTTCGATTGTAGTGTATTCGAGCGGTAACGATAGGTAGAATGTTTTGTTCACTTCGAATACCCCATTATCCCAGAGAAACGGGACCCGATGTAACAACTTCCCGGCAGTTGGGCGCAATTTACATTAATTCGTTGCATCGATGTAATAACAAACGGACGTTGTTACGTGGCGCAGAGAAATATCGGAGCCCGTATCTGATTCCGATAACGACAGAACAAAATCTATAGCGCGCATACACTGCCGGGGGTAGAGGCCATTCGAGGTAGGTGACTTTAAGGGGATATAGCCATTCGCTCGACGGTGCGCGAGTACTACGAATTTCCAGACGTGGACATCGTATTAATAATTCCGGGTATGCGGCATTTCCTGTCTGGGGCCTTGCAGTTGACCAACATTCGGGATGTTTAACGATTAAGTAAATTTCCTGCCACGGTAGCGTGGAAATGTTTCATTAACGCGGTAACCGCAGTCTTACGTGATCCAGTGTCTAATTAGGGGGATATTAAAAGTGAAAATTGCATTGTAAATATAGTGAAGAGTAGTTTAAACAAATGTACTATGAAAATTGAAAGGAATGCTCGTAAATAAATTTAGGATGAAGTGTTTATTTTCATTTGAAAAATGGAGTGTTTGTGTTTCCATTTTGTGTTTCAGGAGATTCTCGGGGACATGGGCAGGGTGACGGAAATGGGAAAGAATTCTTTGAAAATACAGAACATGGGGAGATGGAAGTGTTTACGATGCGCGCGTTTGAGTTTCAGAAATATGTGCTTTACCAACGAAAGGAAATGCAATGTATTCCTGTGACGTGCAATGTGGACTTCTAACTATGGCAGGGGGGTGTTTCCATGCAGCTGATGCAAAAGGTCTGCTCTGTATTCCACCAAGGGCGTGTAGGTGCTTGAAAGTTTCACGGAAAGTTGAAGAAAATTGATAGTTTTCTTGAAACGCAGAGTTCGGACTAGTAGCTCGGTAATTCTAATTTTTAACCTAAGTAATCGTTCAAATTGCAAGGCACCTTAAATCTAAAAGTTCGTTCGCTTTATGGAACCAAAGTCTTTGTTAAAAGGAAAAATATATCACAAGTGTTTTTAAGCAAAGTATTTTCCTTAGCTACCTATGACCTTTTGCCATTTTTTCGGTAAAAGTACAAGTAGGTGTAGTAATAAAGACATTTTTTTATGTCGAACGCATTTTTACGCACCTAATACCACTCTATTCCTATCTGCCTAACCCCAAATTTTAGCTTCCTCCGATTCAGAAAGCTCACGAAAAAGAAGAAAAAATTGATTCCATCGCACTTCCATCAGAACCTGTCTCCTCCAGCAACTCCGGAACCCTTCGAATTCAGTAACAACCGAGCAAAAGCTCCCAAAGAACATGTTCCCAAGCAAAACTGGACTACGATCTTAAAATATCAAAATTCTCCATCTAGAACACGTGGAATCTTCGCGTAATAAAATCTTATTACAAAATGCCACAAAAACCTGCAAAAGAACATGTTCCCACGTAAAAATAAACTACGGCTCTAAAATATCAGATTCCTACATCTAGAACAGGGAGCCTCGCGTAAAGAAATCTTATTCCAAAATTCCCGACTATTCTTCCTCGGGTAGCCAGCATCCCCGGTGTCGCCGCGAGTTTCCCCCGCGACCCCTGTATTTGCCCCGCGGTATCAGGGAACGGAGCAGTTCAGTCAACTCCCACGCTCCGGCGGTGTATAGTTCCAGCGGAAACTAGATAGAGGCGAATAATGGAGGTGTATAGGAAAAGAAAAAGCATCGGGGCCACTCACCACCATGTCAGAGCCACTCTTGGAGGCGTCGCTGACGGCGGAGGGGCTCCTTTCGACAACGAGGCCTCCGGGCACCGGTGTCGAGGTCGGTGTAGGTGTCGGTGTGGTTGTCGGTGTCGGTGTTGCCGCCGATGTGGTACTGGCCGGTTGGCTAGACTTCGGGGTCGGCACTGGTGTAACGACGGACGATACTGACACCGATTGATCCTTGTCGGAGCTGGCCTGGTTGGTCGCCGCACCGACACCGCCGCCGATGATGGACACACCTGCTCCCGCGGCCGCTGTCGAACTCGAACCTCCGGACAATTCATCCGTTGGCAAAGAGCTCCCAACGTCTGTCGACAAGCAACGTCGCGATGGTGGATTAACCCTCGATTTACGGACACAGGGTCCATATAGACCCACCCCAAATATTTATTGGCATTAGTATGCACGTGTAAACGAGACTGTAATTTTATTAGACGGAAAGTATGCAATTATGAAACCGATTTTCTAATTTTCATTTGGAGTTTCGTGACAAACTGCTGTGAACTTTAAACTTTGGTTATTGGACGCAGTTTCTAGTTTTTGGTGCAGGGTAGGTGCCACGGTATGGAAAGTTAGGAACATGTCCTCGAAAAGTGCACAGATAACGATGGCGTGGAATTCGCGAACAGGAAACGAGGAATGCAAATTACCTTGGGCGCTTCTCGCTACGACCAACTCAACCAGACCACGCGCCTTCTGAAGAATCGAGATTGCCTGCTCATGAGAGATGTTCGAGTCTAGTGGTTGTCCATCTATCGCCAATATCTGATCCCCTTCCACCAATCGACCGTCACTGAAACAGAACAGCAATTGGTTTCATGAGAAAAAAAAAGAATTTGTAGCTGAAATCGAGTTTAAAGAACGTCCAACAGTGTACAGCGTTATTTAGAATCGTCAGTACAAAGGAAATATGATTTCTCATTCATATTATTCAAAATTATTATGATTTTCAAAAAGCTCGATGTCGTTTTGTTATTCACATTACACAACAACGAAGAAGTTTAATTATAGGGCAAATGTTTAATTCAAAATGCAATAATCATATCGTAGAATGGAAGATTAAGTTCAGTTTGACGAGATAAGCTTCGGTTTTCTGCTAAACGAAATTCAATCGGACCGATCCCCCACTAGTACCTCCCTCGACCATTAGAATCTATTAACCGTGCTAATTGTGATGGTTACGATTAAAGCTGCCGCATTTACATACCATTTCCGTGCAGCTATAATCAAGTTCCAATATACTGTATCAGTGACAATGGAGATCATGTACAGGGCTTACTAGTGTCTCAAATTTAGACAAAACTAAACCTTTAATTTGATACAGAAACAATCGAAGAGTCAATCTGATGATTTCACCTAACATTTACTCTGCTTTAATTCCTTAGATAATTCTAAAATAAAACCACTTAACGATAATGTGAAACTTTCAAATAACAAAGATGCACTTCCATAAATATTAAGGAAACAGATGCCACTCCACAAAATTCATAATTAATTATAATGCAGGCGAATTTGGATTGTTACTGGCTAATCATTTTGGTACAGTTTATTTCCACCATTAAAGGAAATCCAATTAAATCTGTGGAATCCCAGCGTGCTAAGGAAAACTTGCGTTTAATTAAATCTAACGTTTCACGAAAATCCTAGAATGCAGCATGTGAATGCTGTCACACGGTCGACCGTAATCTGTCAAAAACTCTGAAGCTCAAAAGCGGAAACCAACACAGCGTGACAGTCCCTGTTACATGATTTCACACTAGACGCGAATCCGTTTTTTGAATCTGTGCCAATTGCAGTGTTTGTCCACGCAGGTGTGCTTTTATAAACGGTTTCCTTTCCGCTTGAATATTTCTGTCAACTTCGCTGCAGTCCCGATTTCGATCTCAAAGCACTTACATCATTTCAAAGTCTGAAACTAATCAACTAATTTGTATATCCCTCTCTCCCGCAAAACAGTTAATTTCCTCAAATAAATCAGTCAAATTAAAAATGCAGTCACATATATTTGCTCACAAAAGATTGTTCCAAACTCCTCGATTAGTTATTCTTCTAAATATCTGTGAACACATCTCTGAGTCACTGTACTTGAAATCAGTATGAAATAAATATTTAAAAATAATTAAATAGAGGAAAATGATGGAACTAAGCAATACAACAGAAGCAAAACAGTGTGAAGACTAATTTCGCCAGGAGTATAGTAGGAAAATCGGCGCGTTGGAAACGATCCAAGGATCTGATTTCAGAAAACTCCATTAGAACGCCATCATCCCCTTCATAGATCCCCTTGCGAGGTTGTTTATCGGTCGAATGCACACGCTTGAACGTCCGCAGAGGCGGAAGCTTTACACTGGCAAAAGGGGTGTATTTAGTGGTCCGATAGCGGTTGCATTACCTAATTTCCGACAAAGCGAATTTCGCTGCCTCTCCCCTTGCTAACGATACCACGCCTGCGATCAGGGCAATCTGTGCCCCGAATTCTCCTGGATCAAAGGTGCGACGAGTCGTGAAAACGTTCGTTCAAACCGTAACCCAGATTTCACAAAGAAAAATACAAACAATTCTCCATACTATATATTGTCACGGGTGTGCACAGTGGAAATTTAAAAATCTGATGCATGTCCATGTCCATCGACAACCCCCCCCCCCCAGGGAATATTTAAATTCTCCAATAAAGAATATAAACTGTACAATAGTAACATATCCCATTCTTCCTCACCAACTAGCCAATTCCATCAAATAAATCCTTACAAATCGCCCAACAAAAGAAAATAGCAGGACTAAACAATATTACTCTTCAACTAGCTATAGCACTGATGAATATAGTTCCATTAGAAATAATTATTTCTTCAAATTTACACCCCATATATTAGGGGGTTGTACAGAAAAGAATACTGATAGTTTAATCACAATAAGTTTGTTACATAAACATGTAAAAGTATGATTTTTAAACTTCCTTTCACTATTGTACAGGGTGTATAAAATTTTTGTGTAAAGACTAGTACCATAGGAACTACGTTTCAAAAATCATTTCAAACAGCGAATGACAAGAATGGTTCCTTTGATACGTTTCATCTTCCCAGTAAATAGAACACATACAAATTTTAAAAAAATGGATCTTGAATTTGTAGGTCCAGAAAAATTTTCAACCTAATATTTTTTACACATGTCCGTCGATCCAGAAACGTAGAATCCCGCTGTGGTGGTCTTTACACAAAAATGTTATGCACCCTGTACAAATACCTACAACTATGTATTTCAAAGGTTTCCAGTGTCGGTTACTCTGAAAACAGGCTTTGAGGCCCTGCAATTGTGAGGATATCGTGTAGAGGGGGAACTGATGTGACCTCAGCTTCTTTGACTGAGTGCCGTGCATTTTAAAATGCCATGAATATCGCGAGACAAGCAACCTCCTTGCTTCCAGAGGACATCCTCAGCAGGGAGGAACGAAGTTCATTAATAGGGGGCCAGGGGACCAGTTGACGTTTACCAATGGAAGTAACTGCACGGTGGAATTTTATGAACAACCTCTAAGCTAGCAGCTCTCACATTTAAATTCACCATCAGCCGCTGCACTTTGTCCCCCCCCCCCCTCTTTATTTGCATCGCGATGCGACAACGTTGCCCCTGCCGAGGGATCAACATCGTTACCGTGCTGTATTCAGCCTGAATACGGATGTACTGGAATATCCATAAACAAATATGCATCTGGACGCTTTCCGAAAGAACTATAAAATTCACGAGCTGTATAATGGAAGTACCAAGGGGGCTAAGTGGCAACCCTGGGGAGGCTGGGATATTTCTGTAACTAGGTACTATACGGCAACTTCACAAAAGTGGTAATGTGTCAGCAATTCCCTCGTGATTGGAAAGTGTGCCATTATTTTTTTGTTCCTTCTGTAATAGCAACTAGAATGAAATATTTCCTAACTATTATTTGACAGATAGACTCTTTGCTAGGTACTTCTGCTCTGAAATTGTTCGAGACTTTGCCTACCTGCAGTTTGAATGTTTATTTACAGAATAGGTGTTATCTAGATGAGTGTATTGGTTATATGTAATGAGGAAATAGTAGGTAATGAGTTTGAGAAATATGTGTCCTAAGATTGACGTAGTGAACTGCTTCCTGCCCACGCGAGAGTAGCAAGTAGAAGTGCCCTATATGCGATCAGACATGGGTCAGTAATTTGCACTGTGCACGTATCTCGCGTACCAGTCCAAATTGCATTGCATATATATCATCGAAAAGTAGGGTACTCTAATATCGGACATAATATTCAGAAAGTATTAAAAGTTTTCTTCGCTTCGTTCTTTTTCAGTCTTCCTATTTCTTCTTGCATAGAAATATATCTCAGGCTACATTAACATTTTTTCATCTATTGACCAGGTAGTATCGACGTGGAGTAGGTGGTACTACACTAACTACATGGTGATACGACAAAGCTTGACGGTTCAATGCATCGTGACGTCGTTCTCAATGAAAATGGCTTTGAATGTTTCTAACATTTATTTATGGCCACTGTCTTCGCGCCTATGTCTATAAGAATTTCACGAGTTGCTGGGAATCAACATAGTGGAACGGAAAGTTTGTTAATATAGGAAACCGATAGAAAGCATCGCGTTCAGATTAGCTTCGAGGGTTGTGTAGTTAACATAGCAATAATTATATGTATAGTGCTCTATTGATCTTGAGGGAGGAGCAGCAGCAGTTTGTGGTTAAATTAGCTTTGCGCTATAAATAACTGTCGTTTACAGACGCTAAGGTATTCTCCAAGGAGCAGTAATTGGATTATCCATAATTAAGCTACCGTTGCAATTTATTGCAATGGAATCTGGGAGAATGGTCTCCGTAGTTTATCCTTACAGATTAGAAGAATCATCTTGTACAGTATACAATAAGAACTGCATGAATATCGAGCAGGAATGACAATATGGAATATTAAAAATACTAAATTAAAATATGTTAAAGTAAAATACAGAACAGTCCAGCCATGAAAGATATAAAATTCTCAAGGTGCTTCCTGCAGAAGAAAAAGAATGTCAGACATACATCAATGCCACTAGTCGTAATAATTCTTCGAGTTATAGGCTATTCTTAGTGGACCAAGGGAAGCGTGGCAGGGCTTTTCTCCCGTGGACGAGAAATAAAACATGAATTATGCCTCCTAAAGGCGACGTTGCTCTGTATTCCGCCATAGTGATCCATCATCGTTCGTAATTTAATGTGACAACGTAATGTTCCGCTTATAGCGATATCAAACCGTGAACAGTCTGCCCTTAATCCGTTTTGAGGCGACGTTGCGCCACGTCCCTTTACGATCATCGTGCGTCTAATAAATTCCCCTTCAATTTAATGTTTAATGCGGTTTTGCCATTGAAGTATTTCGGGAGGAAATATTCGAGATAGATAGTCTTCGATGTACCAACAATTAACACGTTGACTGCTATAAGTTGCACTGTAGTATATAGTATTATTGTGAACTAGTGTTACTGCAAGAACTACTAGTGTGGTTCCTGAGGTAACGATAAAATTTTTGGTGAAGTAGTAATGGTTATTTCATAGATTAACTGTTATGCATTATTAATCATGTTGTATGGTACTTGGTGTAGAAGTTTCGGTGGGCTCAGAGACCAGAGAGCATTAAATTAAGCTCCTCGCATTGGGGTCGTTATAATTTGTCAGTGTTGTACATTACTTTGGGTATTTGGGCAATTAAGTAATACATAAGCATATAACGAAGGTATACTGATTGATAAGTAGTTATTTAAGTCCTCCTACACCTCGTATGGAACCAGAGCAGGCATCTGGGCCGCTGCAACGCAGATTTGCAAAATCCCACATCCTAGTTATTAGAGCGGCAATATTACAATTAGTGCACAATTTTAGCTCAAAGGGATTAAAGTTTCCAACTACCCTAATGGGTATCATCCAAAACGTATCTGCTCCAATATCGGAGAACAGTTCACTCGACCGTTAATCATTTTATATAAGCGGGATAAATGGACAACTGCCCTTCCATCCTTCAAGCGTGTCTAACTTATGGAATCCGCACGTGATCGATCCATATTTCTGAATTTTCCCCAACAGAATCCTCTATCTGTACCTAATGATCCCAATAATACCAACTAACTGAACAAAAACTGCTGAATATTTCCAAACGATAATACCAACAGTCTTGAATTCTAATGCGCCCACAGACTTTTATCCATCAAACTCTTCAACTACCCCGACCCAAACCCATTTGCATAGGGGTTACATAAAAAATACCATCCAGAATGCGACGCTCCATCAGTTGAATAATTCTACTTTCACCTCTGGCTCGCGTAAAGGGTTCGCCCCGCAGGGTACAATAAATGTCCCCTGCCCTTTTCCATTCACACACTCCCCCTTGCCCATCCACCTTCGCCCTCCGCTTTAAATATTCGCGTCTTCGCTTTCTTTCTTCCTGCCTTTACAGCTGCTCCTCAGGTGCGTCTGTGTTCATTCGACAGCCACAGGGAACGTAACCTTCTGGACGATAAAATCTCGACGACCTTTCACCAACTTCTCGTGGAAACACAGAGGAAAGCCAGGGTTCCCTTCATCCGTGAACGCGATCGCACAAAACGGAAACCATCGAGTTAAACGTGGATCGGTGTGTGGTACGTGCTCCTCCGTGGCGCTTGCAATTTCGTGTCGCTGAATTCCCTGCATCTCTGGGAACTTTCCTGACGAACACAGCTCCGACTCGACAAGCAATACGTCAGCGCGGTGGTCTCGCACGATGTTGCGAAGTGGAGCTTCCATTCAAGCGTACAGAGAGGGAAGTGGCAGGCTTAAGCCACGTTCCCACGCGCGACAGAAGCGATGCATCGCCACTTCCTCCAGAAAGGGTGTCCTCTGGATCTTCTAAAGTAGAATAACCGTGGTAGTTGGTAAGCAAAGCGCTTCGACTAGAACGATTCGTATCGACGTCATAAATCCTGCTAGAAGTTAGCGCTAGCAATCTCGCCTAGCACATTATCGACGGTTAATTTGAAGCGGATAATGATTAAGCGCGAAGTCCCGGGAGGTCAATATCAGTGAGAACCGTGTTCGACTGGTTTACGCGTAGGGCCTGGAAATGATCGGCACAGAATCGATCGTGGAAACAATTAACCCCACCGCAGTGCAATTTACCGCGTTACTTCGTCAAGCGATCTGTTCACGGGTATACTACCATTCAAAAGTCCGCCGTCACTTGCTTAAGCCGCTTTCCCACTTCGCGCGCCTCGTGGCGCGGAACTTGAAATGATTAAAAACATTTGGAGAAGAGTTTTGTGGACCTTGCAGCAAGACGGGTGCAGTTCCATCTTCAGCAACTTCAAGTAAATCAGAATAGTCTGTTTATAATTTTTTTGTTTCAGCTTAATATTAAAAAGAGAACACCAATTGAAGAATGTGAGTTGATAAGTTTTTATTTCTATTTTTGCCAAATTTCTATACCTGGAGCATTCGTATTGCGTAAAACAGTAATGGATGTAGATTCGAATTTAGAATTCGTGTTTCCTTCAAGACTCCCTAGTGGTTGGAAGAGGGGACGTAGATGTTTAATAAAACATGGGAAATGTAATTGTATCCCCTTAAGAAGGTTCTTCACAGAAGAGGGATGATTTGAGGTAGAGGAGAAGTCCATTGGAAAACAGTATTTCTTTGTTGATGTTCAATTATTAATTCGAAAGGGAAGCACACTCTCGTTTAAGGGGAGACGAGGAACGAAGGGCCCAGCCATCTTTTTCCTTCCGAGACTTATTAATAATTCCCCGAGCAAGACTCTGATGTTCGAGGAAAGCTTGCTACAAGAGAGCACTATCTCGCGTCGCGTGGAATGGTTACAAAGGTGCTCAAGTATTCAATTAATTCCCTTCAACGTAGCCGTCGCTCGCTACCCTTGGGAATGTAATTCGGAACGTTATATGAAAGCGTAGAAAGATAATGAAAAAATGTGTGCGAATAAATCCAAAAAATGTTTCTAAAACGCCCAAAACTCCAATAAGCTATTAAACGTGTATACCAACACAGTTCCCATGATAAAAGTGACGACTTCCACTTTGAATAGGAGAGACTACGAAAACACCTACTAAGGCATAAAAGATGCAAAGTGCAGTTTGCGTGAAAGAAATATCGAAATAAGTGCAATACCACGTAATCACACTTCTGCCATCATTCATTTCGCAGTTAGCTCACACAGACATTTCTCTTTCATTCCATCGATTCCCCCGCATTTCCTAGATATCGGCCGCACGTAACAGAACCGACAGCCAACCTTTCCCTTTTTTTTACGCGGAAACTGTTGCTCCCGGCGGCGTAAGGGGATTTTCCAAAGATCGCTTGTCGATACGAGCCGCGATCATCCGTCATTCCTACCGAGGGCATATTTCTGCGCGCGGGTTCGTGTCGGTCGATTCCGTACATCGACGATACGACCCGCCACGACTGTACCCCAAGCTGTGTCGAGTTCGAATCAATAACGAATCTCTCTCTCACGCCCGCCCACCCCCTGCACCCCGACCCTTCTTTTCCACCCATCCACTCGCTCCTTCTTTTCCTTCTGCTACACCCGTTGCAACCTCGTTCTTACTGTTTCTGTTTCTATTTCAGTGACTCCCGGCCAAAAGAGGGGCAAAGAATAACAGGCGCGCGCAAAAAGGAGGACCGAAAAACTCCGCTGGCTCGTAAGAATTCGATCACGAGAAAGCGGACATTTAAAATTCAATTCTCACAGCACGCTTCCACGATGGAAGCGGGGAGTGAGAGGTCTGATAATTAAGACGTTAATCGGTCATCGGATCCAGATTGTACAGGCTGTCTCAAAAGTCGAAAAACGAAACGTTGTCTTTGGTGAAGAATGCGATGAATAGATATTTCGGAAAAAGTGATTTCATTGATTTTCCATGTAAATTTGATTGAAATGGCATTGATAAGGGATTCTAGTTGAGTTGTAGTTTCTTACGTTTTATTTTTAATTAATTACGAAAAGGTAAATGGTGAATCGCCGTCGCCTTCGCAGCCGTTAAGTGGCCGAAATGTTACAGCGAAACGACCGTTCGATAAAGTCAAGTGGAGCTTCGCGCACGATAAAATTGAATTTCAAGTGGCCCGCTACATCCCGACGAACACGTCACGGGCTTGATGCGAATTTTTATTCGACTCTTGACCTAGGAGCCCATCGCGTTTAATGCAGTGGTAAATCGTAAGCAAGTTCCTCGAGGAGCATAACTAGGAATTTTCATCTGCGCAACTGGATCACGTGCCTGCATTAATATCGCAACTCCAGGAAAAAAGACACACGGTTTTTCACGGTACATCGGAAAACATCATTTCGCCCTGCCACTTTTTACAACGTACATCCAGCGTAATCCATCGCACAGGGTTTCCATAAGAAATCAATTTCTAAATTTAAACCCAGAGGAACAAGAAGCTACACGACTATGTAATAAAACACAATTGTCTGGAAACGAGGAATATCTCTGAAAGCTTTTTGCAAGAGAAATGTAAATTGAAAATGTTGGACGTTCTGTTCACCAAAATTCGTGTTTAAAAAAATCAACTTTACAATTCATTGAGTACTAAAAACGATTTGGTGACAGTGTATTATCAATGATAATAATTAAATTGGAATAATGTATGAATATCAGGGTCCACGGTTTAGTCTCGCAGCTTCCTGCATTCGTCTCGCGAGATTTCTTGCGGAATTGCATCGTTAACCAAACTTCGGGGGAGTTTGCGATAGTTGTTGTAGTCGCAGGCTCCTTTAACAGCCTATTTTGCCATTCCACCCACCAGTCGCCGTGTACAATTAGTGTACCCGCGGGAAATCAACCTGCTAATGCAGAGCTTTTAACGAATTTATCTTCCATAGAATTACTTTTTCCCCTTGCGACACGCGCCCGAGTACTTTCTACAAGAAACAGGCGAAACTTCGGCTAGGCTTGACCTGGGTTCAGCTGTTGGCTAACCTGTTGCAGTGAATGACTGCTTTTGAAATAGGGTTAATCACAGGGCGTACTAAAAGCTCAGCACGATAATACTTGATAAATCTACAGAGAAATATAAACAAAAAAAAAAATGTAAAATGCACCGTAATTTTGGAAGTTCAAACCAATTTCTTTTTATTCCCATGTATCCCACCCACTAAGTAGGTGAAAATAAAATTAAAACCACGCGTTAAACACGAGCCGTTCTTTCGCAAAAGATATTTGAAGTGTCGACCAATCAGATCGCGCAGAGGTGCTTCTGTGGGCGGAGCGTTTCCCCCATTCTGCGCCTCGGTTCGGCAGTAAGTTGCGCGCCGTGAAATTCATCGATGATTTACGCTAAATAGCGATAGTTTCGACCGGAATAATTCCTGCGGGAGAAACGAATTAGCGGCCGGTTTCGTTCGGCGAATATTTCACAGTTGATTTCGTGCCTTTGTTCGTTTTCTCCGCTTTGGAACAGGAAGGAAACCTTCCGCGCGGATAAACGCGGCGTGTTTATCGGTCATCAGCATTAGCTCGCTACAGAATGCCGGTGCTACGGGGATTTGTGCACAAGGTGGTTCGTGCGAGTGTTAGCGAGCCATTTTTTGAACGTTATTTTCACGTCCAGGGTACGAAATCCTCGGTGCTGGCGTCCTCTTTGCGTTTTTAGCGAATTTTTTTATTTTTTGTTTCTTATTTTTTTTTTTCAATAAATACAACATATAATGAAATAAATCTTTTTGGAATTTATTAAGCTACTCCTATATTATACAATACAAATTTAAAAAGATTTGTTAATATAAGAGTAGCTTAATAAATACCAAAAAGATTTATTTCGTTTTATACGGTATTTACTCACAAAAAAATCTTTAAAAATAGCTTAATTTTTCGGCCGATCAAAGTACAATGACCCCTTAAGTGTACTCCCCTTATGTAGGAGTCACAGTTAAAAAAATATGATTTTTTCCCTACTTTTCATCATCTGAATGAGAAGAATACATGGAGGGAAGAAAATCTGACTAAACAGTAATGTTAAAATTACTATTATAAGCTTCTTTTTTACCGAATCTAGATACAGATTCTACCGATCTAGATACGCAGATTTATAATAAAAAAAACGCGGGCATGACTCTGATTACACTCTCATACGTCGCGCAGAAATACAAGCACACGCGATCCACGAGAAAAATTCGTTCCGGCCGACAAATAATCGCAAAGCGATCCGAATTTATCTCATCGTGGCGTTGGTTCAACGTTCCAAGGTTCTTATAATAGAAGATTGCGAGCACGGTGAAATATTTCGATGAGTAACTCGATTTACGATGGTGACGCGCTGATACGCGCCTCCTCCCCGCTATGTGGAAACGACGATTTGATGCCAAATCAATCTCGTCGAAACGATTTACGTTCGGTGGCCGGATGGAAATGAAAAATACCGTTTCCTGCGGGCGTCCGCCCAACGTTTCCCCGCTATTAATAACGATCAGAACCGTTCCATGTGTATCGGCGTTCTTTTCCCATGCTTCTCGCGCGAATCGATCCCCGATTCCGTGGAAACGTGGCAAGATTCGACGAGCGTCGAGTTATACGGCTATTTGTATTCAAATTACACAGCGACCGAATTTGATATTCACGTTACGTATACCGTTGCAGTATGTTGCGATTTCTGTGCGCCGCGTACAAACCGAGTCACCGGAGACTACCAACGAAAATTGTTGCTCGCCTGTTGACTTTGCGCAAGGAACACCCCGGGTGCTTTTGTTCCGGGCAGCGAAACGCGTTCCCTTTGAACACGCCGATGGAACGTTAATATTCCATCTTCTTTACACGCTTTACCATTCACAGAAATATTAACACCTCCAAAGGCGCTACGTTTTGCAAAATGCCTCTTTAAGAGGGTCAGACTTTCCGGAACAAACGTCATTACTGGGAAAAGTTTTGTGGAAAGCGTAGAAAGCGAACTCCTTGATCGAGTTTGTTTTCAAAGTAAACATCTGTAGATTCTGGGCCAATACTTTCGATGCTTCCCAGGAAATATCGACGCGAAGAGGCGCCAAATCTGTGCACATGCACAGAATCTCTCGGCGTGAAAACGCGGGCATGTCAGGCAAAGGGTTAAGGAGAATGAAATATAGCTAAATTTTTTATTCACACAGTATCTGTTGAACAAGTGTTAGGGCGGTGCGAAAATTCGTTTAGTCACTGTTAGTAATTGTTAAAAATGTCTTTTTTTACTACACCTACTTGTGCTTTTACCAGAAAAGTTGGAAAAGGTCATAGATATCCCAGCAGAGTTGGGCAAAATGTAATCTAATTACAATTACTTTCTGTAAGCGTTAATTTAGTTGAGAACCATTACGATTGTAATTGTAATTACCCCACAATTACATTTGACAAATTACAATTGCAATTTTAACTGTAATTGCAAGTACTTTCCAATCAAGATTAAAAAAACACGTAACATATTTTTACTTTCAATAAAGACTTTGGTTCAATAAAGGGAACGAGCCTTTGCGCCGACCTAATAGATGTAATTCGCGGTGCATACCGCTAAGAATCACTCTGTATAAAGTGGCGGAGACGTAATTTTCTTAGCGAACGATGAAAACCCTTCCAACGCGAGGAGCGGCGAAAAATCGCGTCGATATTGCGGCAATTTCGGTAATGACGACTTAATCCCGCCCTCGCAATATTCCTGAGGCTTCGGCTGTATCTCCATCTATCGCGGATATCGCATCGCGAAAGCAGAGGGACGAGGGTGGCAGGCATATTGCGCTCTGACCTCTTCGATCAGGCACCGCGCCGACAGAAAAGAGCAGCTTTTTTCGAGGGTGGCAAGGTGCACGGACTCGATAAGTCGAAGGAGGCCGACGGGATTGCGCGACGCGCATCCATTGACAGGCAATTGCATTCAATTACGCAATGCGACCCCCAGATGAAGGGGACGATTTACACAACCTGTCGTTGTATTTTCGTTCTCGAGAACCCTTGGAGGCTTAGGTGGAATCGATAGTTGCGCAATAAGGGATCCTGTAATAATATCGTCCACTGTCGGTGACGCGTCCAGGATGTATGGTAGATGTGCACGTGAAAGATGGAACTATGGTATAGGGGTCAAATAATAATCATCGGAACTGAATGATCTCTTATTCAATAACAACTGAAGAATCTCCAATTATTGAAGAACCAAATGGTACAACCCCTAGCAATAAGTTTGGAACCAAACGATTAAGATACGAAACTAACGAGAAATGCCAATATTTTTTATACGAAAAATGCAACGTACATATATGAAACGAATGGTAATGTTAATATGGGCCATTTTGAAGTAAAAACTTTTGGAGGTCTAATCATCCCTACACTTGCAGAGCTTTCAATAACAACTACAGCAATTTGCAATTACAAATATTCCCTTCCTCCGAATTAAAAGCTTATTACAACCTTCCTTCGTTCCGTACAACATTTAGGAAACCAGATCTTAACAAACTTTCACACCCAGTCTCGCCCTTAAAAGCGGGAGACCTGTCCACGAGTTTTCCACAGGTAATCGAAGGTGTCGATTTCCCAGGACGGAAGTGCGGGGAATCGATCGGCGCCCAGGCGACTCAGGGGGAGAGAATATCGACCGTATGTTCAAGGGGAACGTGTAACGGCATGAGCCATCAAGCAACGACTCGCGCGATATGACCGACTTTGTGCCTCGTTAAAATTGCATTAGATAGACACAGGGGTAAGAGACGTTGGGGATTGACATCTGAAAATACGCTGAATAGTTCAGACGATCTCCAGGATCAATGCTCCGCGAGAATAAAGCCTTGTCGTCCCATTTCCACTAGACAGAAGTAACACTCGCAGAGCAGAAGGGGGGTGCAGGTTCGGGTCACCGATTTGCTTCAAAGTTTGCAGATGCTTAGTTTACACCGTGTATAATAACGTGTCAAACTCAGGGAACCCAATGCCCAAAATGTTTCGAGAAAATCAGGCTCGATTTTTCCGAAGCTGGAAATGTAATTAAATTGCAGTGGTAATCTAATTGTAATTTGCATAATAATTATTCTCAATACGTGTATACTTTTCCACTTATTTTTCATTATTACGACGTTTAGTGAGTTAAACTGGTATCGTTCTTGTTCGGCGCAAAAGTTCGTCCGCTTTGCTGAACCAAAGTTCTCTATTAAAAGTAAAAATGTATTAAAAGTTTTTTTAATCAAAGTATTTTCCTTGGCTACCTAAGAGCTTTTGCCTCTTTTCTGGTAGAAGTAAGCAGTGGAAAAGACATTTCGGACAATTATTAACAGCGAAACTTTTGCACCGAGCTAATAGAAATGTATACAGAATTTCGGAAGGGTGAAAGTTTGAAGTTAATTTCTTCGGAAAGTTTCAGGTGATGAGGTCTGTGCATTGACTCCGTTACTGTATACCTACGGTATTGGCTGTGTACGCGATTTTAACTTTTAACTGAATTGGCAACCCGAGACTCGTGCACTCCCCTCGTCAATTAAATAGTGGAATCGGTAGACTCTATATTTGGAAAAAGCCATAATTCCTTGGACAGCGATATTTCGATATCTGCAGCTTCTATGAAGCTTTCCATCTTTGTATTGGATTTCCATTTGCTGCGGAACAAGGGGCACGTCCAGAAAATAGAAACTGGAGGAATATAAAAGTGGCGCTGCGGAGAAGATCGTTCCTGAATGGGGTCGTACGCTTTCAGCTAGTTAGGAGGTGACCATCTAACGTGTGGTTCCGAGGCGTTGTTCTTTTATCGACTGTCCACGTTTAACTGAGAGGAACGTGAGTCGAAGATCGTGACTTTCTTCGCCGTGAAATTCGAGGTGTCACAAGGTAATGGCACTCAATATTTATGGTATTACGAAATGTAATATTTTAGATGATGCAAGTAACAGCATTCAGAAATGTAAATATTTAAAAGTAGAAATATTAAAAATAATAACGTTCGGAATTATTCATTTTTAAGACTTATGGTAGTTAAATATATTAACGCGCCAGAATATTAATATTTAAACACAGTAATATGAAAAGAACATCTCACATATGAAGACAGAATTAAGTAGTATACATTCCAATAATTTTGAGGACGAGTATAAAAATGAATTCAAATAACTATGTAGAAAAAACAATCCCGAGGGCTTTAAAACTTCACCCTTTACCTAAATTTAATTCAACGCGAACTATAAAAAAATACCCAGTTCTCGCGTTTTACGAAAACAGATTTACCAATATTTTGTACGTAAAGAATTTTAATATACGCCCCGATCTGCACGTGAATTGCATCAAACGGGAGATTTCTCCTGAACATTCTAAACGATCCAATAGTTTGGGCAGTATCGCGGCAACTTTACACGACCAGAACATTCTGCCTCGCGAAGGAGACAACGAGGATGCCTCTCGTAAACTAAATTATGCAGCGTCATTTGCCTTGATGGGGGTCGAAGAAAGAGATCCCGGGACTCGTTAAGAATATACAAGATGTTCCACGTCGGAAGCCAGCGAGGTCAGATAATCAACGAGAATTCCACGAGCTCCGATGGATTATTGTGTTTCACGGGCGAGAGGGGTTAACGTGGCAGAGACAAGATTTCCAATCGCGGAGGAGAGATTTTTACGACTGCCGGGGCTTCCTGGATATTACCACGAATCGGGGGACGTATTGGATCTACGGCTCAAAGGGGGGCCATCCGTTCAAAGACAGACCAGGTCTGCGTCGAAGAGGCGAGCACGATAGAAGGAAACGAATGAGAAAAGTTTCCAAGGCTTTCCAAGTAGCCTTATTTTAAAATTGCTGAAATTACCTAAGTGGCGATCCATTTTATACGTAACGGAAGAGGAGACGTGGGACACAATAGACTCTCAGATATTATATCAAATAAATCTCTTTCACATCATCGGTAATTAATGAAAAAAGCAATATTTTGTAGGAAGTATTCTGAAGAAAACAGAACCCATTTCGTTTCTCAATTCCTAGTATTTACAAAATTGCCATATTTCCCTAGAATTTACAGTTAAAAACCGCGATCAAATTATTTTTATCTTGTGCCACGTGAAAGGCAAAAATCGTAGGAATATTGATGAAAATTAAGACACTAAAGTGTTCGAGCACCCTCGTGAAGCACCGAAGCACCCCGTTTACCCCGTTTGGTATTTTACTACCCCGCGAACAAACGAAGCCAAGTGACACACAGAAAATCTTCAGCTGGCCGTAATGAATTGCCAGGGGATGGTAGACGAAAGGGCGAAATGATAGGACACAAGTGCATTGAAAAACGAGACAACGGTGGCCGCTTGGCGCGCGGTCGATGGATCGATCCTCATTGTCACCGGCCGCTGGAGGAGCACGTCGAGCCTAAATTCAGCTCTCCAGGCGGTATAAGTGAAAATAATACAGGCTCGGGCTGGGAAAAAAGGAACGATTGCGCGATGGGCTGGAAAGGAGATCCCCAAGTCCAATCTAGAGCAGTGCAAACTTCGCGTCCGTCATTTCCGAGGATAATCCGGATTCGCGAAAATCTCGACGCCTCCAAATTCGAGTATCCGCCGTCGTTCGAGTCACGGTCGATCGAATTTCACGGAAACGCCGCAGGAATTCGCGTAACAAATACAGGAGAATCTGTATTTTATTAGTTTCTTTAATATCGCGAAGGGGTGGGTGACATTCGAATATTTCAGTTGATTTTGAACTTTGGAAATTAACACTATCGATAGATATTTTATTTCTTTATTTATTTATTGAAAGAGATGAAGTAACGCATAAAAATATAACGTAATATAAAATAAAGAATAAAATATAAATGAAATTGAATTGAAATGTGTTAAGAAAAAGGGGGAGTGGAAAAATTGATTTCTTCGAAGATCAAATGTGATAATAGAAAGACGATTCATGTGATTCGCAAGATGAACGTTTCGGAGGATTTAAAGCTATCAATATGGTGATTTTTAATAAAAGTACATACATGCTTTTAGACGTACGGTTAAAAGATATCACTTAATTTATTTCAGAATCATCAAGAATCATCAGCGAGGGTTAGCTTTTCCATGGAGGGTTGTACGCCCCCGACGGAGGAATTAAGGGGGATTACTCGTCATAAACCTTGCACCCGAAACTATAAATCCATGATCGTGTAATTCTGCTCAATTACTGGTGTTTGATTAAAAAATGATCAAACATCAACGCAGAATACAGCGACTAAAGAGTATCGTGAGTACTTCAGAGAGCATATTCGGCTTCTGAAAATAAGAAATCGATTGTTCCCTGGCGGTAAGGCGACACTTCTCCTTCTTAGGTCGAATGAATGAGACGCGGGGTCGTATTGATCTACCACCCCAAAGGTGGCACACAACGAGTTAAGAGCTAATCAATTTCCACGTTACGACTTAGTAACGTGGCGTGTCGACTATGTCAGAAACACGATATCGTTCGTTGAAGTAACTACCCCTGTACACGTGCTTCGCCCTATCGCTAAACAGAGACAAGCAACAACTACAATCGCCACTGCCTCGAGTTGTCCGCAATCCTCCCCTCTTCGATCAGAGTTGAATCCCTAGTTGCACGATCGCCTTTGGTAAGCAACTTTATCGGTGCGCTTTAGCTGCTCGGAAGAATTGAAAAATCTCAGGTTGACGCGAGGAATCAGCACAATCGACACGTAACGAACCACGCTTTATTAGGGATTGAATCTTCTTAATGAATCGCGAAGAGGTATAAGAAAATATTTCAATATTTCCATATTTCCATATTTCCATATTTCAATATTCATATCTCCGCCCCCATTAATAACGTTCAAGATTCATAAAAATATGATTACAGAAGTGACTTCCTTGTACAGTGGCCTTCAAATTTAATGGACCCCAAGAAACTTTGATTCGATATTTTTTAATGCTACATCCTAGTTACCTAAATATAATAATAATAATAATCCCTACATATCCCTATATCTTCAATTTAATCCGCTAGTAACACCTCGAAGAGTTCAACTGTATTCTACCCGTGAAAAGGGTAAGCTGTGTTTTTTCATTTGGCAGCAAGTGTTCGTGGAACTAACGTAGGGGTAATAAAAGGATCGTTCTGATGTCGTTCATCCTAGTGAAGTGTTACGGCGACGACAGGCACTATGGGATTGTTTATCGAACGTGTAGACATCGATCCAGCAATATCGTTCGCGATTGGATTGCTAGCATCGAACCAGCAGGCATAAATAATCCAGAAAAAGGAATAATTTCACGGTGAAGTAGAATGCGAGATCGCTGACGTGCTACGGCCGATCTAACCCAGTTCGAAACGCGTGTGCATACCAGCTTTCCCGTAGAACGGAGCCAGGGTCGAGAAAAACACGATTTTACACCTTTCTTCACTTATCTGTGCACTTTGTGACGGTTGAAGGGTAACGAGCCACGAGAACACCTGACGTTTTCAATTCCACGCACACGGAGATTTTCATGTGTTCACTTGTTCTGTCGTAAGGCAACTATGAAATCAGGCTTTCTGGCGAAAAAAAGTTTTTACCTCAAATAGGCTGAGGAATCATAGCCGTTCCGTAACACTTTTATAATCGAGACAAAATTTTGTTAAGAAGGATGATTTTACGTTTGAAGAGTCCTCGTAGGAAACACTGTAAGTGCCAAAATTAAAATAGGAATTTTTTGTCGGAAATTGTACTACGTGCCTATGGTAATACAGTAATATAGAATTTCAATGCAATTTTCTTTTTTAAATGAGTGACCAATAATGCTAAAAAATGGTACCGCTAGTACGTCCAACGCCACTTCTATAGAAAACAATGCAAGAGCCAATTAGCTAGGGACATGCAGGATTGGCACTTACAGTGCTTGTAAATTTAAATGAATGACACATTCTGTTTTCTCTACAACTAAGAGGTGGCACGTACAGTGCTTTCTAAAAATACAATTTTTTTTCATGAATTTGAGCTATACATATTAATGCAAAAAAAAAATAGAAAATTTTGCGTTGCACTTGGATTGTTGCATACATAAGCATATTTAGCATAAAAAAAAAACAAATCAAATTTTGTAAATAATTTAAAGTCAGTGTTTTCTGCAAGGACTCTTTAATTATCTTGCGACACATCTATGCTACAGTCGAAAACTGAAAGCTGTTGCTCAAGAAATAGATAAAGACACCTCAACGCGTTCTGTGTCAGTATAGAAATTCAGATTTTGTAATCTCGTTCTCACGTTACTTTTTCCTTTTTCTGTTTCACTGTGAATAAAAGTTTCTCTTCCCATAAATTTGCTGAGTCTCTCGCGGCCCACGTAGCACAGAATTAGTTGGAACCACAGGGGGCGGATGCACTACGAAATCAGTGAAACATTGAAAATTGCATGCATGTATGAAATTCTCTGAGGCACAGGCAAATTTGAACTGGCAGGAAACATCGAATTCAATTGTAACCTCCACCAACGTCAAACCACCGAAAACATGCTTCATATTATCATATTAAAAATACGTGTAAAAATATTGATTCTTTATAATTACATTTTGGATGCTATCAATCTTGATACTTTCACATTATTATAAGTACCACGAACTTTATAATCTATCTGCGTTCAATCATCAGTTAAATAATATCTGTCCATTGATTCTCTGCATTCAGTACTTAAATTGATTCCATTGCATCGATACTGATATCATTTCGAAACCACCGTGGCATGTATCAATTTGAAATGTCGATACCAAGTACGTCCTCTTTCAAATCTTCTGAATAGGTGTTTAAATGCCCAGTTGCTTGAAAATCATGAGAGAGTATTGGATCAGTCTCAACCTTGATATTTATTCGTTATTTGTTGCGAGCGTTTAGGTATTTTTATCGCAGCTTCAAACGGCCGGGAAACAAGTTTTTCGATCGCTTGCAGATCTGAAATGCGATTTTTCCACCGCCTCTACCTGACGCAAACGCAGCGTTCGTACCCGATCCAACGCAAACACCATTATTTTTTAACGCTATGCTGAACTCCGAACTTCATCCGAGACTATTCGACCCTTTATTTCTCTTTTTACTCTGCGAATGTAGGTCTGCTTTCTATCGCGATCTACCTCCGAAATTACGGTACTCGAGAATCGAATGGGAACTGTAAAAACTGAACTTCGAGCTCTCCAATGCCCGATGCGAAAAATATTATTGAGTTTGTTATTCAAAGGAAAAGAGGGAAATGGACAGGAATGTTCGATAATTTTAACTAATTTGGATGGTAACTAATTGTAAAAAATACTGCGTTACCATCGCTTCTTTTGATCAGAAAAATCACAGAAATAAAATAGCATAAATTCGTGCTACACTAAAACATACCCCTAAATTAATTTTAAATCGTGATTACCAAATAAAATTTATCACCAAGATGAATGCGCCCAGATGACTCCAGATTGAAGATCTACCCTACTACCAAACTTTCAACCAGTTTTCCAAATTCTAATAAAAATCACTGAGTTTTATTTCGAAATAAATTGTATGAACGCCCATAAACTTCAAAGTTTACGCTCGTTTTTCTCCCCTGAAATCGCGATAGAACGAAACGAAAGAGGCCGAATCGAAAAGTAAATCTTGCGAGACCAACTGCAATCGGAGGAGCAATCCGATCAATCTCGATGTAAGTTCAATTTGTGTGACAATAAATATCTTAATAGCATTCGAGTTCTTTGAATAGGCGCGCGCGTGTGTGCGCTATTTACGTACATTCGGATCGATCTGACGCTTTTCTGCCTTTCGTGTACGCAAATTAGAACAGTTTCTCATTCGAACGTTTACACCCCCTATTTTGCATCTATTGTATGCCGCTAAACGCAATTGGGGGGGATCACGTTTCCACGCGATTCAGGGGAGCGAACCAAATGTATCAAGGGTGAAAAGAAACACTGCCCGTGGAGTATCTAATTTCAATTCAATAACAAACCTCGAGGCTCTATTCTACACTAGTATTTCATTAAACGAGGATTATATTATCCTGCACTAAAGAGTACTAAATATCATAAAAACCTTATTTAAATATTTTACATAAAAATTAGACACCTATTAACCACGATGACTAAAATTAAATAAATTCCAAAAATCACATCGATCCTCAGAGAGGACTCAAGTGCACCACTAGGGTACTTTAAAATTATCGCCCATCCGAAACAATCAGCGTAACCAAAAATCTGGGATAAAGACCCCATATTTAATACAGAAACATTTCCATAATATATATTAGAACTTTCAAAATCCACTGACCACATCATAATATAATGTACATAATCTTACCAAGCAATCCCCTAATTATTCTGAACGATACAAAAGTTTCCCTCGCCCCAGCTCACCCCTATCACCCGCATCTTAAAACTAAGAGTTCGCAAAAAAGAGAAAAGCAAGGAAACAACCCTCGATTGCTTAAGGGAAAGAAGAGACACGTACCACCTGAAGATTTCGTTCGACCAGGCCGCGATCGAGCCTCACACCAGCACAGCCCTCTGTTCCTCGTGTTCACTCACCCTCGCGATCACCAAACATCAAAGAGTCATCCTACCGACCCGATTCTACGCGTCACGTACAGCGTGTATGCATAATAATAATAAAAAAAAAAGAATGTGGAGGCAGGGAAGGCCGATAACAAACGCCTGACGAGCTACATCTCTCGAGCGTTGCTAGTCGACGGAACGCGACGTGGTAGCAGAAAATCGTTGAGCCGGGGGTGCATCGAACAGTTCGTCGTGCAAGAGAAAAAAAAAACGAAAGGAAAACTGGACACACACACACCCACGCACACAGACACGCACTTGTATACACAGGCGCGCACGCCTCGAGAGAAAGGTCAACAGAATTTGCCGCACGACGCGGAAGTGTGTAGGGAGAGCTAAGAGGACCGAGCCGCGAGCGAACGGGGGAAAAGAAACGAGCTGGTGGTACGTGCGGCCAGGAAGGGGTGAAACGACCAGCGACTGGCGAGCATAATAATGACGAACGTGTTCGCGGGACCGCTGCGCGGCTAGGACACCGCGACCTTTCCCGTCGAGGACCCGTCGAAGACTGGCTCACTGAAAGTGGGGGGGCTCTTTTCGAAAGCATCGTTTTCTCGACGGTGGCGAAGCTTCCGGACACGGGTAACGGGGCATGCGTGCGACGGGCCGGCCGATCAACGCACTGGGTGCACAGGGTGTGCCAAGAAACGCGCGCTACGAGGGAGGTGACTACCCTGGAGAACGTCAAACCCGGGATTGTCACCCCCTAATTTTCAGAAATGAATGAAGCGGGGTATTATGAAGTTTCTGGACATGAAAATCAATGGATTTGTGGTTCGTGTTTTATTATGCTCGAAACCTGAGTGCTATTTAGAAAATTGAGGAACGGGGTTGAAATGAGTGTTCGTATGGTTTCCTTGATATTTTGAAATCGATGAGGAGTACATTATGAATTTTGTGGAATCTAAAATGAATGAGTATTTTAGTGATTGATCTTTCATTTTGGCCCAGAATTTCTGGCGTATTGTTGACACCCCCGTGATTGATGAGTAGTGCTTTGAATTTTGTGATAATAGAAATGAATAGTCGATGATTGATCTTTCGTTTCGGTTAGAATTCGGATTCCCTTTACAAAAACGGGGGATGAAATTAAAATGTGTACGGTTTCGGTATCATCGACATAACGCGATCGAAGACACAGGATATTTTAAATTTTGTGAATATAGTGATACATAAATATTCAATGCTGATCCGTTGTTTCAATCACAAAACATGATATAAAATTACTCACGTGACTTTCCACAAGAAACACTTATGTGACTGGTGGTATTTTGGATATATTCACACAGTTTTTAATTTCTTCTACCTTTTTTTGAAACTACTACTATTTCTGCCAAGTGGATAATTCGAAGTATCACTCGCAGAATTTCGTAGAAGTCAATGATGCGGATAGAAATGTACTTAGGTATATCCACCCTATGAAAATGTTTTCAGGTATTCCGATGTCTCTACTAATGTCGCGTTAGACTTACTGTTCACAACGTCTTGCCTGGTAAACAAGAATATTGCGAGCGACACGCGAACTCTTTACGACCGTCATAGATATGTACCTAAGATATGAACTTGTAAACGGTGTGTAGAGCGAAAGGAATTATTTCTTACGCGGAAGGACCAATAAGCTTAAAAAGGCTTTGTACATATTTTTTACACACCACAGCGAATACTGCGTATTTTATTTGCCAATGTATCCAATATGATGCAATAGAGAAATCTATCGTTTACACGTATGTAAACTTTTTTGATAACTAAATTTAAAAAGAGAGAAACTATAATTACTTCCACATTAATTAGAGCAAATTCGTAATTTATGACATTCATGATCGAAAGTTGAGAATGAAATTGTTGTCAATTGTAGATCGTTTTAATAAGCCAGATAAACGATAACCGACTTCATTTATAATTTATACTACCATTTAATAATGAATTCTACAAAAACAAGTTTGACTCACCAGCCTGCTATGCCATTTGCTTGTATCTCCTGCAGAAATATTCCAAGTTCTCCTTTGTCTTTACTGCGAAGACCAACGACACTGAATCCCAAGCTGGTTCCCTCCGGTTTATATAGCTTTACAACAAAACAATTGCATTTATATCTAAAATAACTTAAGAGCTAATGCCACTGTAAAGTTCGGAAAGACAGCCTGATTTTGAGAATTTTTTATGCGAGTATAGCGAATGGAATACAAAATTTATTTGAAGGCCTTTATTGTACATACCTTGAAGTATGATCACAATTTTTAAAAAAAATTTTTAATATCAAATGGCTGCGCCTCAGCTCAACAAAAGAAGCTTCTTCTGAAAAACAGTAGGCTGTCTTTCCGAGCTCTACAGTGGCATTACCCCTTAAATCGCGCATCCCCCGATAATATTACAAAAAAACAAAACTAATATCGCAATATGTTACACACCTGCACAGTAAATACCTGACGACCCTTTGCTGCAGATTCAATAACCTTCTTGAACTCCTTAGCATACGTAGTTGTCGTAATTGGAGGCATTCCCATAACTTCCGAGACGAGGCTGGGACTCGTGACCTAGAGCGCGATAAAAATTGAGCAATCCATGCCAGAAGCGAATACATAAATTTTAAGCGGAGCTAAGACAGAATCTCACTTGTACGCTTGTATCTTCGCTGCTGCTGTGCACCAGCGGAGCGACAGGAACCCGTTGATCCTCCAACTCGCTGTTATCGTGATATAAATCCTGGTACATGTTTGGCCCGAGCGGTTGCACCGCAGTAGTGGGAACGGAAAGCTCCAACTGTCCACTGATATTAATATCGAAATCCCCAGCCAGAATAGACGGATGCTGTCCCAATTGAGTATTCAACTCGATCAAGGAGTCCTGAATTGTCACTATACTGCGGAACACTGGATCCTCCAGTAAGGAGAATAACGATTTTATGTCTTGAGTTGTGTGCAGCTGTAGTTTAGGATCATCGCATTCCTCCACGCGCTCCTGGACTTGCTCCAGCAGGCGGAGCGCCGTAGATATGTCTGAAACGATAAATGGATTAAATTTTTAAGAAATACAAGTCACTTCGGCTGAGTTTGCCCAAAATCTGGTTTACCTGTGCTTAAAGGCATTTTGATCCTGTTGGTTCCAATTTCACTAAACAAGTATAAAAATCCTCTTGTGTCTGCCTGTGAAAGAAATATGTAACTTGAAATACGATTTAAGAATATCAGACTGCTTAAATACAAAATTATCTGAACGCTGTTCAGAAACGAATTGAGAGTCGATTAAATTCGAATTAATCATTAGATTTCGGGGATTATTGAATACTGTAATAGTTGTTAACTTCGGCTCAACCCTGAATTTATCGTAAATCAATATGTACGTGGTCGTGGAATAACTTTCGATATTAATATGAAGCCAACTTGCCTCGCCTAAATTCTTTCGAGAAGCTCAACCAGAGGATGAGCAAGTTGCGGTTCGGTAAGTCTCGAGGAATTTCACAGTCGCGCCCGAAAATTGCAAGCGATTTCGTTAAATATCACAGAAAGCTTGTAATTGCATTTTGCTATCAGCTGACTATACCAAACTATCGAGCACTTGACAGTTCTTGCCACTGGCAAAGTGCAGATAGATTGACTTTCGCCTTTCAAAGCGCGCTCGAACTTGGAGCACGCCAAGGCGCGTTCGAATCTCGAGTGTACTGAAGCGCGCGAAAATTTGAATGCCCGCGAGCCACCATGTCATTGTACTATATTCCTTTGTCTGTTTACGTACTCCAATTTAACTGCGCTGATTTGTTACTCGATCGGAAGAGTATGAAGTTTATCACTTCATAAATAAACATGAAAAATTGAGAAAGGGTAAATATGTAGAGGCAAATTTCTGAAACCTTTGTTACCATTTCACTTTAAAAGTCATCTCGGAAAAAAAGAATCGCGAGTTTATCAGTTTTAACTACAGTGGTTGCAGCAAGAGGGGTGCAACTTCATTTTTGACAGTTTTTGAGTTATGATGTGTAATGTACGTAAAAAAAGGTCTACACATGAGCGATTTATTGCAAATAAATAAAAATAGTAATATTAATATTAATATTTTTAGTATAGAATATTTTTTTCACCAAAATAAAAATAAAAACTTATCAACTCAATAATTACTACTTATTGTGTGAAAATATACTTTTCAATTAGTGTTCTCTTTTTACCGTTAAGTCAAAGCAATAATTTTATAAGCACATAGTTTTTTCTAATCTACTCCAAGTTGGTAAAAATGGAGCTGCATCCCTGTTGCTGCAAGGTCCTCAATTATGTAAGTACTTGTATCAATCAACACATTCCCCACTTTCAAATTATGGAAAATTTTGTTCACAAATAGAAGTAAAGGAATATATAATCAAATTTTCTTGTGTTCGTCGTATCATGTATTTTAAAATAGGTTTTGCAGTATTTGCTGCTCTTAAGACTTTATTCTAACATCAAGTCAATCCGTTGCTTACAATGAACCGCGCATATCTCTCTCCAGAAACTGTTCCACAACCGTCAAAGTACACACCAAATAATAATATAAAATATCAAGATACTAACGCATCACCTAAAACATTCAATCAATCACCTAAACCCCAAGGACCCAGCAACACCTCACCAACAAAGACCAGAGAAATAATCAAGTCCAGGGTCAGCAGCCCCCTTTGTGCTCCCCCATTTGCATAAAAACAAAATCACTCTAAAAATAGCTGACAATAAAGAACAAAAAAAAAAAGGAATCTGGTCTGGCGTATGGATGACATCGACCACCTATCCCAACTCGTTGTTCATCCTAGTTGACCTCGGGTAGGAGTCTCTAATCCATGATTCCGCTACGACCGATCGTCCATCGGCACAATCAACCCGACATGGCGATGCTCTGACGCATCGATTCTCAAACAGCGAGCTGAACACCAGCACCCTGGGGGGTCCTCGACAACTGCAGAAAAATGTGACACATCCGCCTGATAAAAGAATCGAAACCATCCTTAACGAAAGGGGACACGCTGTGCATCTACTTGCTGACCCACCGCGGCCCTATTCCAAATAACATCGCTGGAGGAAGACACGGAGGAATCGGGTGGATGATCGTGGAGGGTCCTATGACGCGGCGGAGCTTGAGAACCCATGGTCCCGTCGTTTACACGCACGTCGAACGTTTTCCCGGATGGCCCCACGGAAACCGGACACAATGGAGCCACTTCCGCTGAGCACAAGGCCAGAAATCGGACGTGGGGATCCCACCGCGCCTGTACACCGGCGACCCGCGTTATCTCACCTGCGTTCTGCCCCCTACGGCTTGTCTATACGAATCATTCATCGAAACGATTCTTCCATCCATGTCTAGTCCCCACCCTGGCCAGGTGGTCGGCTGTTACGCGTTATTTCCACGGTCCGCGGCGATTTTGGCCGTCAGTTTGATTACAGGTGCCATTCGCGTTCGACCGGCGGTTCTGAGTTCGAACTTTTGGCAGGCTCGCTTAGAGAACGCTGTTCGCGGATAGTAGATCGTGGGTAGAAGTTGGTTCCCTTGGGGCGTCTACCAACTGGAAGCTGAAGGACTCCTCGCGCGGATTTGGTCGCCCTTGGGACCATCCCCAAGCGAATCGCGAGGGACGGAGATTGCAACGTTCCCGTGAGTACAGCGGGAATGGTTTTGGTAACGTTGGAGGGATGGAATGAGATCGAATGATATTATTAGTTTGGCAAGTTTCAGGGTGGTACTCGATTTGAGATTCTGAAAACGCGAGGATGTGTAGGATTTGGATCCTCTGTGATGCTTTCTACATAATGACAGGTGTATCAAGCGTTTTGTTCAACTATTCCGATTTCGTCAGCACATTTTGCTTGTTTTCATTTGTATATTTCGTGAACTATGGCAACCCTTTGGATACTACGATTTTTTCCCCTACTTTGTATTATAAATATTTCCTGAAATTGGAAGCTAGATTTTGTGAGTTGCTACTTATTATCATCAATTACTCAAAAATATGCATATATTGAACAACACTTCGTTAAAATTATTCCGTGCCCATGTCTGCGATGCATCGCAATGAACGAATGGAAATATTTCAGCCTGCTATAGTTTCCTCGCCCGCGGTTCTCTCGAATTTATAATAATCATTTCTGGGAAAACCATCCGGTAATTGCGATCTGTCATTGTCTGTGGGAACGCTGTATTAACGCTAATATCGCGGCGGGATCAGGGAATTCTGCGATGCTTCGAGACGCGCAACAATGTTATCCGCGTATCATCTGGAATTCAAAACGCCACGATAATGGCTTTGTTTTCCAGCTGCTAACGAGGCTGCTGCAAAAATTGCAAGCTAGAGCAAGGTAGCAATTTTTCAGTGCCAAAGGGTCTTCTATGAAACTCTGCACGAAACGAATAGGAAACTTGTTAAACTTGCTACAACGTGGCGGGCCGCATCCATGGTAGACTGCTCAGGCTTTCAAACTATAAAGTAACTGACCAAAAAGTGTAATATAAAGAAACATAGCAGCTTCGAAAATGCTTTTTTGTTCTCCACCAAGGTGGTAGAGCAGTTTTCAAACTATCCGTCACTTGGAGCTTGATAGAGTACGTTAGTTTCCCCTCAGCTTGTAAAGCCAGGGAATAGCGCCATTACATAAATTCAATAATTCGTGATCACGATATTGTTCCAAAGCAACGTTGTAATTTGCGCGAATCCACAATTTCCTCCCATCCACCGTGGCCATTAATCATTGAACAAACGTCCGTCCTCTTTGGACAGCCAGCTACATTTATCGAGGCGATAAACCATAACGTAATTAATAAGCACATCCCTACGCGATATGCGTGTACCGTTGACTACCGTTAATGGCGAATCACGTGTACGACAATTGACAATTTGCTCCAATTAATGCGTTTCCTCGGTAATTATTCAGTGAATGAAATTTGTTGCTTCAACTTCGTTTCGAAATGTCGGTCTGTCTCGATGGTAATTATTCATGAAACGAAATTCATGCGTCGCGTTTGCAGAAGAACAATTCAATCGAAAAATCACTGAAAATCTGCTTCCTGCAAAACTCACTGATAACCGCTCATTTTCATGGAAATCGTTAAACAATTACCAAGAAAACCAGATCAGTGGCGCTCTCGGGATTTAATCTTGGGGGAGCCGAGTTAAACGGATAAAAATATTTTTAATGCGAATTCAATAAAATTTATTTAAAGAATAAAATCCAGTTTCCTTTTGTTTTTGCAAAGCCCCTTCTTTGAGGGGTGCCAGGGCCGCTTGGCTCCCTCTGGGTGCGCCACTGATCCAGATACACCCACACAAGAGCTCAAAAGAATATCTAATTTCTTCTTTATTTTATTATTTCTCTTTCCGTCGTCACACGCTGCCCTTTACTTTATACTAAAATAGCAGTAAAGGTTTTATCAAAGAATTCTATTGCTCGTCGAATGATATCCGAGATACCCCCTGGAGGGCAACATGGGGTGCTGAGGAGTTGTTCGAGGAGCGCGGATGCAAAAGCTTCCAGTGTTTACTTTATGAAAAAGTAACTTTGAAGTCTAGGCAAGATCGCGTTGCCCAGTGGATGTCCCGATGTGTTCGAAGTGCACAGAGAGACAAGGTTTTTATGGAATTCCTCGGCTGCGCTCACCCTGAACGACTCCACACACTCGCACCCCCGTGAACCTTTTCTCTCTCCCGAGTGCTCGTTCGCGCGAGCACGCCCGTACGTGTGGCAAAAAAGGACCAGCGCACGCCTGCAAAGGCAACGGACCGTGCTTCCAACTTTCAAGCACCGCATTATTAGTTGTCCATTATGTTTGCAGTTATCGTTACTAACGCACGCGGGCTCCGTTTGAGCGGATAAAGAATAATTCGAGGCGAACGATAGACGGAGAAAATCGTTCCTGTGCGATTCACTGGAATTAATTGGATGGCATTGTTCGGCGTTGTAGTTGAATATTTTAAGACCTTGAGCCTTGAATGTGAAAGAACGTAAATGACTGGCTATGGAATTTTATTTTATTTTTCTTGTGCAGTCTCTCAACCTGTGTGAAGGTTTAAGTTGATGGAAAAAGGAATGTTATGTTTTGTAACACTGTAGGGTGACTTAGCAAGTAATGGCTTTGATATAAATTGCGAGGGGTAGATGCTTTTTTTCAGGATGCAACCTGCTTTGAAGCTTTAAACAAAATGTGATGAAAGGACTCAGGCGAAGATTCAAGTGTTTTGTTAGAATTTGCCTAGACAATATTATTATTATTATTAGAAACGAAGAATATGTTCTACTTTGTTTAAATTAATACTGCTTTTCAAAATTGAATATTCAGTTAAATACCATATTGAGGATTCTAAATACCGAGTACCTTATTCAGGTATAAATTCGTGAATCCCTTATATTCACACGAACTCCCCATTTTTGCTTTTAGTGTCCCATTAATGTTGGAATGATCACTCAATGGTGAAACACGACAACTGAAAATGAAGAAAGTTAACAATATATCGGACATACTGCAAACCATCTCTGTGCTTGCTACCCTGAAAGTGGTTGTTAATGGTGAGTCGAATGTTTTAAGTTTCATCGTGTCTTTAGCCCCTACTTTATTTAAATTTCCATACAGCTTTCGAAACAACAATTACACTAGTCTGTCACAGAATGTTCAATTTCCACCCCCTCAAAGGGGAGACCATACCTTCAGCCCTTATTTTATTCAAATTTCCATATCAATATCATCGAAGCTTTCGAAACAACAACTACACTATGTCTGCCACATAATTTTCAATTTCCACCCCCTCGAAGGGGTGAAAAGAGATTCCTTTCAAACCTATATACATGAACCAGAAAGTTTGTGTCCCAGACTCCCTCCTTCCCCTTCCGATCTGATAGGCTCAACTATGTACGCTCTAAAAAATTCCCTTTGTGCCCTGGATTCCAGCAACAATTGTACTCGCGGCGCGCAAATTAATGACGGTATGCAGAACTAGAGTGATGTCACTTTTGTGCGTTTGCGAAATTACGTTTCGTCCCATTGTACCCGCATGCGTGCCACTTATAGCGCAGAAATGTCGCGACGATAAAATCGCGGCCGTTCTAGCGCTCGTTGGCTCGTCAACCGAAGGAAGTAACCTGATTTTTATGTGGAAAAGAGGGGGTGGAAGTGGAAATAATAATCCATTCGCGAGGAGCAAAGTAACAAACATACCGTCCATTAAACGAATTCCTCTTTTCAGGGCAAACGACGTGTAATGGCGGCTTAGGCCGGGTCGTTTACGAGAGACTTCCTGACCAACAGCTTCAGGGCTTCGACGACGATGTGGTATAAAATTCTTTTCGCAAAACATTCATTTAACTTTCCCTTTCGCGTGGACAGTACTCTTAATTAATAAGGATTCGTGAAAATTTGTGGTCAAAGCTTAGAAAATTCATAGCTTCCACCCTTGGGAGGCGGAGCTGGGTCATTTTAGACCCACAAGTACCTTTCTTTTTGTTCCACTTAGAAACGTGATTCTTTTATTACAGTAATTCATTTTTACTGTATTTTCTTACATCAATTGATTTTTTATTGTTTTTTTTTAATATAAGTAAAATATATTGAGACCATGGGTCAAAATTGACCCAGACTCGGACGTCAGAGGTTTAAACGACCAAATAGGGAAAATGGAGTAGTCTGTGATTGTAAAGAAGGGAAGTCGATTAATTTCGAAGGAATTTGTCAAGCATTGTTACGATTAGTATCCGCTACTTGCTATTGTACAGAAACATTTTACGTAGGTGCGAGACTCGGCACCGCCATTCAGGGTGTTGGAAAAGTGTCAGGAGCTTTGTCTTCGCGACAGAACAGCGACGAACAACTTGGTGCGCGCATGCACGAGCTTCGACTTCCAGCCCGGCAGCAGAATAGCGTCCTTCAGCGGGGCCGCCGAGTACGAGGAAAGTACTTGCTACTTAACGAGAGAACAAGCACAACCAGAGGGTATCGGGAATCTGATGCTGGTGCCAAACAGCGTCCACTTCACGGAAGTTTGCCTCGGTTGTGAGTGCAGCTTCTTAAATGGATTTCAACCTTGAGAGGTCTTCTGGGAGCTCCGATAACTTTGCACACTCTCTACGCCACTATTATCTTACGTCTCTTTATTCAATCACTTCACCTTGCTGATAAAATATCGGGCCATGTTTATAAAATTAATGAGAACCATTGAAATCTAAATTCCCACAATCCTAAAGAATCTTGAAGGAGTTAAACTCAACAGAGTTCTTGTTAAGCAAGTTCTTTGGATACAGACAATCTGAATGCTCAACGTTCGCCGTGTGCGGGACTCCTTTAGTCCTATCTCTTAACTATAGTCACTGAACGCCCATATGCGTTCCTCGCGCACACTGTAGCACTTACAAGGTTGAAGTGGAGAAATGACTCTTCTATCTGGCCTTCTACGATATTCTGACAATCATACGTTTCTGTGAAGCTGACAGGATAGAGAGAGAATGCCCCAATAGACGTTACGTGTTCGAGAGACATCCTAGAAAGAAATTGAAGCTGCCATTGACGGACATCAAGGAAGTCAGCGCTGCTAATAGGACTGACTGCGAGGACAGGTATCGCATTGTTCAACCCGATAATCAATTCGTGAAGAAAATCTTTAGGAGGAATAATAAGTTCACTTGCAATGGGCTATAATTTATCGACTCTGAAAACTTAATCAAATTTAGCAGACACTTCGTGGACCCCATTACTAGTTTGATTCGTTCTTTTTTTCCCTTTAAAGATGTCTCAACGAATTCAGTTTCATTTGCCGATCTGCGACTTACGACACGGCCCTGAGAAGCTGTGCCCTGAGTCGTTTCACCAGAAGAACACACCCTGAATTATTGGAAGACGATCCAAACTCTGATTACCTGGAGAACACTTGTCTGAATGGTACGCTTTGTAGAGTTCAAGCATTGCGACAATCACAGAATTATACTTTCGATGTGTTCTGAGCAATGTTCGAGTGTTAAGTAATTTCTTAGAATGGAAATTAACTAAATTTGGTATCTTCAGCTGAGCGACGTTGCGACGGGCTAGCTGTCTTCGTAAAAGAAGAAAACAAGCGTCTTAGGGGGCCATTCGAGGTCGACATCTACACGAATCTCACTCTAGACGAGTGCCAGGCCCTTTGCCTTAGGGCAGAGAAGTATTTTTGTCGAAGTGTCGAATTCGATGAGCAGACACGACAGTGCGTCATCTCGGAGGAAGATTCTGTCTCTCAGAAAGACGACATTGGTATCAGCAGCAGCCCCAGCCATCATTTCTATGATTTAGTTTGCTTAGACAATCGTAAGTGTGCTTGGGTATCTAACGAGTCGAATTTTAAATCGTGGAAGAATTTTTCAATCTAAAAATCGAACTTCAGATTGCAAAATGGTAAAAGCTTGTTGAATCTCTTTGACCTGAAGAATTTTCATGTTTCAATTAGCCCCACAATTTTAGTACACTCTAAATAACAGTATATCTTATCATCTGCTTCCATAATGCATTGGGATCCTGAATTTCTTCAATACTATAAATTTAATAACTCTTAACTTTGCAATAGTAGACTCAGAAAGGGAAAATTCTTCAGCTACCTAGATTTACCAGACCAACCTGATCCAATAGTTTCCTTTCCTCCCCAAAATATCAGCATTAGATCCCAAATAAAATTGGATCGATCACTGAGTGCTCTATAAGTGCACTAAGCAATAGTGACATCTCCAAGTGCACATTCCCAGTCAAAAGAGAGCTCCGCACTATGAATTCTGTAGCGATAGTGATTAGGTTGGAGATCTTTTAGCAGACCATCCAGTATCAAGTCACTACCTTTAGCTTCTCCCACAAACGTCACTATTGCTCGGCACACCTGTACGACGCTTCAGCAATACCCACTTACGAAGCGTAGATCCGTCCATAGCACGTGGCTCCGAGTACCCAGACAGCAGCTCGTCGTCCCATCTCTTCTCTGACGGACGACGGCCGGACACCGCCTTCCAGCGCTATCGAAACTCGCGTTTAAGCGGGGAGTTTCACTCGGAGATAACCGGGCGCAGCCTGAGCGAGTGCCTCGACGAGTGCCTTCGACAGACCAGCTTCCAATGCAGAAGTGCAGTTTACTCGGAGCATTACCACACCTGTCGGCTGAGCCGATTCAATCAACGCGACGGCCACAGGATCATCTACGATGCGGATTACGACTACTACGAGAACCTTATGCGTGAGTGGTAACGTGGAGCTACAAATAGCTTGGTTGTTTTGATTGTGGCGGTGCGAAAGCAGTTGGGAATGCTTTTGTAAGAGAAAATCAAGATGCATGTTTGGATGTGATAGTGGATGGATTATTCGTTTGTTGATTAAGATGAAATTGTGTGAACAGATCAATATTTGGACGGGGACCGAGACAGCCCAGGGTACAGGCCAGATCCTTTGGGCCAGGATACGAACTTTGGCAGACCGTCTCTGGGAAGACCTGGTTAGTCATAAATTCTTTATTTAGTTGTTGAGAATAAGTCGATGATTTGTATTCTGTGTCACGATGTGTAAAATATGGGACTACCTCTAATTACCTAAAGACTACTTTCTTATCCAACCATAAAGAGTGTAAACTTGGTACAGAATAACAGCTGCAAGTAGTAAACTCTACCATAAAACTGCCCACATTACTTTACCTCGAGGATTCATGAGAATTCCAGGGTAAACCTAAGAAAGAATTTTTATATCCCACGCAGGCTACCCAGAAGACTACGACAAGGGCTACAGCAGCAGTGTGAAGCCAGATCGCTACCCAGATCGTCACCCAGACCGCTATCCAGACCGTTACCCCGATCGTTATCCAGATCGCTACCCCGACAGATACCCAGACCGGTACCCAGACAAATTTCCAGAGAAATACCCAGACAAGTATCCAGACAGATATCCGGATAAATATCCAGATCGCTACCCAGATCGTTATCCAAGTGACAGGTACCCAGACAGATACCCCCAGAGTGGCCAGTATCCAATTGGAGCAGGAGGGGATTCTTTCCCGGAACCAGTAGATCGATACCCCATTAACGATCGATATCCTGCTGGGGATCGTTACCCTGTTGGCGATCGTTATCCAACTGGAGATAGATATCCATCTTCCGACAGATATCCAAATGCCGACAGATATCCAACTGCTGACAGATATCCAACTGCTGACAGATATCCAACTGCAGATAGATATCCAACTGCCGACAGGTACCCATCTCCCGACAGATATCCATCTCCCGACAGATATCCATCTCCCGACAGGTATCCAATCTCTGATCGCTTCCCAGTCAGAGGTGGCGATCGTCGTCCTGTTCCTGCTGACCGATATCCCATCCCTGATCCTGCCATAGACAGATACCCCACAAATAATCGATACCCCAGTGGCGGTGGTAATCGATATCCAATAGCCCCTGGCCGTTACCCCAGCGATAGCGATCGATATCCTAATACCATCGACCGATACCCCGTCCCAGAGGATCCCCTGGATCGCTACCCCTCGGGCTTAGGTGGATCCAGGCCCTCGGGTGATCGATATCCCGTCAGCGAGAGGTACCCAGATAAGGACCTTTATCCTAACCGGTGAGATACGAAAGACGAGACGGTATTGTTGACCTTTTCTCATCAGATTATGGGGAATTCGATGTGCTTTGAATGGAGGGAGGATAGAAGAAATTGGGGATAGAGGGTTACTTCATTATCGAGGCTTTGTGAAGTCATTTTGTGTGAATTTTTGTTTTGTCGTGGGTGGAGGATGTATTATTAGGTTGTGAAAGCAGTAGGGGGCGAAGATGGTAACATATGAGTGGAGAGCAAAATAAGTTAAACAAGCGTATTCCACTGATTAAATTATTATACCCTCCTTACTTTCTTCCCTCTTCAAGACAATCCCCCTTTGCAATGCATCAAGCGCAGTCTCTAGAATTCTCTACACAAAACGCAATTTGAATCAAACGCTATCATCTTCACCCCCGAAAAAATGTTCCCAACTTCATCCACCTTGCACCCCAAAACTGACCGTCAGGTACCCATCGCCATCCTCAAGCGGCTACTCTCCAAGCTACCCTCTGGACGACGCCTACGGACCTCAGCCTCATCCGGATCGGACCCACTACAACGTGGGGGGACTCGCGCGTCCCGTAGGCTTCGGTGGTTACAGCAACGATGGCGGAATCATCGGCGGTGGTTACGTGGGGGAGGGTGGCATTTACAACTCCAGGCCTTTCGGGACGAGCGGGGGGCCCATCATTGGCCGACCACCCCTCGTGTCAAGGTGCGAGGAGCAGGACAATTTCAGGCAGGTCGGGCCTCACACAAGAGTCCGGAAGCCGTTTGTCAGGCGGTACACGACAGCTTCCTCTCTGGCCCAGTGCGAGAGGGAGTGCGCGGACGCGAGGGACTTCGTATGCAGATCCTTCAATTATCGCCCGTACGCGGCACCCTACGGGGCGGAGAGAGACAACTGCGAGCTGAGCGACCGCGACTCCAGGGACATGGACATGGGGAACCCGGTTTACTACGACACGGGCTCGGACTACGACTTCTACGAGAGGAACAACGGCAGACAGGGGGCGGACGCGGAGTGTCTGGACGGTAAGGGTCGTAGGAGACCTTGGACGCCAGCCACGTGGACGATGAGGGGATATTTTTGACGCGGAGGAACGTTTGCGGTCGATCTACGTGGATACCGCCCCTTTCCAATTATTGTACAAATAATCTTGATCATTGTCATTTGGATTCAGCTTGGAGAAATAAACCGTCTGTTCTTTCCACGCTATATACTTTTTTTTTTACTTTTTTCGGATGTCTTTTATCTCCTCGTTGCGCTGTCGTTGGTCTCTTTTAAATTGGGTTTGAAGTAGGGTGTGATTAAAAGGGCTCGTTGGTTTGATTAAAGTGGAGGGTGATTTGATTGCTCGTCGGGGGTGGTTTAGATCGGGTATGTTGATTGAGTTCTTGTAAATTGTCTGTCTGGTGGTTTTAGTGAGTCAAGTCTGTAGCGAAGACGGGATGGAATTTACGTTGAGGACACCAGAAGGATTCATTGGCAGAATTTACACGTATGGCTATTACGATCGATGCTTCTTCCGTGGCAACGGAGGGACCGTGAACGTGCTTCGTATCAGCGGTCCTCAGGGTTATCCTGAATGCGGCACTCAGAGGGTAAGGAGCCGTGTTATCCTTGTATATCAAGAAATACCTCAACGTCGACTGTACACTTCCCTTATTATTTCCTACGTTCAATGAATCTCTTGATCAGGGAGGTTAATAAATTGGATTTTCCTCGTTCGCCATTGCAATACGAACGGTAGAAGCAATGCTAATTTAAAAATATATAAAGTGTAAATATCTCTGAAATACCAGTTTTCAACCACAGAAGCGCTAATCTGACTGATTGTAACCCTCGAACTGCTGCGTCTGGGTCTATTTTCAACAATCTCTAGATATAACAAGAAAGCAAGGTGCATATGGGTCTAATTTGACCCAGCCCAGGGCGACTGGGCTGCCAGAAGTATCGGCATTCCGAGGGTTAAACAGATTCAGAGTTTAGTGCAATATTTAACACGTTGACTGCCATGGGGGATTGGAACTGAAAATATTACCTTAGAACCCGTGTAATAAATCTAACCTTCTATTTGCAAAGACTACCAACTAGATCAAGACTACTATTATTACATATGATGTAAAGTAATGGATCCATCATTGAACTATGCAATGTTGCTATTGCTTGCAATCTACAATAAAATAAATGCAACTGTTTGGAACAGTCGTGTGGCAATCAACGCGTTAATTTAGCAGAACTTTAACGAATGTGTCGTCGAGTTCGTTACATTCGGAAAACGATTGCAGTACGGAGACACAATGACGAACATCGTGGTGGTGCAGTTCTCCGACTACGTTCAAACAGGGAGGGACAAACGTTTCAATCTCACGTGCCTGTTTCGAGGCCCTGGCGAAGCTGTCGTCACATCCGGCTACATCGGTGCCGGGTATGCCAGGTCATATCGATTGAGAAACCGTGCCTTGCACCTGGCACCCTTAACGATAAATAATTAACGAACGAATAAAGCATGAAATGCTGCGTGCGTTCCAATTGTTTGCATAGAACCCTGGTGCAAGCACTCTCGATTTCACTACTTAAAAATCGTAGAAATACTTTGAAGTCGAGCTGACTAGATTATTCCAAAGTGAATACTTAACTTGCAAATGTAATACAAAGAATGCGCCTGTGCCTTGTTTCACCCATAACTGGCGAAGTTGCTAGGGAATAAAATTAATGTTTCTTGTAGTAGGAAGATTTAGAATAATTGAAAAATTTTTCAAGATTAATTGTAAGTATCTTCAGTAATTCTTGTCTCAAAATAAGCTGCATATAGGTTTTTTTAAGTGTTTCTAAATATTCCTCAGGAATAAGAAAAATTCTAGAAAATAGAAGAGGAAGGCAAAAACACGTGGATTTTAATTTGGTTGATAATTAACGATTTTTTTAGTAATTTTGTGATTCACTTTAGATGAAGAAAGAAAGGCCAGCGTGTTTCGAGTTTAGGTCGTGAAGCAAGGCCTTAGGGTGCAATTTTCTGGAAATTTTGATAATAGAATGAAACGGAGGTAGATGAGCCCATAAAACTCAAGTATCAATTTTAATTTCGCTAATGGAGCCCACGTTTGTACTGTGTAGATCAGGGTCCCCGATTCCCATTGAGTACCTCCCAGCAGAAAATACTCTGAGTTCTCGAGTGCGTTTAATGATCCTCTATCAAGGTAGACCTACAACGACCATCGCTGTTGGCGATCCGCTCACGTTCAGGCTGGAAGCGCAAGAAGGGTACGTAAAGCCGCGTTACTACATGCTCAATGCTTCGAACTTAAATATTAGGACCCAGATATAAGTTTATCCAGCAGCATCTTTTTCGGAAACTTAAAGCACTTGACTGAAAGGAGTTGTCTTTTGGTTACGAAATTTCGCAAAAAATAATAATATAAATATTTAATTTGCTTTGAAACTGTATCAGATATTGTAGTGTTATATCAAAGATTTCTGCTTTTAAAATATAAGTAATTTATAAAAAGTGTAATTGGAATTACATTTTGCAGAAAAAGAGATATTTCAGGTGCGTTAAGTTGAATGCATTACACACGTGGGAACATGGTGTAAGATTCTACTCCTGTTTCACGGTTTCTGATAATGTAACTTGTTTCTTTCTCTTTAAAATATTCGTCCCTTATAAAATTTGAATTTTTTTTACAAGTTTTAGGAATATATACATTACAGTGTTTTGTGAATATTTTTCATAGGTACAATTACGTGACCGACATTTTTGCGACCAACGTCATAGCGAGAGACCCTTATTCTGGAAGAAGCGTTCAACTCATAGACAGATACGGGTGAATATTATGCAAGATAACAATTTTATTTGGTGAACCAGGTGAACTACACAAGTCGATTATCTCGACTTTAAATATTCAAGATTGAAAGACGGTTGTACTAACTTTCCACAACTTTTTTTTTAAATTACAAATTGGAAAGATAAAAGAGTGATAATGAAAAAAGGCTAAGGATGAATGTTTAACAATGTGCAATAGCTAAATTCCAAAGTTCTTGGTGGTCAAGTGTTTCAGATCAGTCCTAGTAAGGACAAGAACAATTCAGATAATGGAGTTCTGTAGTTCACTGCTGGGTGCATACAGACTTAATGAGCAAACCTATAAAATTACCCAAAATAAAAAAAGAAAAAACACACGAAAATTCACAATACTGTAACTCCAAACAATCTAAAAATTCAGAGTAATCAGAACATAAAAATTAAATAATAAGCAAGGAAAATAATTATTGGGTGCTTCAAAGTAAAAATATATTAAAATTTCATATTTATCTTATTATTACATAATTCTATACGGCAAAATCCATATATGTACGTACACGTGAAGCTTATCCTAATTTTGGGTGTCTCTAACGACGCCTGCTTATTAAACCTGGAATCACCCTTGCACAGCACAGTTGGCAAAATGATTTTTACGATAACGATGCAATTTCCACGCGCAGCTGTCCAGTAGACAATTACGTTTTCCCTGGATTAGACCGTTTAAGGGAGGGTGACAGTCTCGAGGCGCGTTTCAACGCATTCAAAATCCCCGAGTCGAATTTCTTGGTATTCGAGGCAACAGTTAGAACCTGTCGAGACGGTTGCCAGCCTGCTTACTGTTCGGGCGGGACTGGAAGAAGCGAGCCCTCGTTTGGAAGGAGGCGAAGAGACGTGTCCGAGAATGACACAATCGCTGAAGAAAATGAAATAATTGCGATAACTGACACTAATGGAAACGACACGTCTTCCATATCGAACTCCACGGTGGTTGAAGATGACGACGCGGGGGATGAAGAGGAAGAGGAGGAACATGTCAGAGAGATGATCGAGGTAGATCTCGAATTTTTTATTACCAAATACACAACTATAGATATATTGAAATTGAAAAGAAACAGAGAAGAAGATATAGTAGAAATTCTCTGTCAGCTATTATCAAGTCCCTTTTTCCCTTTTTTATTTAATATCTTAGTAAATGGTCCAAGAAAATTATTTAGGATATCGTATTTTTAATAAGACCCTATTTAATAAGACACAGCCCACTTTCTTCCAAGCAGAAAATATTGTGACTCAGTTCATTTCATCGCAGGTGCTCGACTCAAGGATGGACATCGACGACGAAACGATGGTCGAGAGGCAGACGACCATTATGGAGAGCGTTTGCATTACACCAAATGAATACTATGGGCTTGTGACTGCAGTGGCGGTGCTCGTGGTGCTTCTGGCTTCTGTAGTTTTACTATCCATGCTGATTTACAGGTATAGATTGTCGACGAACTTTAAACTTATTTGCAAAGCTACATGGAATTTTTCTAAACTGTTGCAGAAAATATGCTTATTCGGTGATCACCAAAAACCGTAGAGTCGATAAAGCCTGCAACCGCAGCAGTCATTCGGATGACGCTTACAGCAGTCGAGCGAACAATTTCTCTTTCCTCAGAGCTGGTCTTCAGAAACCATTTCAGTCTACGTATGTAACTTCTTTATTTTACGTGCATTGTTTCTTTAATTAATAGACTCCATTTAGATCGCTCTGTGATTAAAGTGTTAGGACTGAAATGGATATTTCATAACGAGATATGAATGAATTTAATACAGAATCAAGCGTCGATATGAGCAATGAAAATCAATGAAATATCCTGCCCCACAATTTTTTATAAAATGACACATCGCTATCGTAATTGTAGTACAAGAAAAGAATTATATTTTAGTTATTAGTGTATTTTTTATCAAATTAAATCAAATCGTTTAACTTAGAAATTTCTTTTCCATTCAACTGTTCAAATCCGAACCATTTCATTCGCAGATCGATCTCCAGATCGATGAGCAACGTGATCAGTCACCGCGTCAGCTCATCAACAGCTTTAGAAGGTGCTGTAGGATTATCGTCCAGCAGAAGAACTGGCTTCGACCCAAGCGAGCCGATTTACACCGATCCGTCTCTGTTCGAGGTTGCTCGCTGTTCATCCCCGAAACCAGCACTCAACGACAATTTCCATCTCATATAAAAGATACCGGCCAAGCCTGTATCTTTCAAAATGAAATGCTTAGTCGTTCGAACCCTGTTCGAAGCTTAGGAACGTTTCGAAATAGAAGCATCGACGAATGTTCAGAGATATATATATATTAAAATCTGCAGATTTTAATGGTATTTTACATTTGGCTATCGTTGGATCTCAATGGTATTATTGCTTACAGAGCCTCGTTGTACTTAAACAACTCACTGGATTTTTTCAAGAAATCGTTAGCTTTAGCGTTCTCTCCTTTTTCGTTGGAAGATTACAAGACAGTTAAGTCACTGCTAGTCAAGATCACTCACCACTGCCAGCCACGACTGCCATGTCGATAAAAATGAAACTGCTCTTTGTAATTGCCTCGATTATTCATACAAACGATAGTTGCTCATAATTCGATACATATTACATTTACTGAAGAAAATTTCATGTACTACGAAAAAAGAAAGAGTGAAGAGTTTCAAGAAGAGAGTAGTCAAGCTCCTTTTAGAAGATGGTGTGCATTTAAAAGAGAAATGTAATCCAACGAAGACGTTTTAAACGAAGCTTCTATAAACATTCCTTGCGAAACAGATCACTAGGTGTCTATACTCAGAAACGTAGAATTAAACTTTCTTTTCTCTTCCAATATGCGATTTAATGTAAACATTCGAGATTTCTCTCGCAAATAAGTCTATATTCTCGAAGTCTGTTTACTATCTTCGATTCAAGCCTCCAATTTTCATTACTCGAAGAGTCATTGTAAAAATATACATTTTCTGATAACATGTTTTTTTTTTAGTTTTAGCACTTACAGTGTTTTCTACAAAGACTCTTCAATTATGAAAACCATAAATGTCCTCCTTGGAAACTACGAGAACAGAGATTAGGAAGCTGTTCTCTCATCTAATACTATTAATAGAGACTCGTGAACAATTAGTGTTGCGAACTTTTATTTATTACGATCACTACGTTTCAATTGTAGTTAGAAAATAAATAAATAGATACAACAGAAGGCCATTTCTGTTTCACTCTCAATCCCTCATCTCTCGGGATGACGCGCATCGCTCTCTCGGCTCAATCTTCTTTTATCCTCTCGAGCTTGTATGTAAAAAGCAGCATCCTCAGCCTGGCTTCCTCTTTGCGATAGTGAGCCTCCTCTAATTTAATCCTGGCCTCCTCTTTCAACATGGCGGCGATATCGACCTTCATCTGCGCCTCCGATAGGGCCAGTCCGTGCAGTTCCTCCTCCCTGTGAAGGGACCTCTTCGTTTTACGAGGCTGCTCGTGAAGGACCGAAGGGGACACGAACGTTTGCGTTGCGTTCGATTTGAAGATCAGGCGACTTCTCTCCGGCGTGCTCTCTTTGTCCAGGCGCTCGACGATGGGCGAATTCAAACCGTTGGAAGATTTGTCGCAGAAATCGCCCACCGGGACGTGTGACGGTAAACTTAAATCGATCTTCGAAACACCCGTCGAATCTGAGGTGACGGAAAAAAGTACATTGATGATGGTGTATTTACGGTGTTCGCGTTGGCAACCTGATCAATTTAAGGGAGCATTCTACTGTGACACGCGATTTCTTTGAACTTTTTTCAGGACTTTCTTTATTCCGACCAGGCGTGGCAGATCAGGTATAAGTCAAGAAAAAAGTTGAAAAAATCGCATATCACAATACAATACCCCCTTGAGTCTAATCTCGAGATTGGAACTTTTATGTGTTCACTGTTTCTACTAGCTGGTGCTGCATAGTTGTTAGGAATCAGCTGATGTATGCTTTTACTTGCGCGAGTACTTTCACGATGCTTTTTTTTCGGAAATAAGATGACCCACGCGAATTGCTGAGTTGATAATGGAGATGGTGTTTCCTTCGCGACGCACACCTCGATGCGAATACCCACCGCGATAACGCGAGTACAGCACGTTCGTGACATACGCGCGATTCGCAGAGGAGATATTGTCTCGACGGTAGCGATAATTTTGGACAAAAGCGCGATGGTGGTGTGACTATAATAAAAGAAAAAATTGTCAACTTCTTTTGTATCTTAATTAACAGGGAAACATTGAGGTGTGACTTTTGGGATTCACCCCCACCCGCCACTGTTCCTCTCAATTCCTCAGACGAGGTCGTGCGTAATGTTAAAAAGAAATAAGTTTCATGAAGGTGGCTTAGATTATAGCAAATGCTACGTAACATAAATATAACACGAACTATTTAGTAATATTTCGAGCAAATAGATTCAAGAGCATTTTTACTTGAGGAATAATTTATACTCCGCTCTTGCAAATAAATCGTGATGCATGTGGTTAATAATTGCACATCCCAGCCACGAGAAGAGAAGAAGGAAGAAGGAGGAACGAAGAGAAAGGATAACCTGAATCTTTACAGTTATTCTCCTCTGTCGAGGTGTCTTTCAAAGGCTTCAGCGTGCAAACGCTTTGCAAAGTAAATGGTTCCGACTCCTTCGGCTCGAATACGACGTTCGGGGGCAATCCTACAGTGCCAGTAGACAATGGAGCGTCCGACACGGAGTTCCTGTTCTCCCAGATTTTCGACCGCGCATGATCCTTGGACAACTGGCAGAAACTCTTTGAAATACTTCTGAAGGGAAACGAAAGATCGAATATACTTTGAGATGACAATCTCATTTGTATTTTATTAACAATGGAAGACGAATTAAAAATTCCTATCAGAATGAAGAGTATCTGATATTATAATTCACTGATGCGTAAACTAGAGTGTCTGTGTTCGTGTGGAGTGATAAAAAAAATATTCCCATCGTAGTTGAAACTGAAAGCATAAGTTTTTATGCGATTTGATGAGTTTCATGGGTTTTTATGCGTTTCAGCAATTTTTATAGGTATGTAAATAGAATGAAAAATATTTAAGGCGCATGCAATAATTGAAATATTCATTGTCAATAATATAATACACATATATGAACGCGTATATACGCACGTGTGCGTAAGTACAGCTATAAAAACTCGAGCGCGTGATATTCAAATTGCGCGCGCCAGAGGTCGAACTCACAAATTCAAATTCCCTTGGCTTAAGAGGGTATTTTACTTTAAAAATCGATTTTTTACATTTTCTTAAAGAATATTGTTTAAAAAATCAGCAAAGCCCTATGTCTGAACTGTTAAAATTATCAAAGTTATAGGTGTTTGAACGATGCGGCGACGCGCGTTGCGACGAGTGATATCGAAAACTTTAAACGCGTTTTTCTTAAAACCATGTTTTCTGAATGGTTACCATAATATCTTCAAGTCTACTTGACGGATTCATAATCATGTTTTTCTTAGTTTTTTAGTCTGAGAAAGGTACGAAAAATATGAAAAAATCGATAGTCAAGCTTCTAGGTGCCGCCATTATTTTAATAGTCGATTTTTTTTTTTTTAGTTTGGCACCGGCTATAGCCAAACTCGTTCTAATTAAGAGTCGCTTTGTTTTTTTATTTCCAATAAACAGAATAGTCAAAATTACGGTAACCGTGGGAATACTTTTTAAACGAATGCCTTCACACGTTTGCACTGCCACAAATTTGAATTGTTTCTCTCTACAAAAATTTGTAAACATAACTGACACATGGATAAATATATGAACAAAAGTTTGGCGAAAACAATTATATAGATGCTCCATAAAAAAATACCCAGAATTGTGTAAAAAAGCGCGTTTTAAACTAGAATACCCCTTTAAAAACGAAACACTATCAGTATGCAACACATTTACCACGAAATACCTCTATATTAAACAAACTAACTCTACAAGAAACAAAAGAAATAGGTAAAATAAGCAACCATGCTAATGACTTTCTTTTGCTAATTAATAAAAAGGTTAATACTTCTCGTTCGAAGGACATTGTCGTAAATACTCGACTGTGGCGTTTTATCGCCATGCAATTTCATTTAGGAACACAAATAACCTCGAATGATGCTCACATTTTGAAAACACTGACCGTACAAAAATTAATGTGTGCTTCTTTTAAGACGAAAGAATTTGTCCTCTGACGTGACAGTTTTCACGATTGACGACAATATATGTGACGATATAGGTTATAATTGTACAGTTCATTGCATAAAATAACCTTCTTTACGATAGTTACGAGCACGGCGTAATAGCCGTGGTTACGAGTACTCACCTAAGTTTCTTCTCCTCTCGATTTCGCTTGCAAGCTTTCATGTTCTCCCAGCATCGCCTAAGTTGCACGGCGGACCGTATCCCTTGAGCACCCACCATCGAATTATATTCATTAGCCAGCTGCGACCACGCTGACTTCCGTTTGCACATGGATATGGGGTCAGACTTCTTGTCCTCGATGTCCTCGTACTTGTTTATCAAGTTTATCAAAATCTCCCGCTCCTCGAAGCTGTAGGTTTTCCGCGTACTTTTCAACGACGAAGAAGCCATGTTTTAGCGGGGAAAGAAATGCCAGTCTATCGTCACTATCTTCACCTGTTTCCCCGTTCTGACGCGCGGACAACTTAGCTACAAACTTACTATATAAACTTAAAAGCAAGATCCACCGTATATCGACTACTGTTCCTTTAAATAAATCTATTAATATTTCTATCACGACTCTGCTATATTCCCGCAGGAAAATCGCAGCCCAATTGCGCATTACTGTAGGAGTCGTTGAGTAACTGTATAAAGACTGCAAAAATTGCGCGCTTTTCTTGTGAATTTAAACTGTTACTTCTCACCGCCGTATGTCTTCTATCTTACTTCCTTCTATGCTGAAATTAAACTGATGTACATATAGAAACTTGTTATTTTGTTGAAAATACATTCTTAGTTAATTTAGAGAACTCTTTTTTAGTGAAATATTTAAATTAATTTGAGTCACGTATTGACTCAAAAATTCATTGCATCCGTCATGCATAATGTCGCTTGTAATAAAGGACCGTTTGCCGTTGCTGAAATTGGCGGCAGAGAAAACAAAATGTAGTTCCCCTGTTTGATTCGCAGCTGGCGCCAGAGGGAGACAGTTTTAATGGCAGTGCGTTCAAAATACAACAAAACATGCACACGATATCGCGAAGAAAGTACGGGAAACGGTGAATCGGGTGACAGTGTGGAATTCGGAGTAATTGTAAAATGAAACGGCATGTTTCATCTGATGCGACTCCTTAGCGGACTTCTTTTCATGGTTCTCACGATACCGCTGAGCAATGGTGCGGACAGCACGTACGAGATCGACTGTGGTAACCTACGAATGGGACAATACATCTGCCCTCATCCCGATTATGATTTCATAGACCTGAAAACGCAGCAGCCCAAGGGGTGCACCAAGGAGAACAAAGCCAAGGGTGAGTAACGTTTCTCTTTCCATTTACCACCTGCCGCGAACTGGACATACTTGTGACATAACCTACACTGGAGAACCACTTTCATGTTTTGCAATTTCTTCCTCTCTCTGTTCATCGTCGGACCCTTCATTTCAATCAATTTCCTTCCCGCCTCTTAATAACCGTTGCTCTGCTAAGTTTGGAAATGTAAATCATATAATCGTTGTGTTTTTGTCAGTGTTGTGTCTGGCTGCGGATGGCCTCATTTGTACAGAAACGAAGAATAATACATTCAAGAAGGACATTCCTTGTAAATGGACGTAAGTATATATTAGTATTAGGGAGCTTAGTGAATACGGCTATCTTAACTTTTGGTTTCTTATTACGTCACCGTACAAGTCGTACTTTCTTTATAAGTAGGGATGGGTTTCTGGAAGCGTTGAAACCTTGAAACCCAAGAAAGGTTTGAGTTTCAAAACTTTCGGATCTGAGTTCTGAGAATTTAAAAATTAGGTTCGAACCCATGCCTACTTTATAAGTATATAATGAAAAAAAAGTTATTTTATTGATTGTTACTTAGATTCATTCTTCTTTAATCTTTATTAAACGGAGTCTCAAATTTCCATAGTTTTCACAATTTTCTGTACTTTATACTTTCAAGATACAACTGTGCGCAGAAGTATAAGAAATTCAGTGTTTTTATTTGAAACTTAACATATCGTGGACCAATTCTGAGGTACCTTGCCTTTCTCTCTTCTTTGCAAGTTGCTTTATGTTTATATGCCTACATCGTTCAGGGGAAAGAAATTTCTGCAAAAAGATCGAATTGGAAATATTTGGTCCATGATGTGTTAAATGTATAAGACGATCGTTAAATAAAATTTCCGCTTGTATTGTTTCTCCACAGAAATGGATATTCCTTTGAAACATCGTTGTTACTCTCCATATTTCTCGGCATGTTTGGAGCGGATAGGTTTTACCTAGGGTATCCAGCATTGGGTGTACTTAAGCTGAGTACTTTGGGATTTCTCTTTCTTGGCCAATTTGCCGATATTATACTTATAGCTACACAAATCGTAGGACCTGCGGATGGTTCGCACTATGTGATGTCATATTATGGTGCAGGGATTCATATCATAACGAGTAATAACTTTACGTTCCAAGTGCCATAATATGATTGTTGAAAGAGTTCTAAATGCAAGATATATAATGATTATTCTAAAAATTGTACAGCCCCCGCTTCTATCACAAGCAACGATATGCAATCCTAAAATCGAGTCCTATTTCAGTATACCTGGAAGCAAGTTACTGTGTACGCTATTTTAATGAGCAAACAAAGAACATCTTGTAGATATGTAATTCAACGAAACATTGTATATATAAAGAAGATTTGTTACTGACTTACCTATTGCCACTATAGTCGTGTAATAAATACTTGTTTTTATTTCCAAGTATTTCTTTCGTCCTGGTCCTGCTTTTCCAACAAATCACATAGCGAATGCTACACTCGCATTCAATCCACCTGCTCTGTTTTCTTTCTCATTACTGTGTACGATCTTTCCTTTCGGGAGATCTGGACCGCCGTTGAATACGCATATTTCGAATTGTATTGTAAAACGTGCTCGCCGACGCGTATTCTCACATTCGACTGTATACAACTCTTAATTGAAGTAACAACATAAACTTTATTTACTGGTTGGTAATGCTGACTTCTACGCAGACGTTCGTGAACTGTCAAAAGACACGAAATGACGTTAATCTACCCGTGTTTGCAATCCAATCGTCACTACTTATCATGCATAATTATTATCAAGCACGGATTCGATATAAAAGTGGCGGTACGCATCGCCATGAGAGCCATTCAACTTTCGGAATCCACGAAGTGCGCTCGATTAATCCTTAATAATCAGTTAATATAAATATCAAGTATGAAGATTTCTCTTCTATTTCTATTCCTTCAATTTTTAATCCTAATCGTCGTTAGCCAACCAGTGAACAAACTAATTGTGAGTGTCACGTCACTTTACTCTTCTTTTCACAATATACTGTATCTAAATTATTATTAACTTTATGGTAGAGTCAGAAAGCTCGAATTTCAAAATCATATACACTGCTCAAAGTATCTACTCATGGGTGTTTTCCAAATATTTACTTACATCCAATAATCTAAGATCTATAACATAATATTTCTTTACCACCTCTGGTATTGTATTCTTTCATTCTCAAAACAGAGGTTCTTCAATTATTGTGAGCAGTGTATTTACATTATTCGACATACATGTTTGTAAATGCAAGCTTGCTTATCTACAGGATATTGACAATACAAGTGGAAATATTGTTAACAACCAAGTACGTAGGTGTAGAAGGACTTTGAGGCCTCCAACTCCAACCTGCAGGATCAACCAGTACTTTGATGAAGAGGAGGGGCGCTGTTTGGGTATAGCAGGCGGTGGTAAAGCACTCTTCATAGATAATACAAGGTCATGTGGCACAAATGTGTTGAAGCCACATTGCACCAATCCCAAGTATTACTACGTTTGCAAAAGGAAGAAGCTGATTCTGGTCCAGTGCACCCAGGGCTACCATTTTGAAAACCGTTTACAGAAATGTGTCCACGTTGGCGATCGAGCTCCAACTTCCAACACTGTACAACCGAATGTAGAAATGCCTGAGTCTATCGAAGTACCTGCTTGCCAGGCACCTGGATCGTTTCCAGTGCCAGGCGATTGCACCCTATTCTACACTTGCGAGTCTACCGGCCATCGGTTGTTGCAAAACATCTTCAAGTGCCCACAGGGCATGGTCTTTGATGAGGAAATAGAAATGTGCATCCCTTCGGTTACTTGCATCCAGCTGAAATCCAATTTATTTTTGCCACCATGTACCACTGATGCAGGACGAAATGTAACTGTGCTACCAGATAGGGACGAAACAGGAAAAATTCAGGACTCGATGAGTGAGGAAGATTACTCGGAGGGAAAGAAGAAACCAACGATTTGTGAAACAATTTTCACAGATGGATATACAGAGGAGATTGCTACAACAACGAATAATTATGAGGGCACTGAGACAATGTACGATGAGGAGAAATTCTCGACCACGACTCTTTCTGATACGGAAGCTCTTATACAGCAGACACCTCAGGAATTTGTGGTATTGCCTGATAACTCTGATATGACAACATCCACGGAGGGTCCGGCGGAAACGTCACGTTCTTTACCTGCTATCGCTGCTCTTACAACCGTTACATATTCAACAATGATTAAAGACGACGTCGAGGGTTTGAAAGAGATAAACTCATCTACAGAAATGGCAACAAGTGAATCGTCAGTCGAAACATCTACCGTAGAGGAAGTAACTTCGAGTGAACAAAATGATCCAATTGTAGGGGAAATAGAGATATCAGGTACGACTGAAGGAAATTCATTCACACAAACGGGGATCCGTAAACCATCATTTGAAACATCCATTCTGCAACAGTTTACTTCAAGTGAACAAAATGATCCAATTGTAGGGGAAATCGAAATATCAAGTACGACTGAAGAAACTTCATCTACACAAACAGGGATCCGTGAACCATCATTTGAAACATCCACTCTAGAACAGTTTACTTCGAGTGAACAAAATGATCCAATTGTAGGGCAAATACATATATCAAGTACGACTGAAGAAAGTTCATTCACACAAATGGGAACCAGTGAACCATCAATTGAAACATCCACTCTGGAACAGTTTACTTTAAGTGAACAAAATGATCCAATTGTAGGGCAAATACATATATCAAGTACGACTGAAGAAAGTTCATTCACACAAACAGGGGCCCGTGAACCATCATTCGAAACATCAACTCTCGAGGAGTTCACTTCGAGTGACCAAAATGATCCGATTGTAGGGGAAATAAGAGTATCAAGTACGACTCAAAAAAGTTCATTCACGCAAACAGGAGCCAGTGAACCATCATTCGAAACATCAACTCTCGAGGAGTTCACTTCGAGTGACCAAAATGATCCGATTGTAGGGGAAATAGGAGTATCAAGTACGACTGAAGAAACTTCATCTACACAAACGGGCGTCAGTGAACCATCATTTGAAACATCCACTCTGGAACAGTTTACTTCGAGTGAACTAAATGATCCAATTGTAGGGCAAATACATATATCAAGTACGACTGAAGAAAGTTCATTCACACAAACAGGGGCCAGTGAACCATCATTCGAAACATCAACTCTCGAGGAGTTCACTCCGAGTGACCAAAATGACCAGATTGTAGAGGAAATAAGAGTATCAAGTACGACTCAAAAAAGTTCATTCACACAAACAGGAGCCAGTGAACCATCATTCGAAACATCAACTCTCGAGGAGTTCACTCCGAGTGACCAAAATGATCCGATTGTAGGGGAAATAGGAGTATCAAGTACGACTCAAGAAACTTCATCTACACAAACGGGAACCAGTGGATCGTTGTTGGAAACATCCACTTTGAAAGAATTTATCTCAAATAAAGAATATAAACCAACTGGAGCAGATGAAGGAGTAGTAAATAGTATTGAAGGAGAAACTACAGAACACTTAACCACAGAAACTGAAAGCACCGAAACTACTCCAACAATGTCATCGACTAATTTATTCACTTCTACACATTCCAATTCGAGCAACGAAGATATGACAACCGAATCAACGGTATTGCTGAATGACGCATTTCTGTCTATGGAAGACCTGCCTGATACTAATGATGAGATAACTAAAAGCGACGTTGAAAGTACTACTCACACATTCGTATCTACTGAAAATGCATTTGCCTTAAATGATATGATGACTACGGATGCAACTATCCCCACCAGCGTAGCTGTCCAGCTTTCCTTAGGGACTGATAATATTACCACTGAAAACAATACCGAAATTACAGGTGAAATGTTTGTTCCCACAGAAAGTACACCTACTTCGAATAAAATAGCAACTATCGACGCGAGTGTTTCCAGCAGCAAGAACGATAATATAACAACTGAAGCAAGCGCTGAAAATACGAGTCAGCCGTCTACCCCACAAGTATACAAAATATTAGACACTGTGGTAGAAACAACTACTACATCAATGGAAAGTTCCACGGAATCAGCCGTAACAGATGAATTGCTAGAATCAGGATACATCCAGAATACTTCCCCTGACTTTGCGTTCTCGACAAGTACTGAAGCAGCAAGTCTATCTAGTACAGTATCTGTAGAAAGTTTTGACAACAAGATCAACGAACTTGTGGGTAATATGGAGGAATTTAGGTATATTTCTACAGCAACGCCAGATATTGCATCATCGTCAGAAGCAGAGTTAATGAACGATATTTCGTCTGATACTCCTCCAGATGTAGAAGCATATAATAAAACCGTGGGCCAAATCGTGCAATTTATGAATGATATCACGTTAGCGTTAAATGCTGCATTGTCGACAGAAACAACGGTGTTAAAGGATGATGAATCTTCTAGTACTGCTATGCCAGATATAGGAGCACTTAATGAAACCGTGGGCGCAATACAGCAACTTATGAATAATTTCTCCTCGACAGTAAACAGTATAGCATCACTAGAACCAGAAGTTCGAGCAAAATATAACAAAGAAAATAAGGCGCTGCCAATTTACATACCAATTTACGATTACACGAAGAAAGGAGGTAATATCGACAATGATGATAAAAATATCTTAGCAAATGTATGTGCTATGTTGACTACAAGTCCAGTTGAAAATACAACTGAAACTGATGCAGCAGCTACAAGAGAATTAAGTAATAAGACTGAAACCCAAGATTTGTTAAACATTGACACTATGTCGAAGCCTAAAAGTAATGTGAGTACAGAAACGGCGATACCGTCTCAGACGACACTGTTAAGGCAAAATGAGAGTGCTGTAAAAGTGACAGACCCGAGGAGAACGATATCAAAGCATATTGTATTACCCCTAACGTCATCAGTATTAAATATCACGGATAAATTCGAGCGCCGTTTGCATGACATTTTGCGCAATCTATCTAAACGTAAAATTCGCTCATAAAACCCGCAAATGAATATTATAAAATTTCTCTGAATTAACGACGTGAGAATTCTATAAATGATGCGAGGATAGAAATAAGTAAATTATATATATCTAAAAATATCATAAATATATGTATATATTTGTTCATGTACAGATTGTTTAGTCTGAGGTAGTCTAACACGCGTTCCCGAAAATTTTATCTAACTATTATGCAATAAATATCTCAGATATTGGTTCCAGCAATTGTGCCATGTCCTATAATTCACTAACATTATGTACCTTCTTTATCCTGTTCATTTACTAAAGTATAATATACACCCCCTTTCTTTATTAATTCTGCGTGGGTACCCATCTGAAAGAATGAGTTATAAAAATAAATATTTAATAGTAAAATATTGTTAAAACCCGAATATTCACCTCGACGATAACTCCACGCTGCAAGACGACAATTATGTCAGCAGCTTTGACCGTGCTAAGTCTGTGAGCAATTACTAAGACCGTCCTCCCCCGTGTAGCACCCTCCAGTGCTTTTTGAACAATTCTTTCACTTTCATAATCTAACGCGCTAAAGACAGTTGCACAAAATTATGGAAACTGCTTTGGATACTTTAAAAAATAAGCTATGAAGCATGTTACTTTACCTTGTAGCTTCATCCAAAATTAAAATCGACGGTCTCTTGAGCAGAGCTCTCGCGATGGCGATGCGTTGTTTTTGTCCCCCAGAGAGCTGCGTTCCCCTTTCGCCAACCTGCGTTTCGTACTTATTTGGAAATTTCATGATAAATTCATGGGCATTTGCTTCTTTCGCGGCTTCAATGACCTAATGACATCAAACGTTACCAGAAAATTTATATTATAAGACACATAACCTCTTTCGGTTACAAAACAGCGCTCACATCTTCGTCCGTAGCATCTTGTTTCCCGTATCGTATGTTTTCCGTAATGTTTGTAGCAAATAAAATAGGTTCTTGATCTATATACCCTAAAACGTTACCGCGAAGGTAACCAGCATTAAGCGACTTGAGATCTTTTCCATCAATCGTAATTGATCCTGCGTCGACATCATAAAACCTGCAATATGTATTTTGTCACAGTCGATGAAAAAATTCTTTGTTCAGAAAAAACGTGGAATAGTTACCTTTCTAACAATACAGCTATTGTAGATTTACCATTGCCACTAGATCCAACAATAGCTACCGTTTTCCCGGCTGGAATGTGTAAGTTAAAATTCTTTAAAACGACGTGGTTTGGTCTGGTAGGGTAGCCAAACTTTACGTTCTTAAAAGTTATATTTCCTGCGAGGGATTGGTCCCTAATAATTTCACCGCTGGTCATCATAGGGGAAGGTGGCATGTCCAAATACTTTTATAACAAATAATACTATAATAGTTAATAGTACTATTAATAATAATAGTTTGTAGAGTCGAATGCATACCTCGAACACTCGAGCCCCTGCACTAATACCTCTGACATAGGTTCCAAATAATAATGACAACTGTGATAAAGACTTTTGTATAGTCTGTGTGGCCATTAAAAAGGCCATTAGGTTTCCTGGAGACAGTTGTCCAGTAGAGAGTAGATGTCCACCGCAGTATAATGTACTGAGTAAAATACTATTGAGAAACAGGTTCGTTCCTCCTTGGAACAAACCAATTCCAAAACCCAATTTTCCATATAACGCAGACCCCAATTCAACCTCTTTAGAAAACATTTCTATTTCTTTATCTTCTGCTGCAAACGCCTTCACCTACAGAAACAATGTATTATAAATCGTCGAGAGAAATTTAGTAGCTCAGAGAAAGAATTTGCGATACAAAAAATTTTCTTATCATTTACTGTAGTACCGTTCTGATATTCTGTATAGCTTCCTCGCAAACCGCCATAGATTTGGCAAGTTGATTCTGTGCCGTTAATGACATTTGTCGCAAACTTCTTCCAAGTAACGAACCAATGCAAACTATAGTCGGTATAGATAACATCATTGCAGCGGTCAGTTGCGGCGAAATCATTATTACGGAAACTGTGCACCCAGCAATTTGTGTGATGCTTCTTAAGCCTTGTGATATGCACGTTTTGAAGGTGCTTTTGAAATCTTGAATATCGCTGGTCAAACGACTTATTATTTCGCCGCTTCGATTTTTGTCAAAGAACGTGATATCTTGCATGATAATTGATCTAAATAAATCTTGCCGCAAACTCATCGCTATCCTTTCACCCACGTGAGAGAGCATACAGATGTACACAAATGTGAAAAATGCCTGGGAACAAAGCTTGCCGTAAATCCTTAGAATTATTCAATCTTAGTTCGTATAAAGTATTTCACAAGAAAATGAAAAATTTTGCTCCATTTATCTCGCCGATAATTACGTACTTGTGCAATATACATACGTGCCAATGCAAATGCAGGCTTTGTAAGTTGCAGGAGCACATGCTTCGCAGTATCGTCTCCTCTATTTTGACAGACCGTTGTTAATATGTTTATAACATCACCCACGCATTGCGGTATCCAAATATTTAATACAGCAACCGCCATTGCGCTCTGAATATGATAAATAAAAGTATATAAAATACCACATAAAGTGCAGCATCACAAGTATATACGTGTCTCAAATATACTTACTGATAGAGCTATTAATAATTGCCATAGATATTGGTACAAATATTCTAAAAACTTTTTCCATTTAAACTCTAATTCTTTCTGTTCGCTTTTAATATCGTTTGACACCTTAAGTGCTTTGCATTCTACAACACAGCTACGTGATTTCAGTATACACCCTGTTACTATGCCTAAGCCCCCGAAACCAAATTTTAGAACAGACGGGAGGATCTTCAGTTTGGTAGTCCCGTTGGCTAAGCATTCTTTGGCGTTAGAATTAAACTGCCTCTTTGGTATGTTAAACGGTTTGCCCCGTTGTCTTAAAACAAGTGTTAACAAAGAATTCCTACAAAGGAAAGGTGTATTATTATCATATTAAATATACATGCTGATTCTTGATAAATCTGCCGTTATGAACATGTCGAACAAATGGTTCGTTACTGTCAACTGTGGACAGTACCTTGGATTAATATAGGGCTTAAATAACACTGTTCTTAGTATAGACATTTCTGCAAAATAATATTTAATATTTTGATTGTTATTTTACTATATGCACCTACTCTGGAATACACGTTACTGTCTATGACGGGTTAGTTGCGTTTTAACCATCCTACTTAAATAAATTACGTTTTACTATTTCTGCCAATTATTAAGAACATTGTTATTATATAGTGTATACGTCTATGAGACGAATAGTGGAATGAGATTACACGAAGGTTAGCTAATAATACTGAACCAAGGGCAGCGCCATATCTAAATGCCCACGGTAATCTTATTTCTGCGATTGATCGCTAGATAGCACCCACTGTGCCGTGCCGGTTAACGTTCTTTTCTCTTTTTTAATTTGTTCATTAGAAACGCGGGTAGAAATAAGGGCGTTTCGAGTGGTGGAAAATGCTGATTGCCAGGCTTAAATTGAAAGGGAGAAATTGATTCTATTAGACAAGGAGCCTTCGCCCCTGCGAGTTTAGATTCGATTATTTCGTATTAATACTTTCAACGAACATTCTTTTAACGAATAAAGAACTACGAATACGTGCTAATTTGTAAGAAGTTCATTTGTAATAATTCATGAGTATTTCTATGGTGTAAATGCATTGCTTGATGTAGTTAGAGGAATCTTCTTTACAGAATTAATTGTTAATTAACAATAAAAAAAGTAGTAGAACTATTGAATGAATTCAGTATCAGTAACGAGAGAAATGGTATATATTTTTCACATTTAATTTCAACTACGAACGTATGTCGAATCTGTTGTTTATTCTACTATTTTGTTTCACCGTGCTTTATATTGTGTTATTATATGTTTATTATGAGTTATTCGTATTTTATTTGGATTCGTGAAAAAAATGGCGCCAATATTTGAATCTTATATGCGCGACCAGATTAATAGACGAGGATAGAGAAAGTTATATGATTCTGAGTTAGAGAAAGAAGCATATAATTCTTCTCTCGTGAATAAGTTGAAATGTATAAGTATAAATGAAAATTTGAATTCTATTTAAATTCTATTAAAAAACCATTTAACCACTTGCGTAAAAAATAAATTGGCATTCATCGAGTTTAACCGATCTCACAGACATTTTCACGAATTTTCTAAACTGCCTAAATCTTTCTCCTCTTTTTCCGGCAATAATTTGTTAAAAATTACTATTTACTTTCCACGTAACATTATATTATAGCAGTATACTTTGGCACACTAAAGGACGGCTGTAACAAACAAAAATCGTAACGTACGCACATATCACATTTTTTACCAAGTAGGTATAGCACCAAAGTACCGCGTGCATAGCTCGTCATTCCAGCTCAATTGGTTAACGAACAGATAATTGTAATTGCAAATTGTTCGAGGTTCGATAGACGACAATAGATAGGGAATAGCTGTATAGTGAGTGTATAACATCAAGGTCTCGTGTCATTGCCAGACTCGCGGAGCACTTGAGCAAGTGCTTAATACTACCCTCCCCTCGGGTGTATTCAAGGCGGGGGCGAGCATTTCAGGGCTCGAACGTAATAGCCGCACAGGCAATTAAACGTGGCAAATACATAAATACACGTTATTAACTTTGCGTACAAAGAGGCTCGCCTGGACGATTAGGCCTTTCAACGCTCAACTGTTCACCCTAAATCTCCTCCTTCGCCGCGACGAGCCGCAATCTCGGTGCTTTTTCATACAGGCCGATGCATTACCATCCTGATCAAAGCACCCGTGGTCCTAAGTAACGCAGGAGAACAACAGCCCGCCCGTTATTATCCGCAAGAAAAATCTTGCGCTTCAGCTGGGACGAGGCTGAAAAGTGGCTCGTTACGGGGCTAAGATCCGAGGAGGCTTTTGATTTCAGTAGCCAGTAGTGTCCTCGGTGGATGAAACCGACGCGCCTGACTCGCGAGTAAGTATCTTTTTCGCTATTCAACGTTCTTCGTACGTGGCGAATCCTCGAATTTGAAATCCAATTTTCTCTTCGTACTCGAAGTCGATCCTCCTCCAAGGTTGAAATTTAGGGGAGGATGAATTCTTTCCGCGGTGCAATATTCATGGTGGAAGGAGGAAATTTCCATTTTGGGGAGAAAAGAGTTCGTTGGACAAAATTTGTTTGAATTAGGATTTTTCCTAATTATTGCTTTCCATGGAGCAATATTTATTTTTGACAAGTGTTTCAGAATTGTAGATACAAACCTGACTGGTTTCCACATACAAAATATAGAAATTCGAAATTCATATTTTTCAACAATTATGAGTTCATATTTTTTTTTAGATGAATACTAATTTCATGTACAGATACAGTTAAGATCGATAGCTCGAATCTTTGGAATAGGTCTTTGCTAAAAAGCTAAATATCTCAGAAACGATTTTTTTTTCAACAGAGCTCCATTGGCCAGGGAAGTTTCTACATATATGTCTGAAACATCCCTTACAATAGAACTGAATATTCTAACAGCAGAAGTTACTTCACTACTGAAGTAACGTGAAATTATTTTATCGGAGAAGACAGGGGTGCGAGATCACTCTACTCAGAGTAATTAAAGGGTTGCGTTTCTGGGAAATTCAGTAAAACGAACTAATGCATAAGGGAAATTCAGCACCTCAGAAATTCAAAAAAAATCTGAAACTTTGCAGAAATGTAGCTGAAATGTAGATGATGCTAATACTGTATTTATTTTCTGATTCAGCAATAAAACGGTTCTAAGAGTAAAAACACCCCGATTTTCAGATTTTTTGAATTTTCGAGTTGCCGAACTTCCCTCAAAATTATCAATGCAGATAATACAATACAATTTCTATGAAATTTCAAACACGAAATTTTTTTCAACCCTCCGCTGAAGAAACATTGCAAGCACCTATTCCATAGTTGCCTCCTTGGAACTCGACGAAATGTTCCTAATATCGAATCAACAAGTCCCCCCGTAACGATCAGTGCAGATAGCGTTGTAAAGCAGCGCGCGAGATCCCATTCGTTTATCCTCCATCTTTAACGAACCGCGGTTGGAACAGCGGCGGCCTTAGCGGCAGTGTTAAAACTGTTTCCTCGAAAAGCCATCGAGGCCCGAGGTCAGCCTCTTAACCTAGATTCCCAGGTATGCAAGAAGACACTTGCTCGGCCGTGTACGTGTGCACGCCTGGCTCGCTTATCGCGACACGCGAGATCCCGGAACTTGCCCTCTAAACTGCAAAGCACACGGAGATTTCGGGAAAGAAGAAGCGCCCGTTCCAAAAGTGTGTACGTGCGCGGAGGGTGTGGGGAGAGGTTGTAGAAGGGAAACAGAGGTTCGACGTTATAAGCGCGATAACTACGACCACGTCTGCCCGTGATACGGTGGCAAAAGAATGGTCCAAATGAAGCCTCCTAAATTTCAACACCCTCTTCGCCGTCAGCCAGCTCCATTCTCTCTCCAACCTCAACTTCCCTTTGTCTCCTTCCTCCTTTTTTCCTCCCTCGTCCTCTCCTTCCTCCCTGTCGCTCTCTCTATAGAGGCAACAGAGGTTCCTCTCGATCGGTCGCCTCCTCCTCCCTCACCTCCACACCCTCCGACACCGCCACTCCTCTCTGTCTCTGTCGCGGCGCCCCCATGCCCCCGCAATCAGCCGACAGAGTCGAGTCGCGGCGGGCACGTACCCTCATCCGTGAAACACGCGGTGCAAGTGCCGGGGTGGCGATGACGCAAAGTCAGCGCGGGCCAATGGACTGGCCTGGCGGTGGGAAGGTGTTCGACGGGCCACGATTGGGCGTGGCCGGCGACGAAAAGGGGGTGCCACCGACGCCACCGACGCTGCCGACGTAGACGCCGCGTGGGGGTATGCCGAAGTGTGCCCCGGGGTGTAATATCATACCGCTAGGTGGATAAATAGACGCATGAAACTAGTAGGAACGAGTGGACGACGGGCGGGAGTTGGAAGGGAGGACGTAACGAACGGAACAGCGGAGAAAGAGGCCCGAGGAGGGTGGCGTAGGAGGGATTGGACGGGGGTGAGTTGACTGGGTGGCAGCGGTTGCCGGAGATGCCTGGCTAAAAGAGTAACCGGAGGACGACGGACATCGCCGCGCCACGGGGACGAGCAACCGAGAAGGATGGAGATATAGAGGCGAGGGGGTTGGGGAGCGCAGGATGAGAGAGGAGATGCAGAGGAGGAAATGAGGAAAGGGTCGTGCACCGAGCGGGTGAGGGTTACTCAAGGGGGTTAGAAGGGAAGACGGAGACGCGGGGGGAGAGCGTGTCGGGGAACAGGACGAGGGATGCCAGTGGCGGGGAGCGGGGCCGAGGGGAAATTGGGTGGCTACGCGATGCGAGGGAGACTAGACTAGAACAAATAGTGGTTGTAGCCATCCTCAGCTTCTGAGGTATTTTCCACTCGTGCGAGTTGTACGCATCCAGGGAGCCCAAGCGGACCCGGTTCGCTCACGGCGAACGATGGAACGTTTGTATGCACAGGCCGTGTTGTGGCTTTTGTCGGGGATCATAGTGGTGGTGTCACGTCGTTGGCAAACGTCGAAACCCTCTCCCACCTCCCCTCCACCCGCTGCAACTCTCGGGCACATATCTGTACGGGGGCGTAAATGAGTTCCGTTTACCTTTCTTTAATATTAGTTTTGCGAGAGATGGTTTACTGTGGTCTTCACCTATGGCTGACTTATCGTGTCTGGATCCACTTGCATGCTGAGAGAAAATGTGTCGCGCTGTCGATGAATCTTCGGACTTGGTTGAAAAATTTTGTGTACTGAATGAGGAAGGGGTCAAACGAGTCGTCTAAGTTCAAAAATTCTTCTTTCTCTCAGCTTTGTGGTTGATCTACTTTATTTTTGCTACCGAAGACACGCTGAATACGTACTTCTGACTTTGCAACTTTCCCTAAAATAGCAGTATATAATGGCCTGCATGTGTCAGCCTTCTCTGCTGATTTCTCAGCAGTCAAAAATCAGAACTCAGCAGTCTTTTCTCCTCCATCATCTTCATTCTACTCCCTTTCCAAATTCATAGTGTCTCACAACGGAACATCCCAAACCCGGAAATTCAAAAAATTCTAAAACTTTGCGAATATGTAGGGAATTACCTCGTGATTACAACGTAATTTTTGTTTGCTGGCCGAATTCACTCTAAGGGGGTGTAAATTGACCCCTAAAAATCCGGTTATTTTCCGATTTTGTGTTATAACTCGTGAACTGTAAAATAATTTTTTACCAAATGACAGATCTAATTAAAAAAAGTAACTTGTATCTTGAAACTTTTTTCTCTCTCTTACAGTTCGCGAGTTATAACACAAAATCGGAAAATAGCCACATTGTCAGGGGTAAATTTCACCCACTTAGAGTGAATTTGGGCAGCAAACAAAAATTGCGTTGTAATCAGTAGGAAATCCCCTATACATTCACAAAGTTTCAGTATCTTTTGAATTTTCGGGTTCGGGATCTTCCCTTGTCAGAACACGAATCTGCACCCTTAAGTGTTTCATCTTGTCATCCAATCAAAATTCACTTCTTTAGTAACAAAAATCAGGGATGAATATCCATAGTGAATCACACCAAGGACATTTTCACCGCTAATATTCCCTTCAGTCTTCTGAACCACTCAGAAATTTCCCTAATTGCCTCGAGCAGTAGATCAACTTACATTATCAACAAAATTGTATGATCGCGAATAGAATGCTGCAAAGCAATCGAATAAAATTTGTTGCGAAAAAAGAAATCGGACTGCAAGATGGGAATCGATCGGAAGAGGTTTCGGCCAACTCGTAGTCATCATCGATAGACAGTATCGTGCTTACGGCTAGTCGATGCCGTCTCGCATGCGATTTTGCAGAATGCTGAGCACAGTGTGTAGCGAAACAGGATGTTGTCAGCTGAAATTAAATTTTCCTGCTGGAGCGGCGGGTCGCTCGGCAACCTGATATTGTGGGCGTTAAGCTGCGTACACAGCAACGACGACAGACGAGGGTGACGCCACACTACCGCGAAACGCTCCACGACATTCACTTTGCGCGCTCGCAAATTCTCCCATCCTCCTATCACGGGTAGAAAGAAAGATAACATCATTGCGCCTTTTCGATATCGAGGTGCCCTTCTCAAAAACGCGCCGTCTAGCTGAAAATGTAGGTACTTACAAATAGATCAGGGCCGGCGTCAGTTGTGTGGAATTCCAAATTTTTATTTTTGGTTTCGCGCCCAAACCAAATTACCATTTTTTGTTTTTGGTTTAAAATTTGAATTCTGTAGTTGATACTCCCCCCGCTCCTCCAACTACACACTCGGAAAAAATTTGCTGCGCTGACACTGAATTAAATACTGCTTAGGGATCGTCTGCATTACGATTTTTTACCATTGCCTTTTTTCAACTTCATTGCAAAATTTTATCCTCGAAATGTTCGGGTGAATTTTTATAGAAATTCTAAAAGTATTTATCCGCCCTTACTTCTTTTAAGATAAACGAAATTCTTTCGGCTATAGGGATCCTTGAAGCTGCGCTGAATGATAACTAAATGGAAGTATGTTTCCTCGCGACTACATCTTAATTATAAGTTACTCGTTCGGGATGAATTGTTTTACCTGGGACAAGCACTAGAATCCGTTGCAATTCACTCTAATATCCGCCAAGACTACATACACAATTAACTATCGATTAAGCGAGGCTCAGCGTAAAGTAATATAATTAAGAAGTTTCTATTAGCCTGTGTATGCGACTGCTTATCTATATCATCGTTCCCAGCAAGATAGGACGTTATCTTCCTCCTTTTCCTGTCGCTTTTCGCGTCCTTTGGTCGCTCCTTTGTCCCTTCTTTCAACAGTCCTTCCGCCCCTCTCCCCTGATACAATCAACTTCAAGGGTGTACAAGAAACGAGGTAGCCATTTATCCGCTACCCCAAAGAGTAACCAACCAGGGAAAGTCCAAGAAAACTGAGTGCTTCACCATTGTCCTGACTTTTTACGAAAACGAGCTCTACGAAGAAATCTAGCGTAGTAGAAATTGGATACTATATATAAATCTTTCTTGAATTTGCAAAGTTCTTGGGTCCCTTAATTTAATACATTCGATGACAGAAGCAGTAAAACTTTTTATCATTGATGCAAAAAAAATTGATTCCAAGCTCTGCTAGAATTTATAAAAGTAACACATCGAAAATAAAAATATATGTACTTGTACCTATTAGGGTAAAGTAGCCAAATATGAGACACATTTCTTAAAAACGTCATAGCTCTTGACTGAGGACAGTTTTATTAAAATTTGATACACGTTTTAAAAGTAGAATGTGTATTCTTTAGCAACCTACTGGAAAGTACTATAACAAAAATTCGGTTTCTTCATAATAAAATAAAAACGAAAGTCATTCAAATACGCAGATAAAAAAAATGGGATCCTAATTCATATTCTCTTATGACCCAGTTTGTTTTTTCCAGAAATTCATTTTTTCTTTCTTTTTTTTTATAAACTCATCCACCACGTCCATCGTAACACTTTATACGTACACTTAACCCATTGTTCACCTATCACATCTAAAGAATAAAGACCTGCGCAAAACAAGCATTCTATATCATAATTTTCTTTCTTAATCAATTTCATCATTCAGAACAATTTCTTCTTCACTCTCATCAGTAGAACTTTCACGGTATATAACATGATAACTACTAAGTAGCTTCGAAGTTAAGTCTTCGTCATTTAATGATATACAACTAGTAAGTCTTAAACTCCATTGCAAGCACTATACAACAGTATTTGTGAAAATCACTTACGACTTTAGAGGTATTTGTAATTTAATCCAACCACTTCATAAACTTTCTGCAACGTATTTCAGAAATATGTGCCTGCTCAAAACGCTCAATTGATTACAATGCCACTGTGCGGACAAAATAATTAACACACGGTTAGTTAGTAAAGAAATAGCATCGCTATGACATTCAAGAATTCTGTAACGGAGATAAGCTGGGGTCTCGTATTAGGAGAGGACGTCGTATTCGGCTACTTTACCCTACACGATTTTATGAACAGTTATCATGGAATGTTTTCGTTTTGTGCTTTTATACTTCACCCCACTTGGTTTTTGGGAGCAAGTGATCCTCCGTAGGTGCAGCAGCTTTGAAGCGAGCGTGGCTGGATGTGGTGACAGTAGACAGACAGAGTTTGCCTGGCGTTGGTCCGATTTAAAGTTCATAACCGGGGTGGAGTTTATCGGTCGCCCCTGAAAATCCGATTACAAGAACAGATTTATTTTGACTGGAGAGCACGTGACCCAACAAAAACGTGCCGACCCTTAATCTGTCTCTCTTTTATTCGAATCGCAATGCAACACCTGCCCTGCGATTGAACAGATGCGTTTACCGCAACAGATTATAGTGCTCGCTTATAAAAGGACCTGTCACGTCGCTCGATATATAGAGTCACTTTATTACTTTTCGTAATGTATTCAGAGGCACGAGCCCTTTTTCTTCTATGCGCGTCGCTTAATTCTTCATCGCATCAGCCACTAATTAAACTTCACTTATAATTAGTGCATCGTATCAGGTATTTATTTCCTTCTGACGAGTGGATCATTCTTTTCTTCCTCGTGTCCTAATGAACTGTAAAGGTGCGAATCCACGATGAGATTTTACGTGAGACTTTTCCCATCGCGAGAAAAAATCTCAGCAATAATTAAATGTAAATAATGGAAAAATCTCATGAGAGTCTAATCTCACGAAACTAATGACGAAATAATTAAAAGAGAATTAAATAATTGTCTCATGAAATTAAAGTCTCACGTGACACACGATTTTTTTGTCACATCGTGGATTGGCACCTTAAGAATTTCAAGTTGCATATTTGCAGTAGAATTGCTATTATTCTGAAATGCAGCGATGATCAGAAAGAATTTGATTCAGAGTTCAGTTTAACCTTTTAGCGCCGGACGTATCACATATGATACATTCTCGGTATAAGGGAATTTTCCCTATGAAAATCGAACAAATTTGCTGTTCGCACCAGATTAGTACATGTTTAGAGAAGTTTCGCTTATCGAAGAAAGATGGACCTACCTGGACCCTATATATTTATTTGTTTTATGAATTTAACCCCTGAAAAAAAATATAAAAATTCAGACTATTTTTAACTACAAGAAAGCGGGATATTTTTCCTTCAACGAGATCTAGATGCCGGCGCTAAAGGGTTAACAAGAAAATACTGTACCTCAAACTCTACCTTAATCGAGGATGTATTCCAAAATAATTAAACAGTCGCATTAAATAATAATTGAATTAAATTCAATACCAACTCACCCTACCTCGGCTGCAATATTTTCAATTTGAATCTAACCATTTCTAATCTCAACTACCATATCCAGCAGATCTCAGCTTTCGATTGCTGAGATTGCTCCATTCCAACATTTCCATGGTCCTCCGTATTCGTCATTTCAGTGACCAGAAAATATTCCCCCGTAATGATTATTGCTTTTGCCGCCCCAAAATATTTGGTAAACAGGGTAGGTGTGCCACGTAAATACCATGCATTGTGCCCCTGAATACGTTTATCATTTGGCACGTATGGGTGGCGCGTTGTCATTTGTTTGTGATGGCTTAACGGCTGACTTATGACGCTGATGGCACCGTTCGAAACCGGCGATTTTTGCGGCTCTATCCGGTAAACGACACCCTTAACGACCTTCCCGCCCGACAAATGCGCGGAGACAGGGTTACGGTTATAAATTATAGGCGATATTAGACCGTGAAACAGGGTGGCCCGACCACCCCATTCAATGTGGTAGTCCACTGTATCGGCTGGGATTTAGTTAATACCACGACGATTTAGCGATCCTGCGTGCAATTAGAATTCTGTTTGTTGCCCACGCAACTAGAGTATCCCGAGTATTTGGCAGCAGCAATATCGGATTTATTGATCGACCTTACTGTTGATAAATGTCCGCGACTAAAGTGCATTTGCATTTTTACTTTCGTGCGAATGGCGGTGCCTGTCTCTCTCCCTTCTTCTTCCTGTATTTATTTAATCGCCTTTTTTTTAGTTTCTTTGACTGCACTCAATAATAGTAGGTGCTTGATACCATTAAGGTTTTTAGAAATATTCCTTTGTCACGTGTTTCAAGCATTATTCAGCACGAATATTACGCCGTGAAGCATCTTTCATCTTACTTTCGAAATGTGGCGAATTTTCGTGAATTTTTTGGGAGCCCCATTTTCTCAGAGCACCAGACACTCGAATCTAAACTCCCAGGTCCTTTTGTTTACAGATATCCACGTGCGTCGAGCACCGTGAAAAACCGACAGTATTATATGCGAGTTCCCCACGCTAATGAACCGATTTCTATTTCGTGTCCTCGCTCGTAATTAAACAGGGAGCGGTAGAAAAAGTACGGGACACGAATTCTCCCTTTTATTCTCGGCTAAAGAGCATTGTGCACGCGAATCTCTGCACGGCAAAAATATGCTGCGCGTGTCTGCGCGATATTTTCCCCTTTAATCGAGCGCTGTCATCCTTCGTCATCCCTCTCCGTAAATTCTGCCGAAAACTGGGAAACACAATTGCACCGCGGAACCTCGATTTTTCGAATTGGGTAACGGGGCTCCTGAACTTCGCAGGATCATCGAAAAATCAAGAACTATAATTTATAACAATATCCTCGCGCCCCCCGAAACACGCAACTTGCCAACAATTCGCATTTAACCAGTCTTCTCACGCAGCTTTCACTTGCAATTTCCCATCGCTTCCTGAACCGTCACCAACATCATCCCCGCGAACTTAATTTAACGCCAATAACCGACACCCGCCATTTTGCATATCGCTAATGGCACCATTTCAAGCTATCGAGTGAATCCCATCGAATTTATTAATATTGAAATGGAAAGAGCAAACGAAACGCGTTCCCTACTTCCGTTATATACCAGCGAATCGCGGATATTATATATTGTTTGTGAGTCAAGGAGTAGTGGGGGCGAATGGCGTTTTAATCGTCGATTATTCAGGTGAACGGAACTTTATAAAAATGTTATGAGGAGTTTAATTAGCCGACGTTTAATTACTCCAGCTACCCACCGACAAAGACGAAGAGATGGCGAATGAGGGGGAGAGGGGGGGGGGCAGTAGGCTGGAGGAGGAAGCGGAGAGGGGCGGCGGAGGACTAATTGCGAAGTTTTCCACTTCGATTTTCCGAGAGGCTGCATGCTGTGCCGCGCCATTTCTCGCTGTTGTTCGAATTAAACGCGATGCAGTTTTAAACTGAAAAGAGTGCCCCGAGCGCACCAAGTATTTTCTACCGAATTAAATTGCGACAAGCGAGGAGCGAAAAGAAGCCAAACGGATCGATAAACGCATCGGTAACTTCCGCTTTCCATCGCACCGCTGCGATTCCTTTTTATCCCTCCCTTCTCGCTGCCACTCTTTTTTTTTCTGTTTTTCTATTACTGAAACGGTCCCCGTCTTTACCGTTGCTCGCCTGTGAGGGCATAGGCTTTCGAGTAGCTGCGGATGGATACGGTGTCCTCTGTGAGGGCTACGGGGCCACCATTTTACCCTCCCCCGTTGCACTGGTTTCCTTTCTTTGATGTTCGAAGGAATTTATGTAAGTGGCGCGGGAAGTAGTTACTTTTGTATTCCATTTCTCATTTTTATTCGCTGCTTGGTAGTTCGATGTGGAAGAAACCTTGTCGGGAGAGCCGTAATTAGCAACAGTGTTTAATAAATTATTATTATTTATACCTTTATTATTATTAGTTTATTAAAGAAAGCAGATATAAATTCTGCAAATATAAATTATCAAATTCCGGCACGAGTGCAGTGAAAAATGCTCACGAAAAATTTAAACAACCTTCAAAAATGTCCCCAAAAAGGTAGAGCAAAAATCATCCAATAATTCCTTTCGATCTCCACGGGGCGCAATATTTCTGCACAGATGAAATTCCTACCTCGGCCCAAAACACTATTGCAGGGAAAAGATCCATGGTGTACATCGATGACGCGAACCGATGGTTTTCCAAAATTCCCGAAACCTCGGCCGGCCAATTTCGGACGGTTAGAGGGAGCGGGCTGGGGTGTCAGGAAGTAGTAATTTTTGCGAGAGTCAGAGCGAGCCCAGGGCGCAGATATTGGGGCGTATAGCGAGGTAGAAACACGAGAGCGTCGGCAAAGGCCGAAGGACGCCCCTAATGCGGGGGCTGCTGAGCACGATGAGGGGTGCTCGGTCGAGTGTACGTCGACGCAGCCCTAATTGTTTTACTCCCGTAGCCCCGACCGTCCCGCTTCCCCTCTCCACCACCACCCGCACCCCCTCGCTCTCATCTCTCTCAATCTATTTCATCCGTATCCCCGCAGCCACTCTCATTTCATTGTGACGCCACCCGCAGCGCCTATCATGCGCCACTAATGCTCTAACAGGTTAACGTCTCGCATGATTATTCTATTGCTTCTCACCCTCTTCGCGCTAATTCGAACGGTTTCGAGCGTGATACTTTCGTGCCACGTCTCCTTCCTCCCTCTTTTTTTCGTCCGTTCTCCAGCCTCGGCTCTCTTTAAACACCCTGCGGAAGATGGCGACTGTAGCGTCGACGGGCTAAGAGCAGGTGTTTTCGGCTTCCGAGTGACGCGTTACTGATTTTAGGGGCAGCTGGACAGGGGTGTGGTGTGTGGTCTGTGTTTGTTAGAATTAGAAAGTATTTTTCTTCGTTTGTGGTTGAGGTTTACACCCCTCGCGGTGGTAGGAAGAATCGCAGAGTGTGTTCCGTGCGATTGAAGTTTGCCGAGTCGAATTTTTATTCAAAGCGAGGGGTTGTGCTTGGAAATTACTTCGCTTTGACCCATACAGAGTTTGTAGTATATTTAGAAAGTGTTAGCCAACTGTAGGAACTATGAGGAAAATGGAAGAATTATTTTTCTAATGTTAGATTTCAACCCTTAACGAGATAGCGAAGTTTAATCGCCTCTGGCGTCCCTAAAACGCGACAACTTCCGCGACAGGAAGGGGCACCATCAGCAGCGCGATCGAAGCGAAGGATTATTAATCACTGCTAAATATTTGACGCGTGATTGGCTCGCAAATTTGTCAAGCGGAACGCGAGCCGGCACGCGTATTACAAACACCACGGCTGTATCAACCTTTTAGGAAAAGCGTGATCCGCTCGACACGCGCTAAGCTCGTAATACAGACTTTATCAGTCGTGCAATAATAATTATAATGTTTTACACCACCCCTATTACATTGCGGTGGCGGCGTTAAACGAGGGCCCTCGCGCGCGCGCGCGCGCTCGGAAATCCAGACCGTATTACCGCACGCCACGATAAATTCGTTCCCCGATTGAACGAAAATATTATTTACCAGACGGTTAATCGCCGCGCGAAATTTTTCAGTATTCTTGCTGTTACTCGGACATGGTACACTCCTGTGGATAGTTTATAAAACACTGCGACGTTTTATGGGACGAGAGATTTAATTAAAGTTACTGACACTACGCGTCGTTAATTACACCGTCGCTGTTATATATTGATGGGAAATAAAATGTTTGATATTGCTGCTTTTGGAAGCTTGCTTTTAGTAGCAACTTTTAATAGCAAATAGTGTTGCGAAGGGTTAACTCGGGGAATATGAGCAAATATGCTTTTATGCTCGTTTTGGAGGACTGATATAATACTTCTGTAAAAATTCTCGTTTGACGGAAATGTTATCGATGATTGCGATATTTGTGACTGAAGAATAGAAAATTGTCTTGTTACTGTGAGTATTGATCAAAACTTACAGTGCATCTTGAAACATAGATGACCTGTCCAGTGAATAAACACTGCTCATATCAGACGAAAAATTAGCACCTATTACGCTCTTTTCACGTTAAAATTTACTCAGTACTTCTTTATTGACCTAAGTTTTTTTTTAAGTTCTTCATTAAGTTCAAGGTAAGTCTCGTTATTGCTGCTGAATTTATTAGGTGTTCATTCACTGAACATGTCACTTATTCAGTAGCATTCCACCTCATTTAGTATTAGTACTTCGAAAATTATCTAGGTTAAAATAAGTCGGACACCAAGTACTTTATCAGTTACGTAGTTATAGAGATCATTTCATAGCACGTGGATTCTGGAGTGACGCAATAAATATTTCCAGGACTGTATATACCAAACAACCAGCAATGAATGCATATCAGATGCAACCCAGGATCAAGCACACCTCCGAACCAATATAACCGAGCTACAATAATTCGCAACTTCCTAACAAACCCTTCCTTGCATCGCAAATCGCCACATTCTCTATACAACTCCAATTTTCCATATCTATTTCCCAATGAAACTATTTACGTCGCGACGTAAATAATTATTCTCCAAAACAAGCATGAATTACACCCAATAAACTCCACAACCCAATCTAAAATTCCACGGGTCAATCTGAAAGAACTCGTACAAGCAATAATAAAAACAGCGTGGAAAAATTGCTCCGATTTACTTCTCGGCGTCAGAGAGAAAGAGAGAGAGAGAGGGGGGCAAGGAAAGGGAGAAGAGGAGCGAGGTAAACGGCGAAACTTGCCGAGGACTCTTCCAGTTTCCGTCGGTGTTAATGTACCTATTAAAATTCCACGGGTCCGCGGAACTAAGACGCCGTGCCCGGGACCACGAAGAGCAACGCAACCGGGGTAGGGGGTTTGGGCAGTGGACAGGGGAGGCGGAAGATGGAATTAAACGCGAGCGAAATAGCCCCGTGGCCGCGGGGCTGCGGAACTTGGGCCGCATTATTGCCAAGGCCGAAGTTTAAATCGTCTTGGGGGGGGACAGGGCTATGGACGTCCCTGCGGGCGTTGCCCACGAACCGTCAAATTTAAATCTCGCTAAGCCCGGCCATTAGTACGAAGTGCAAACAGCAAACAGTGCATTAAACTGAGCCCCGGCCGTGATGTACGCGGCCGCGTGCAACCCGGCGAGGACATTCATGGGGCGCCCCGGTTGTCCGCGTAAACGGGAAGCCAAGTGTCTATTCCCACGGGGATTTTCGCGAGGTAACGTTACGCTTTTATTTAGATTCGTTTTGTCCTCTGTTTACGTGTTACTGCTTTAATGCACCCGGGCGAGGCACTCGTGCAGGAAAGGCGCCCCATGGTTCCTCGTGGATTCGCGCAATGGTGACCGTCACTGTGTCGTTGCGCGAGGATACCTAAATATAGCTTTTCCTACACGCGAGTGGACGCGACCTCAAGAATTTCAAACTCGGTTTTCTCGAAAATCAGACGCGATAGCAAAAAAAATTACTGTTTCTCTTCGACTTGTAACAAGCAAACAAGTCGAGAAAAAGGAATACAATTTTTTGATACTGCGCCTCGTTTTCGAGAAAATCGACTTTGAAATTCTTTACGTTGCGTCCAGTCGCGTGTAGGAAAACCTACCTTATGTCATTTTGAGGACGGTTTTGGGATCTCGATTTCTTATCTTACGTAATATTTTTTTAACATAATTTATATTATATAAATTATATAAACCTTTAAAAGAATTTTCATAACTGAAAAACTGCAATGTAAAAATATTATGTAAGGAAGAGAGGGAGGAGGGTGGAATATAAAAATCTTAGGAATTCTTATACTGGTGGAGGCAGGTGGTAAGAAATCACCCTTACATAATTTATGGACGGTCCCTTACTCACGTTGCATTCAGTTTTTGTGGATGTGTCGTCTACTTAGTTTCCGTATTTCTATAATTGAAAAATGACTTTAGTTTGAATTGTACATTCTTCAAGGATCAAGTAAAAAGATTCGCATCTTCCAGTATTCATCTGTTCCTTTCAAATTTTTGTGACCCCTTTAATTTAGTTGAGACGGTTTAGTTTCAATTTCAACGTGGGTTTATCATTTTATTCGGATGAGATCCCTTTGCTATTTAATTCTGCTCGGTGCCACGTTATCATCTTAATTGGTTCATCCTGTTTCGGAGCAGAGTTACTAATTATTATCCAAATAATCGACTTGAGTCAGGCAAAAATGGCACTCTGGGTGTCTCGAAATATTATTGCCTAGCGATTCGAGTAAGTGGTGAGGAAAGAATTGAAAGCCATCCCCTAATGCATCGCGTTTTACCTATATTCCGCGCGGATACACACGTACACGTTCTTATACACTTATTTCTTTGCTTCGAAACCACTCCGGTGCCGACGCAAAAGCAGACAAAAGTTTCAAGGCACATGCCTGAACCTTCCCAAGAAACCTATACATTATAAATGTCGTACTTTCTTATCCGCCACGTCGTTCCCCATTTTTCCTCGCCGACAGAAGAAATATATTCTTTTCTTCGCTCTTCTGTAATCCAGTGGCTCCTTTCAAAAATATATATCAGACTCAGTTAAACAATGTAGATAAATCAATGAATCCCACTATATCTGTTTAATATTACCAACATCACGAATACACAAAAGAATCGTTCCTCATTTCTCACTTTTATTAAAAATTCAAAATTTTCTGTGCTCCCCAAAAATTCTCCATCTCTCAAAATTTAACATACTCGTTTCGAAATGATACAATTATCGATTATTCTACAACGATACGGATTAGAATACTGAAACTTCTCTCGCACAAACTTGCAACGCCAATTTACGCTGCAATAATATCGTCTTATTTACTAGGCAACCCGAAGAACTTGAGCGCACGTTATCTTGTCAGCTTACAGTAGGTTCAGGGTAACGAAATGAGCCACGATTATAATTATCTTTCGAGACTAGCGTTGTTTGCTTAGAAAATGCCTGTATACAGCGATGCTAGAATTCGTTGTCGTTCGAATAATCGCGAACAGCGCGGTGCATTCTGAAAATCGAGCTGTGTAAAAACAGAAACGCTGGAGGGCCAAAGCCTCCCCAATTACTGCAAACTATTATGCACAAATGATTTTATATCCCCCCCCCCCTGCAACTGCAATTAGGAACGAATCCGTTGAAACGCGGTTCTGCACTCCTTTGGCGCGTGTTCGGATGGTAAAATGGCGGGGTCGTTGATCGTGTAAAGGTGGCTGTGAAATTCGAGCGTAGAATAAATGGACGATAATGTCGTGGAGAATACGTGGAGCGTCGGGAGATGAGAGGTTTAATTTAACGGGCACACGGGCGTCCTATCGTCGAGAACGAAGACAAAAGCACCAAGAAGAAATCAATGCCGAAGGCTAGCTAACACGCGTTCTCTTCCTCACGGACGAGCTGGCTTCGGAACAGCACTCGAGACCTCGACCATGCGAAAACTTTGTCCAAGAATCTAATATCATCCTTGGTTCGCACACATTCTCAAAATTCCTTGGTACGCTACGACACGGCAACGGCTCCTCCGTGCTTATACGTTTAAGGTCGTGTGTAGATGTGTGTGTGTGTGTGTGTGAACGATGCGGGGGAGTGGATTCCCGTTTTGTCGTAATAATTGTCCGACTGCTTTGATGATAGGTTTCGATAACTTTTTTATACTCCGTGTTTTATAGAATTTTATTTTTTTGGTGCTGGAATAGTGTTAAGGGAAAGGGAAATACAGTGAATGAAAATTATTGTTTACTTCGATATTAATTTAGTTTATATTTGGTTGGCCCGTTTATGGCGGGGATGCAATAAGAATTGCTAATGCTGGGTTATGACGCGAGAAATGTCAGAAACTCAAAGCAATGAAATATTTTCGTTCAAACATTTTTATGTGGAACAACAATTTCGCGTACACTAATATTATTGTATTCGGTAGCAAGGCGAGTTAAGAATTCCTTTCAGAGTGCATAAGGTGAAACGGTTCTGCATAAATCAAATGCATCACTCTGGTAGAGGTATGTTATCACGCAAACACATTCCAAGGTAAAACTGGGGAAAATACTGACTATTTTCTACGCGATCGTAAAACACAGGAGTGTAGTGTAAAATAACAATAATACAATAAAATCTAATCGAAATTTTTACGTAACGTCTCCATAGAGTTCATAAAATTCCTTTCTGACACACGATTACCATTTCTGAAGTGTGTCTTTGAGCTCGAATAGCTCAGGAATGAGTATTCGTCGTGTACACCACGCGATACGCCCACAATCTTTAAGCCTCACCCTGCTACTCTCAAACCTCTCAATCCACCGTCAGACTCCAGAATCTCGCTTTCATAAACTGGCAAAGAACCTCCTACAGCCTAAACAATAATTTCTAGCACTCCATCATCTTCCTACTCCGCAAAGCCCCTCATCTTTCAAAAACCAAGCCCGTTTAGTAGCTGCCAAAAAATTAAATTCCAAACTCCCTACCTCTAAAATACCCCCAGCCTCCAAAGCCAAACGAGTCCTCATCAAAAACCAACATCTTTCTCCCCGCTCGAATATCTCACCTGCACCACCCACGGCTCGCAGCAGAGACCCTCCACCCGCTCCCTCGACAAGCGTTTCCCTGTGGCCACGTGGAAGGCCAGGGAGCGCCAAAGAAGCATGGTCGATGATGTTAACGAAGAGGGAACCGCGAGCGGTCCGCGGGTGCTCGCCGTTATTACCAGAAAGATGTGCCCCGTGCCAGTGTGAGGAACAGCGGGGGCCAGGTGAAGAGGGTAGGTGATGAGGATCCGCGGAGGGACGAAGAAGGGTTAGAGGGAAAGTGGGTTGCTATCTTAGCCACCACAAAGCAGTGATAACATTTTCCCTCCCGGACAGAAGCCTAGCCACCCTTCTCGTTGCTCCCAGGTCGATATCGGGATAACGCCGCTGCCGGTTACCCGGGGCAACCGGAAAGCCACGCCCGCGCCCTCAAATATGGCTGCCCGTGGCCCGCGACTCGTGCACCTTCACGTTGCCCAGGAGCACGAACGGTGGACGGGTGCACGGGGTGGGAGAGAATGGGTTTTAGGGGCGAATCGGGGGGTGGGGGATGCCACGGCGCGGCGAGATAAAACGCTGCGAGGTGGCTGGTATGGGGCCGCGGCGGGTGAGGGGAGAGAGGGTGGTTGGAATTATCATAATATTGGTCATTGCTTGTTCCGCTGGATGAGGCGAAGTAGCTGCTTCAACTGGAACCTTTCACACGCGAGACATCCCATCCTCCTCCCTACGGTGGCACCCCGCCACGGTGCCATTCCTCTGGCTCGTATCGGCGACGTTACGCGAGATATCTCGCATATCCGGTCTTCGTTCGCGCGATCCAGTTTTCCTTTCCCCCTCGCTGGCGTGGAACGCTCCTTCGGGGAGGTGGCGATCCTCTGGACGAGGGTCACGTTCGCGGAGGAGTATGTAAGAATTGGGATGTTTATGGAAATTTCTGGGACGTAGCTACGGCTTCGGAGGGTTTTATTGGGAACGCCGGGAAGGGGGATTATTTGTAGGGGCGGAGTGGGTGGTTAACCCTCCCTGCGGTATCGGGTATGAAATTCTGAGACTGAAGGTGTTGTGACAGAACCGATGGCGAATTAGCAGGCTGTGGAGCGGCTGTTGTAGATGGGGGTATTGGGAAGTTTGCGCTGTGTTGGAACTGTACTTGTTGTGCTTATGTCGGTATTATAGGCAGATTCCTTTGGAAGCCAGATTGATAGGGAAGGGGTTTTAATATTTCGTATCGCGAAGTGTATACTGTCGCCGCGGGTGGTTACGAAAATTGATTTTACATATAGTCGTCTTGAACAGCGTATTTCCTTCTATTACACCGCAGGGAACGCAATCTTCTTCCACGTTCCATTTATCGCAATCTTCTTCCATGTTCCGTGCATTTGTAATTCTGATTTCTAAATGTAACTTGGATATAGCAGTGCTTATAGTAAATGCTAACAATTTTCCGCGAAATTAAAAGTCTTATAAATCGAGTAACAAAATAACCCTCCACAGTGGAAACGCATCTTAACTCACTTTTACGAAAAACCAATGTAGTTTTAAATATTCTCGTAAACAGGGACGTCAGCATCTGTTTACAACATACCTTAACTCCAACTCCCCCCGAAATTCACCTCCCTCCCACCCTTCGAAGCAGAAATAAAAATGTAACACCTCCAGGAATATTTTCTCGTGCCCCCGCATTAGATTCTCTTCTCACGTCTGTATTCTAGTTTCACTCTAAAATGCGGCGCGAATATTAATACCGACTTCTCCCCCCCTCCCCCCAGCGGAAGTCAAACGAAAAAGGCGATCAGTGGGGAAAGGACGGGAGAGACAGCGGCAGGTATGGAGGTAATAACTTGTTTACTCGCCCCGATGCAGGCGTGTCTGCGCGAAGAGGAGCGTGGAGGAGAGAACGAAGGGGGTGGAAAATGAGTGGATTTTCATTGCAGTTTAATCCAGATCCCCGCGTGCCCCTCCATCCTCGCGGTGGTATTCTAAACGGCGATACTCTCGAAGGCAACTCTTGTCGCTTGGGGTGACGATATTACATTCCTCGATCGTGACGAAAACAGCTAGAGCGATGCAGCTCCTCGAGCAGCTGCCAGCCACCCCATTGCCTCTGCACGTGTTTTTAATTCCTCTCCACTTTAACCCCTGGCCTCCTTTTCCACGATATTTCCATTTTCCGACCGTTTTCTGACGTCCATCCACCTTCACCCTCATTCTGCAGTACCTTTACTCCTCTTATCCCTCATTCACCCTTCTTCCTGCGATGGCTACTCAACCGAGGATGTAGAATTTTAAACACCATACGCCATAGCATCGATTTAGTTTCTTCTTTCTGCATCTCTCCCTTCCTCGATTTTTTGTATAATCTACTAAATTATTACAATTCCAGGGCATTATTGATATTATAACCTCCACGCTGATCTCCAGCGTTCGCTCAAGAATTATAAACGATCATACCCACCCCAAGGATTGTAGAAATTTCCGCAGAGTAACCTTGTTATTTCGCAGCAATCGTAGCCGGTAGGTGTACTGTTTGCTCCGCGGGAGCCGTGGACGCGAAAACATCCCCGTGTCTCCCAGGAAGCGGCAGGTATAGCCTGCCATCCGATCGATTCGCTATTAGTCCGTTGTACATAATGAATCTCTTTCCCATCGTTCTAATTGTCAACTGCTGGCACGTTATTTACTCGAACGAGCGTGGAATCGTGAAAGGGACCCGCTGCCGATGCCACCCCCTTAGCCAGAGGGTACGGCCGCACCTCCGACGGTAGCATCCGTGCATGGTGACAATACAAACCGAAACAAACACTTGGCGGCACGTGAACGCCACGTGCCGGCCAGGATATATTACATTCCGAATGCACACACACTTGACGAACGATTAAAGGGGTGTGCACGGCCGAAGTGCCGCGATCGTGACAACGATGAACACTACGGGAGGCCTTTCCTTCACCATGATACACTTGGCCGGCCACTTTCGATCAGAAACGCTTCGAGTGCCGGTTATTCGAGGTATCCCTGTAACTCACTCGTCTTCCTCGATCACCTTTCTCCGCTGTCTGCTTAACCTGCTGGAAGCTCATGGTCAAAAACGCCATTTTTATCTGCTCCTGATCGTTGTTTTAGCTAGTTTTGACAGCATCCAAAAATAAATAAACGCGGTATCTAATTCGCGTGCTTGCGATCGTTAAGTACAATTACTTTCTCACGAAAAAAAATAAATCGTTGACGGCCTACACAAGTTACTTTATGGAAAAACTAAAGTTTGAAACTTTGTGGACATTTTTTACCCTCCCTTGGGTTTAGTAACTTTTTCGACTTACGAAGTTTTCTTTAGTATGTACTGTTACACTCGGCAACGTTACGCGTGGGTCCAAAAAGACCCCGACAGCGGCGGCCGAAGGTTAAAGACTTGCTGTCTGATAAGGTAGTCTTCTGTAGAGCCCGAGTTTAGTAATTTCGTGGTCCGAGTATGATGTAGGTGCTACTGTGAGCTGCGATTCGTTATGTAGGTCGTGAAGTACAGAGGATTAGGGTAATATTAGGTGTAGACTTTCAGGGACTTCCTCAGTGAAAGGTATATCGAAGTAATCTGACGAAGAGGGTGAAAGTTCTAGTGTACCTTTATTTTCTTTAATTCTGGTGCGTGGTACAGTTTCCCCCTAGTTTCTTACCTTCCTTTTATTTCTTGTGCAAATAAATAATTTGGATAAGTGAAATTAATGTAAGTACTACTTAGTCTGGCAAAATAAAAAGTTATGAGTCGCCCTGTATATTTTATTCGATTTTAATTAGCGAACTTCGATGTAGTATGCCTCCCTAAGCACACTGGCTTATAATATCGCTCAGTTTTATATGCCTCTGTTATCGTGTATCAGCATTACGCAATACAATTAGCTGTTCCTGTAATCACAATGCAATGAAATATTCCCTCGATACACCGAGCCGCATCATTTTTCAGCTGTGGCTGTCCTTAGCATTACGCGCAGGTATGTTTGTTCACCGCACCGAGCAGAAATTATAGTACGTCACTCCGGCTCACGGCGAAGAATGAAACAAATGCAACGGTGTATACTTAACAGTACTTTATTGTTGACATTATTACACGTTATTATAAATCTATCATCTTGACACGTATAATACCTACTAAATCTACAGCGACAAGTTTAACGGTAACCTATAACTAAACGTACAATCATGGCGTCGTTACTTATTTAGTAAAGGAACAAACAGACGTATCGTTTAATTTCCGTCACAGTACCCTCGACGCGACAGCCGAAAATGACCGTTAGTAAAATATACACCGCTCAAACGATAATCGTCGATTACTCCGCGTGTCGGGTTGCCTGCTTCCTCCTATCTCTTGTCCTTTTTTTTTTTACACGAAAAAATTGAACGACATTTTTACTCGCGACTGTATAGTACACTCGACTTAACGTTACGATATCTACCAAATCGTTCAGGCGTGAATTCTTCTCGAGTATAAAAGACTATCCCAGCTTTGTACCTGAACGTCAGTGACGCGACTCCGCGGTTTCCCCGCCGTCTTCTCGACAGTGCGGATCGAACTGAATTTAAGCAATCGCAAAGTCTATTGGGTGCTCGTGAAGTAGGTGGAACAAACTTTGCGGGGGATACTTTCTGTCGCGTGTGGGGCAGTTGCACGTAAAACTCGCTGCAACGGTTCTTGCTCGCGCGTGGACACTCCGCGCGTAAAGCCGCGATCCCACGTGTGCAATGTGTTACAGAGAATGCAGCTTAAAGCACCGCTTCTGCGTGGGCAACGTCGCAGAACAAATTCGGGGTGTGTTACCTTTTAGAATGCACCTTTCTTTCAATATTTGGAGCACATTTCACATCGAATATTGCACACGCGAGGACGCGGCTTAATACCCGTCTGCCACGTATATTTCCTCTGAGAAACGATACTTTTCATCCTTTTTAAATATATTCCACGCTACGAGTTGCGCACGTGGGAACGAGGCTGAAGGTCCACATTTATCTCCGAACGAGGTGCGCTCTATTATTAGGACAATGATTTTCGTTATCGTGTCGAACGTCATTCGCGCCCGGAGCACACGGGCTCGCGATTTAATCAGTTTTGCATAAAATACGATAACGAAAGTAACTCGGGACGCTGCTCGGCCTTGAAGAGCCTTGAAAAAAAAGAAGCAGAAGAAATACCGACCTTGTAGTTTAATAATATTTAATGTTCGTTTCATTGGCGAGAGCGCAACGAATCTCGTCTCGTCTGATAACGCACAGTTAACTACTCTTACGAAATTACTCGGTGACTAATTTGTTCGATCGCATGTTCATCGTGATTATTACAAAACAAAATGCTTAATGCCGTTGCTTTGTCCCGTCCGCCGTCAAAAGTGGTGATAGCACCACCGAATTCGATCTATTCCTCGACTCGGTGCAGCGTTGCATTCCTCGTGCAGTACCTTATCTCGCAATCGTCATCCTGTATCGAGGAAAATTCGCTAACAGCTTCGGTACATGTGTGCGTGTACAGATTAATACCCACGTACTCGTCATGGATGCGTATCGCCGAGGGGATTAATTGCAAATTATTCCATTCTCTTTTCTCGTGGATCGCTGCGCGCGTTTCAAAGCGCTCCCTGCGAATTCGAACGCCGTGCCGGCATTGAAAAGTCGTCCTTTCGCGTCTCCTTCCATTTTTCCACCCCTTTTACCCTTCGAAAATCTTTTGAAAATCGGAGACCTGTTTTTGGGGCCGTGTTAACGATTGTTGATCGATTTTGGATCGAACTTTTGATGCCAGGTTGAAATTAAATTTTAAATTTACGATGAATTTAATTTTTAAATTTACAATGAATTTAATTTTTAAATTTACGATCAATTTAAATTTTAAAATTAAGATCAATTTAAATTTAAATTTAAGATCAATTTAATTTTAAATTTTAAGAGATAATATCGTATATTTGGACAATGCTAATAAGTTTCACTAGAAACTTTCGTAGTTACCCAGTGATTTTGAATTCGGAATATTTATTCACGGCTGCATTTGCATTTCGGAGTAACAAATCAATCCAATTTTATCAAGCTTCTCGACTCTTCCTTGACTCTTGTGCATATTCATTTTTGCATACAAGCGGCTCTTTTCCCACGACAAAATAAGCAATTCCGCCGTTTTATGGCACCTTAAGTACCCAGTTCGTCGATAAAGTGGATCATTTGCTAAATGAAAGGCCTTAACAAATACACCAATCTAAACGTGTTGGTATTTCATTCGGATCTCGGAAAAAAAATTCAACATTGGCTTGTCGGTTTCTAGGTCACTCAGGCGAACGAAACAAATACCAGAGATAAAAATAAAACGCTCTAAACGCTATATGACAACACTTTTTACCGTGCCTCTGACTTGGCGCGTTGGAGTTGCCAAACGATGGAATAATCGATAAAGCCGTCAGCTGATCTTCCAATTAATTCAATCGATGCACCACGGGCCATTTCTTAATTGAATTCAAATGAAATCGTGTCACGTGGTCGCCCCTAACAACAACAAAAAAAAAAACACCGTAGGTACATCCGCCAATAGAACACAGAAACTGAGATGCATCCATCGCAATTCCAACCGCCTCGCATCCTTACATTCATTTGTGAAATATTAATCGCAGTTCAGAAGGGAACGAACAATCAACCAAGACCGTCCAGGTTGGCCAGGATTTTTCCAGTCCGTTTCGACTGAGTCTCGTGGATCGAAGCAACGAGTGCACGCCATACAACACGCTTCCTCTAATATTTCGTACAGTACTATGTACACTAAACGTCTACTTGACCGGGAACGCGGCCAATCGAGCTTTACATTAAAATCCGATGAAGAACTGGACCTTCCATTCTTCCCTCTCATACAAGCGTGCTCTACCCATACTCTCCCTCTCTCACTCACACTCTGGCAAACAATAGAATGCTGAGCAAAGATTTGTTCGGGGGGTGTGCGTATTTACAGTGCCGATATTAATCGATCGTTCGCAAATCGAGACGAAACACGGGGAGGCCGTTCCTCGTTCGGTACGCGAATGATAAAAGGGCTCGGTGTCGCTGGACGAACCGTCTTCGGGGGGTACAGTCACTATTGCAAGGATCGTTCTGTATCAGCGAGTTGGGGGCGTTGGTACATTAAACAAAGCACTACACTATTGCACTACACTTCTCTTTTTACAATTACTCGATTCACCGTTCCGTTCGTGTTCATTTGTCCCTTTGCCCTTCCTTTTTACACAAATCGTACGGCTTCGGTCAGTCCCTCGACATCTCTGTTACCGCCACGCTGGTCCGCGACCGTTTTCACTTCCCGTCGCGTCACTGACGGCTTAATTCTCAATCTTGTGCCGTCGACGGTTCCGCAGTTATCGTGCAGAATCGAGGAGAGGTAGGTACGAGCCAGAACAAGCGACATATTCAGCTGGACGATTGAATCTTAATCCATCTTAGCCGAGAGCACGTTGTGCCTCCTTACCATCGTTGTACTTGATTGCAAGCATCGAACATTTCTTCGTTCCTCAAGGAAAGCTAAACAAGAATCCTCTGATTGTCCAAGTGCTTCCCATAGTGTTACGTATCTTGCACAATAATCTGGCCTGATCACCCATCCCTGACGACCGTCTCAATACTCATTCACCACTGTGCTCCTCAAGACCGTCTCAAAAACACCCAGTGTACCCCATCCTCGGAGCATGGGACAGCAATTCCTCTGCATCTGAAAACCCAGTTCGCTACCGGCGATAGCTGGCTTCAGCCTTCTCAGGCCTCATCTTCCGTACTCCCTGCTCAGGGGTGCTTTAGACCAGAGGCGAGAAGGCGGACGCCTGACTTCTGATCTCCCTGTGCTCCGACGGGCTGAGGTCCAGCAGACCGCCGCAGTTCTGGTCGCTGGCCGCCTGTTTGCCGATGAGGGCGTCGATGCTGAAGTTCCTCTTCTTGTCGACGGGCGGATGGCTGACAGGTATCGTCGTGATCCTCGTCGGAGCAGGATCGAGCTGTCTGATCGGCGGCGCGGTGATCGGCACGGGTTTGTAGAGCGGCGGGGGCGGCTCGAGGAAGCCGCCTAGCTTCAGAGCCTCCAAGGTCGAAGGTGAGAAGTCGAGCAGGGGCAGGCCAGGCGGCGGAGACAGGTACGCAGCGCTGGGATAGCTGAGGGCACCTGGGTGACCGCCTCCACCGCCTGGACAGGGCCCTCGGTCGCCGCAAATGGCGAACGTTGCCATGATCGCTCTGTCGCGGAGCACGTAGTGCGGCGGAGGCCTCTTGTACCTCTTCCGGCGGCGGAGGAAGCTGCCGTTGTCGAACATGTCCTCGGCCAGGGGGTCCAGCGTCCAGTAGTTTCCCTTGCCGGGGTTTCCTGGCTCGCGCGGGATCTTGATGAAGCAGTCGTTCAGGGAGAGGTTGTGTCTGATGGAGTTCTGCCAGGCGGGGAACTTGTCGTGGTAGTAGGGGAACCGGGACATGATGAACTCGCAGATCCCGCTGAGCGTCAGCTTCTTCTGTGGCGACTGGAGTATCGCCATCGTTATTAAAGCTATGTACGAGTACGGTGGTTTGATCAGGGACGAGGACATCTTGTCGCTGCCGTAGGCGGGCGGCTGGCTAGTGGCGCCCGTTGTCTTCTGCTGCCCGTTCGACGACATCATGCTGTAGTTCTTCTTGCTGCGGCTGCCGCCGCGGTTCCGCGACGCGGCTGCCGTCGGCACCGGGGAGCTCGGTATTATTGGGCTGGACGACGACTGGGACGGTGACAGATCGTTCTTGTCGAGACTCACCGGGTCCACGATCATGCTGCTGCTGTCGGAGTCACGGTCGCTGTCCGCGCAGCCGTCGCACGACAGGTTCGACATCATCATCCCGCGCGGCTCCATCGTGATCGCTTCATGGGCACATGCACGCGTCGATTTGACGGAAACTAGTGTGCCGGGCCACCCAGGGCCCCGTCGAACTCACCGCTTCCCATCATAGCCGCGTCTCCTCTGCTACTCGCGCCTTCGCGCCGACGTGTGCATGCAGCCGTGCAAACAACAGCGCGTGGCCACGTTATCTCTGTCCGGGTCCAAGTCTCTATGTGCACGCCTGCCTTTTTTCCTGAATCTCGCCTGACGATGGCTGGGTGTCCGTCGGAGCGAACGGTGACTCCGCGCGCGACGTTTTAAGGGAGACTCTGCAGAGATCGGTCACTGAACGCTGGGAAAGCTGCACGAACGATCCGGAGCAACTGTCACGAGCACGGCCTCCCGAGCAAATGCTATCTTACGCTAATAGTTTGTTTCCACAACGATAACGAGGGTTTTTCCTTCTTCTCTTCTCCACGCCGGCACCCACTCGCGAGCAACGACGCTGCGTCTCAAGGATGTCGGCCGCGCGATCACTGGCAATGACGCACTCAGGTGCCGTTGCTAGTCGTCTCTCGGAACCATCAGCGACCATCGCCGCTTCCGCTCATGCCCGCTTATCAGCCACGCTTCTCGCCAGACTCTCGCGAACTTAACTGCCAGCGATCACACGAGCGACGAGACTTCCTCTGTCTCGTACCAGTTCACCGTTCAACCTCCCATGGAACAAGCAACTACTCTCCTCCCCCGCTACTGACGACTGCACCGAAATCTGACTTCCCCGGCCCGGTCACACTCTTCCCCCGCGATAACACAGCCGACCGCGAAGAACGACGCTCGGGTGATAAATGAATTTCGACCGCCTCCCCCAAAAAACATCCCTTTTATCCCCCCCGAGAGTGGAACCGATCGCGCGGTGCCTGTCGGTCCAATGTCGCGTCAACGTTGATCCCGCGGCGACGGGGTTAGGTGTACGAAATGCGGTCGAAGCTTATGAGGCGCGATTGCGAGTGTGCCAGCACCGTGGAGTACCGTCTACGAGGCGAAATCGTGGGTCGAATTGATTCGAAGTGACTGCTTTGGCCCTACATGGGCGGTCCGATGGGCGGGCGTTTCAACCCCCTACAGAAGGGGTGGCGGGGTGGCTGCCCCCACCACGCGAGCCTCGCGCCATCCAGGCTCCCTCCACCCTCCCGAAGGAGAAGAGGGATCGTTGTCGTCACCACCGACGAGCAGAGAAACCCCCGGAGGGGACGTCGGAGTTAGGAAAATAGCGGGATAGATAAAGGGACTTTCGAGGCGGACTCGAACGGGCGCGGTGAGGGGGAGGAACGGGGGTTGGGGGCGAAATTGTAACACTCTGGGAGGGGGGCTGCTTTGCTTTGAACGACGCGGATAAAGGGACCGAGGCGTTACGTACTAATAGAACGCACGAACCGAGGCCGTATCGATACTCGTTTCTCGCGTGCTCGTTCCCTTCGCGGTCCCCGCGTTACTATTCGGACATTCCATGCGAACTCGGACAGATTTCGGAGTAAGTTTTCGTAGATTTCTGAAATTTCAATATGTTGTAGTCTTTAGTGATATTTAAACGTACCTCAAAGGATTTTTCAAAATTTTCAGAACTGACGATTTTACAGCTGTTTCAAGTTAAGTGCTAACTTTTTTTCAATACATTATAGCTATGGAAGTAGTAAACGGATGGAGATGAGGTTTACGGTGCTTATAGAGAAGACATTGAAGTTTTAGGAAAAAATTATTTGAGTTTAAAAAAAAAATTGAACCATTTTTGTGCAATTATTTTAAACAAACGCAGATTTTTAACATCGATCGCGATTTTAAAAATTTGTAAAACAAGGAGAATATAGTTCTATCCTTCCCCTTGATGAACAAATTGTCAAAAATATGGACATTTTGAAATTGGCCCTGTAAAAATTGCCGAAAGTTGACGCTGCGTCGCCCAGCACCGCGGTACTCGCAGCAGCCAAGCGGCTATACCTGATATTCTTATACAGAATTCTCGAAAATTGTAAGTATTTGAAAAAAACTGAAGGAGGAAAACTCTTACTGTTTTTTTAATATCCAACATAATACGGTATCTCAATTTTTGGTGTTCGCAATATTTTCCTTAAAACGAGGGTGACTTTCAGTTTTTTAAATGGAATGCTATATATTTGATTACCCAATATGAAAGCGGCTGTCAAGACAAATTCGAACATATTGTACACTGTGACGTTCAAGGCCACACAAGGTTAGAGGGAAAAAAGGTAGCACTTAACTTGAAACAGCTGTAATCGACATTTTTCAAAATTTTGAAAAATCCTTTGAGGTACGTTTAAGTATCACTAAAGACTACAACTTTCCAACGTTTGCTCTGAATTGAAAAATTCGAACGTTTTCTTAAACGATATAAAAAAAATTAATTTTTAAAGAAATGGCGGACTTAAGAAGAAATATGGAAGAAAAAGTATAAAAAATCGACATGTTTTTGCATAGTGTTATGATTAAATGAATTATTCGATCAAAACACTTGTACGCTTAACTGAAGATAATTGTATTACGAATATACCCTGAAAATTTCAAGAGAATCCGATAAAAATTGACTGAGTTATTAATCCGCCCGGTTTGAAAAATGTAGTTTCGAGATAATCGCGTTTAAAGTTCTGATAGAAATTATTTTCTGCAACTCAAAGATTGCAGCTGTATACGGTCTCGTCATGTTCAGTAATTCTCTACTTAGTTCTAAACAATATATAAGCCCATAATCCCTCTTATTTCATACATTTGATTCTTGGACATAAACTTTTCGGGCGATTGACACCAAGTTACCTATGCGTGCACTCGATTCTGAGTGCTGCGCTACCTATACAAAACCTTCCGTAGCTCCCAGTATTTTTCGAGATCCACTTTGAAATTGTGCAGGTGTATTTTTGAGACCCCAAATATTATGAAAATGCACAAAAAGAAAAATCGGGGGAAACAAATTTTCACAGTGGCTTCCCCCTTAAGAAAACTGTATTGAGTCGATGGAATTATTGGGTCCAAGTTCCTGTGGTTCACGAGGGTACGAGTTAGGCGTAACTATTTTTATAAAACTGTTGCGTTGATTTTAATACAGGTAGGTGCAGGAAGGAGTAAATAAAATTTCGGGCAAGATAGGCAATCCGGGCCCCCGTGCACTGGCCCACGTGAGTGCCCAGTACGAGACATCCACTGCCGCGACCGGAGTCCTTGGATTTTCAGCTTCGAAATGGAGAACGATGGGATCCGTGGTATCGCCAACAGAGCGAGCCGAGCTGCACGCATCACGAGTTAACTTCCCTCAGGCAGTTCAAATAGAATCTGTATTACGCCGCGGTGGTACATAGAGCGAGAGGGAGAAGAGATCGAGCCCGAGAGAGAAAGAGAGAGAGAGAGAGAGAGAGAGAGAGAGGAAGGGAGACAGAGCGATCGAAATGAGAGAAAGGGAGAGACGGAGGAAGAAAGAGATATAATGACAGACGGAGAACGATGAAGGTGGGCAAGCGAGCTGGATGATACCGAGAGTGAACAAAATAGAGGATGACAGGCTACAGAGGAGGGGGGAGAAAGAGAGGGAAAGAGAGAAGAGTGGAGTGGTATAGACGGATGCGTATCTACCTGAGCGCACTATCGGTTCACAGAGCCGAGCAGAGAGCGAATATTGTGTTTACCCATACGCACGGCTTTGCGATGCAAATAATCTGGTATTATTGCACTTACTCCGCGTACCAGCGAGCCTCTTCCCTGACTACCAGCTAGCTTTGCTCTTCTTTCACCTCCCCCCGGCCCTCCGCGCGTTATATTTATTTACAAGATATATCGCTGCGCATAGGAACATCCTGTTATTGCTGCGTTCCCGTTTCCCTGTCGAGCACATTCGATGAAAGAAATAGGACGCATTCCTTGTGGCGTATTATTATAGCGACTTCTGATGCATCGATGTGTCGATTTATATTATCTTTTGATAAAAATACAGTAGGAAGGGAAAGGAAGGTGCCTTTTTCTGAATTTAATTCATCCTTCGTAAATCCAGCTGCTTTTGAGGATTGTTTAAGAATTATTAAGGATAAACGCGCGATTGTTTTGTTAATACGGTGGTGGTTAAATGAGGTTCCTGTAAATAGGAATATTCTTTAAAGTGATGAGTGTAAAAAGGATTATAGAGAGTTGTGGGTCCAGGAGGCACGGTTCTTTGAGGGGTCTGATCATAGACGATCCACTTCTACTTGCGTTCGTACATCGTGCTATCACGACGTCGCCTACTTTGCAGCATTCTTCTGTATGGTTCTTACTTGGATAACTAATTGAGATAAACATTCCTTGAAATAATAAAAGTTTTGATAAAGGTCTGCAATTTTATCAAGAATTTCGATTAGGATCTTCCATATGAAACAAATTCCTCTTATCGAGTATGTTGTATCTTGAAGTCTGAAGAAACGATAACTTCTGTATCGTGAGCACATCAATACAGATTCATTGTAAAGGAATTACTAAAACATTCTTTAATCACTACGAATAGTACAAAGTAGAGGATTCTCTGGGGAAAATGTACAGAGACTCAAAAGTGCCTCTTAAAGTACCTATCAATTTTTTTTTTCAGTAAGATGCCCATAGAAGCAATTATCTATCAAATTATTACACACTTATATTAGGTCGGTGCAAAAGTTCGTTCGCTTTTTTAATCCACGCCTGGCGCATCTATTTTTTAAAAGTACAAGTAGGTGCAGCGAAAAAAGACATTTTCGTACACCTGAAATTACCTGACAGTCAGAGCACGAACTTTTGCACCGACAAAATACAAAAACTCTTGCACCATTGAAAAGTCCTTCTAGAAAACACTGTAAGTACCAAAATTAAACGAAGTTTCTTTTTATCGGAAAACTAGCTTTACTACTCGGCTTTGCCCGAAATTTAGATTCTGATTTTATAAAAAAAAAATTGTTTATATATTTTTTTCTGAAATTAGTCACATTCATCTGGATTAGCTAGGCATAATAAGCTGGGACACATTGCGTGACCCCAGAGTTTACCGTTCGAAAGTCTTTTGACGACAGACAAACACTTTTTGGTATTTTCCACAAGGTTTCTTCAATTATCGAACACATTTAAATAAAGTTAGAATTAGGATAACGAATGTTACGCGTATTCCTCGTAGGAAATATCCTTTGATATACCTCAAACAGGCTTCGTTTATCGTGGATATCCTTCAGCCTTGATGGACCGGCATGGCTGTTTCTTCGGGGTGTGTTGGAGCACCGAAGAACGTCTAAAGGACCGCAACCCTCCTGTTTTCCGCCTTGGTCGCCGGTGTCTTTTGCCGATTCAGCGATTACCGCCTTAATCTCAAGTTCCGGCTAGGTTAGGTTAGGTCGTCGAAGGGAGAAATAGACGGCGGTGCTCCGCTATTGAACCCTTAGGCGTTCGCCATTCACTTGGCGACGGATTGCGGATTCCACGAGTTCCACTATTCGATTCGATTGCTTCTTATCCTGGTCTCTCACGACACGTATTTACCTCTACTGATTTCTTCCCTCCCCACCTCCCCCCGTTCTTATCCCCCTCGAATAAATCTCGAGGATGTCCCCTTGGAGGTCTCCGACTTATTGCACGCTTGCTTTGGACGTTTCTACGGGGTTGCACGCTGGCCAGAATGATCACAGGATCATCTGCTCCAACGATTTTATTGGTCAATCGGGTTTTCGAACGTGGCGGGGGTGTTGATCGATCAGAGTTTAAATTATTACCCTGCGATCTATGTTATTAAAATAATATGACTGCTTGGTATCAGGTATTTTAAAAAAAAAATTTCTAATATCCTCTAATTTTCTGTAATACTCTCTAATATCATTAAATCTAACCCCCATAAAAAGATGTCCCCAAACTAAAACCTTTCTTATACTCAATCTTTCAAATAACACTAGTTTACAAAATAAAAAAAAATGCGCAGCGGATGCCACTACTTTTTCTTATGTAAAATGGCCCGCTGATTCCGAAAATAAGGTAAGAAAAAAATTCTATAGAAACGATTTCGAGATATCGACAGGTGAACTTTTTACCTGTCTGTCAAAAAGGTGGTCCCACTTAATTGCGAATATCTCGCGTTGCGAATAACCGATTTGGTCGAAAATTATATCAAATTAAAGATAATCGAATCACCAACAAATGTACCTCACAAAATTTTCAAATCGGTTCAGTAGTTCGGGCGAAATCGATGGAAATATATAAAAAAAGTCATTTTTCTCGACCAAAGTTGAGATCAACAATTCATTTAATGATCTGGGAAAAATCGAAATCGCAACAATGGGCCCAGTTTCTCATTCCTTACGTCGAGTCTGCACTTTCGCGAAGAAAAGAAGCTGCTACCGAAGAAAATCTATGAATAAATACCGAAGCTAGCGACAATTGTGTGAAAACACTCAAATATCATTTATTCTCGGTTTTTTTCCTCAACTTTATTGTGTTATTTCAGTTGTAATTTATTCTGTACATTTTATCAGCTGAAAAGAAATCACCGAGCCATTTTACATAAGAAAAAAACTATTGGCATCTGCTGCGCAAAATGGCTGTAAACTAGTGTAATCAAACCCGTAATGAAGAAATATCAAAATACCCCTCCCTCACCCCTCAAGCAGCCTTACCCTAAACCACCCCCTGGGTCTCCGCTGAAATCGCGACAAGGCCGTCTCCATTGCGCGCGGAGCGCCGCCAGAGGAGCCTGCCTCGGTGAAAAATGGCACACGTCACAGAGAAACGTCCGCGGCGGCTTCTTTCGCCCAAAGGAAGCCTCGGCTTGCCGTCTGTGAGTCGCGTAGGTAAATGGCTGTTCTCTTTAACCGCGTACGCGCCGAGTTCGCGCGCGCGAAAGGAGGGCTGGCAAAAAGACGTGGAAGAAAGGGGAGCGGGTGGCTGGGGAGGGCGTTAGGAAAGAAAGAACGAAGGAGGCTTGTCGCGGAAAAAAGAGAGGATCAGAGGCTCGTAGGAGAGAGTTCTCAAGTAGGTGAGCACGGCGTGGTAAAAAGAACGAGGGTGGAGGCAAGGGGAGGTTGGCAGAGAGTTACCGGCGGGAAAAACGGTGTCTTGGAAAAGGTGCAAAGCCGACAGTATTCTTTGTAGCGGGGATATTCGCCTTGTGCGCCCAAGACCTCTCGCACTTCTTTACCTTTTCACCCTATCCCGTCTTCCCTTTCTCTTCATTCTTCTCCTTCTTCTCCATCCCGCGGCCACTCCGTCACCCTCCTTCCCCCGCGGACGGCACCCACTTCCTTGCTCGCCGTCTCCTTCGTCTTCGCCGAGCAACGATTACCGAGCCCGACTACGGGCGTGCAGCGGAAGAGACGGGGCTAGTAGTAGTGGCGGCTTACTTCTCCGCCCCATGCTGGATCCCTTACTCGACAGGCCCTTCTGCCACGAGATATTTACCAACATCCAAGATGGCGGCATAATCCAGCCGGCTTTGCGTCGAAAGTCGACGAGTCATCCACGCAGCCCGGGTCCCTTTTTCGCCCGTAAACACTTTCATCGTTCTCGTTTCACCGACTCCGCCCTTTCTTCTGCCGACTTTCTTCACCAACGCCGTTCCCCCTCCCCGCCGCCAGCCCCACTGTTCCTTTCCCTTCGTTTCTACGGCGGATCTGTCGCCAACTCCTTCGAGCTTTCGGCCACTTCCGCTTGGACCACGGCGAAGCCCTACAACGAAATTCGGTTTCTTCGGATCGATCAGGCGACGCTTCGCGCCTCTCTGCGGTTCCCTCCAGCCGTCCTCGGCGTGCAATTTGGTCGCAACGTTGTCCTGGGATCTAATTTTTGCGCCTGGCGATCGATTCCACGGCGCTGTGAGCTTTTGTGTTTCGGTTGGACCGTCTGAAGGTTGAGATGTAACAGACGGGATATAATGATCCCCATAAAAAAAACTTTAAAAATGTAACGAAATTACGCCAAGTACATGAAATCAAATAAATCACAGAAAAATAGAAGATTTTGAATAAAATATATATTCGTATTAAAATATTCATTTGTATAAAAATAAATCTGCTTAATATTATTCAATACATTTTTTTCTTTGTATAAATAGCCATTGTTATAATTGGCGCAATTTTTTTATATCGTTAATTTTGTAAAGCTATCAATTTACGACAATGTTTTTAAATGGGATTTTCTTTATGAGTTAATTAAAATGTCCGCGATTTGAGTAATGGAACGAACACCTTTTTGTACTTGCAGCTCATTTTGATTTCAAATCTTTTTTCCTTTTTTGCGTGATAAATTAATATCACGATTCTACTGTGACAGTAAAAATATGAAACTTTCAAGTACCTTAACTACGTAGGAGTTTTCAGTATCTATTAATACACTGTCAAAAATTTTATCAGCGACCTAAAAACATAACAATAGAGAATGTTCAATTATAAAAAAATACAGAGTAATACCTCTGAAAAGTTCGTTTCTATTGAAATACAGGAAGCGTAGGTTACATTGCAAGTAGTGATGGGAGCAGTGTTTGATTTTAACCAGACATGCATGTTTGAAGGCCAGATAGGGGGAATATCGCGCGATCGTGCGGCTATATTAATAATAATTTCATTTGGCGCGGATTGAAAGGAAGAGTGGGCCCGGGGATGCTCGAGACTCGGGGCACAAGAGCCACCGACGAATTTGAAATTCAATTCGATGCAAATCGCCCGACGGGGAAGACACTTACGGCTAACCGGCGAACAAGATCGAGGATTCGTCGCTTAGCGTGCTGTAAACACTCGTCCCTTTTTACCGGGCTTATGAAATATTGATGGACTCCTCCACAGTGGCGTGCAAAGAAGTTTTACGGCGATGACGTTAACGACACGTCCACCGTCGACGAATAAAAACGACCGGGTTGAATTTCGAAGCAGATTGCTTATTGGGAATTCCCCATTTTTCGTGCGCATACATGGGTACTTCAATGGTGATGATGGTGGCGAAAATAATTTGGTAACTGAACCTTCTAGACAATATAAATAACAATAAAGCATATGGTCTATGCAGAATGTTTAAGAAAAATAGTGTATTTCTACAGAATTCGATGCTATCATAAATGCTCTAGAATAATTATAGTGCTGATCAAAAGCTGGTTTAAAACTCATATTTTTAAGTATTATTTATAGAATATAAATATGTTTTCTAAAGGATCTATTCTATTTTTATTACCTTTAAAATTTAAACTTTCTTTGGACCACTACTTTTTGATATTTTTCATAATTTCAAATTCGTTTTGTGAAATTTTCTTATCGTTCAGAGTTGAAAGTTTCTTTTGATCGGTACTGTAGATCGAAGAGCAGCAGTGGCATTGGTGTAAAAATTACGATTCAGTATCGTTGGGATAATCGCGAGCGATAGAGTACAGGTCCAGCCAAAGGGATATATGTATAATGGCCCCTCTTTTTCTCCCTCCCCCTGTTTGAGCGCGTATTCACACAGATTCGGCCGCGTACATGCGCGTATCAAGAAAGAGCGCAACGGGCCAACGATCCCAATTATAAACATTTCTCGTGGCTTTTCAGAGCTACATTCGTCGGAAGAGGGTGGGCCGGGTGGTGTAGCCTGTGCATTTCATAGTTCACGCACCCTCGGTACACTCTCACTTCACGTTCTCCGACGTGCACCGCCTCCATATCGCTCTCCCGTGGCCCGAAAGTACTTTTCGTTTTCAAGTGCGTCCGAGCACATGCGGGTTGATTTTCTTCTTTCTCCCCCTTTTTTCTCGCCCTCGAGCTGCGTCACCTCCGGCCGCGGCTCTCTGCGCAGCACTGGGTCAACGATCACCACGCAACAATGCTCGTGGCTTCCTTATTTCGCCGCAAACCTTCCATGTAACGAGTCTCTAAACTGGAAAGCGGAGATCTCTAAAGCAGACATTTCTAAACTAGAAATCTTTAAGGTGGAGATCTCTGAAGTAGAAATCTCTAAGCTGGCAATTTGAAAACTACAGATCTCTAAAGCAGAAATCTCTAAGCTGGAAATTTGAAAACTAGAAATCTCTAAAGCAGAAATCTCTAAGCTGGAAATTTGAAAACTAGAAATCTCTAAAGTAGAAATCTCTAAGCTGGAAATTTGAAAACTAGAAATCTCTAAAGTAGAAATCTCTAAGCTGGAAATTTGAAAACTAGAAATCTCTAAAGTAGAAATCTCTAAGCTGGAAATTTGAAAACTAGAAATCTCTAAAGTAGAAATCTCTAAGCTGGAAATTTGAAAACCAGAAATCTCTAAACTGCAAATCTCTAAACTAGAAATCTCTAAACTGGAAACCTCCACACTACGCATCACCAAACTAGGAATTCCCCTGCTTCGTTCCCAAGAAAACGTTTCTCCTTCACTTCAATAGATCAGATCAAGACCCCGACTAATTTACAACCCCTCCCTGAACGATGATTTTCGAGCAACACCAAGCATCCTTCCACGTCCGCGACGTGGATTATCATTTTTACAGCTCGCGGAGCAAGATTTCAAAGATAGGATGCAAGGTGGTTCGAGGGGGGGTGAGGGGGCGGTCATTAAACCTGCCCGACACGGGGTTGCTGCGTAATCGCGAAAGCAGGGAAAGTATTTAGCTGGTTTGCAGGCACGAACAGAGGAGGCAGGCGGAATGAGAAAACGGGAGAAAAGTGACAGACTTTGCGAAGGGAGGATGTATATGTGTGTGTGTGCGAGAGTGGGTGGTCGGCGGGAGGAGGCGGGGGGTGATAATTTGTTAGCATGCGCGCACCCCAAATGCGCGAAATCCCGTCGAAGTGCGGCTCGTGCGCATTGTTTCCTTGTTTGCCAGGTGTTTCGAGTACTTGGGCCGAGTGGGGACCACGCCATTGTTACGAGAAGTCGTGCAACCGCTCGACAAAGCCGACGATCTAATGCTCTTTTATTGTGCATTGTGCTCGGGCCAAATCAAGGAACAGGGAGAGCACGCTAACCGAGGGATCTAACCGCTTCCGATGCGATAGGGTGAGAGATGATCGCAGCAAAGACTTTTATGGCAAGGCCCATCTATCCTATATACGCAAGCTTTTCTAGTGTTTACGCTGATCCATCGATGGGCAGGCCATTGAGAAATAAAATCCTGATCTCTTCTGCCTTTTTACCTCGCTCCAACATCATTGACGAAATATTTACGAAATTTCGGGTAGCTGCGTTGTTTTACAAAATATTATCGAAAATGGGAATATATTTAATTCACAAGTTTGAAAATATCGTAAGTTCCATTAAAGAGAAATTAACTCCCAAATAATGGGTGATGCTAGGATAATCAGTGACCATACAAGAGGATAGGTAATTAATAATCCAATAAAAATGACGATGAAAGGGAAAGAATATTAATCATTGCGAAAGATAAAAATATCTTATACTTACGTAGAATCTCTTCCATCATCCTTCAAACTGGCCTAAAATCTTCCCGAGGAGGGCGCTGTGAGCAGTTTAGGTTTCGCTCGCGGTGCAAGAAAAAAGACATCTCATCCAAAAGAAGTTTATTCTGTTCCAACATTCTTAAAGTGAAAATTCAATTCGTGCGGTTCCGTTTCAATGTACTGCGACCCATCTTCGCCAGGAGAGATTGACAATATGCACGGGACGCGCGTCACGGTAAAAATTACATATTCCACAATCATAGGACATTTAAATCTCTACGCTGAGGGGACATCTTATCGATAACAGGGAGGCGAATTGTCGTAGACATTGTAAACATTGCAGCACTCTCCATGCATTTACCCATTATCTGCACGTCTTCCATCTCCCTTCCTTCTTTTTTTCGTATTACTGGACTTTGCGGAGTTAAGGACGTAGTCGAAGTAATTATCAGAGACCCTTGCTTACAGTGAAATCAAGCGACCTAGAATTTATTAAGTCGTATCTGTGTGATTTACGTCACGCGTTTCTCTAAAATTATATTGTTTTTATCACCCACCCCCTTCGAAACGCAGGATATCTTTCTTCCAACGATTCCTGGACGATTCTTCAGTGGCCACAAATGCTAATATTAATTGTAGTCTGAACAAAGATAAATAATTTGTTTCCATAAAATCGTCGCTTTAGTGTTCGAATTTTTAGTAAGATATTGTATATAATATTAAAATGAAATTCGTCTCTTCATAGTTGATAATTATATTTGTATTGGGTCTGTGTATTATTGTCAGTGCAATTCTGACTAATTTACAACGCAATTGAGGATACATATATAAATAATAATAAGTAACTTGTCGCCGAAACGTTAAGTACATCCGCCGCGAGATATCAATACGCGTCCTCTATGCACGAATAACTTAAGCTAAGTAGGGGTAAACGCAACTTATGATTAGTGGCAAAGGAACGAAAAGCCAAAATAAATGTACTAATATGGTATCCTGACCCGAGTTCGTTCTCTTTATGGGTAAAAGGTTTCATAGACTAGTTGGACTGGCCTTCATCCCTCTCTTTCATCCGTTTCGCACCCTCCAAGGGGAAAAATAATCGAATCCGCGTCGTCCTCGATACGATACAGTGCAACGTGAACGAAGATCCTTCCAGTGATAAACGTATAAAAGTCGACTTTTGATTCCTCAACGTCTCAAACAGTAACTATCAAATGAGATCCTCCATGACTAGAGTTATCAGGGGTGAAATTGTCCAAGACTTTTGGGTGGAAATCGTGTCCTGTTACTTAATAATCTCGACGAACCGTATTAACAAGTGGCATTAATTACCATGCACTTTCAATCATTTTTAATTAATCAATTGACCTGTTGACGTGACTAAAGTGAGAACTTTAAAGGGTGACTCGGCACCCAAGGGGGATTTTAGGACTGCCATAGTCAGGGCAACAAAGACTGGCTACTCGAGGCCACTGGGCATCTACTCCCACCTGTTCACTTTGCCTCACCTTTGTTTGTGAGGTAGAGAAATGATTTAGAACAGACTAAATCTTTTGCCCTGACTGTAGCAGACCACGTATTAAATGGATTTCGAAAGGGAAACTTTATATCGAAACAAGGGCAAGGAGGAATAGTTGAATATCCACAGACAACAGAAACAACTTCTATAATTTATACAGATGGCACCGAAGCACATAAAAGCACACGACTTGCATCCAAAAGTTGACAACAATTTCGACCCCGATAATCATCGGTAATCGTACACGTTCTTACATAAATATCCTATTCCCCCCCACCCCAAATATGACTAGCATCGTCGTATCAAACGAATGAAGCAGAAACGCAACGGCTATACTCGCTGGTACCGTGATTACGAATCGATAGTATGCGCCAGAGGTTATGGTAAACGAGTGTCATATAAACTGCCCGCCTCTGAATTAATTTCACGCTAACACCGATAACATTATGTACAAATTTATTAAAACAATGATCGATCGACGATCGTATCCCTCGCGCGAGATACTTTGATCCACGATCTCTCGATTCTGAACGAAGACAGGGGGTCGCGACACGTTTGACTATCCGATGCACGCTCGCAGTACGATGCTTTCCATGAATAAAATGTTCGATGATGGAACCCTTGGTGGTCCTGAACCGAGGAAAACTGGCGATGTGTAAATTGCCCGTCGTGTGCACGGCGACCATCGACGGATCCAGCTGTTAGGACTGGCTGGTACAGGCTACTGGATCGATCGATGAACACCGAGGTAACTTGGTGGCAGGGATACAGTGAAGTCGTAAAAATTAGCAAAGATTAAACATATTTAAAGACATTTGCATGAAATGTAAGAAGATGTCACCTCGATCAAAGCCGTCCGCATTTTGAGTGGCGCAAGCTTAGGTACTTTGGACACCTGCCGACATTAATGAATATTTGAATTTCTATGTTGTGTATTAAATATTCGTTAGAGTACTACCAATCGATAGGCGAGGCTATCCCGATGAAAATGAGTACAAACACGGCTATGTTCGGACGAATTTTAATTATACATAGTTCGAATCGCTTCAGGATTCGGTAAATAAATGATACGTCATGTATGATTAAAAGTAGTCCAAATGAGGTCGAGTTGGTACTCATTTTCATCGGGAGGATCTCGCCAATCTATTGATTATACTTTCACGAAGAAAAAAAAAGAATATAGAAATCGAAATTTTCATTACTCAATGATTTATCACAGAAACTCCTAATTTGTTTTGAAAGTAGACATTTGGGGACTCTCGGACAATACGTTCGACGTTTTCCAAGAAATATCGACGTGAAAACGCCTACGCCACACAAAGTGCCAAACCCATTACCATCTTCCTTCTGAAATTACAAGTCCACCGCGTCTCTACCACCAGCTACGCTATATTAAACAGAAAAACGAAGCCACGTTCCACTTGACAAATGAGCCCGATGTCCCTCAGTTACGGATCCCCATCGACCTCCGAAAACTCTCGAAAACCTGCGCGCCCCGTGTCGTCTGATATCGCAATGTCCAAGGCCGCGCGCGCCCCCCGATGGTCAACGGCTGATCAATTGAAGAAGTCGTCGTCGTCGAAGGGGTCGCTCTCCCTGACGAATATGTTGACCGACTCTGACTTCCTGATGTACTGGTCGTTCCTCGACTTGTTGTTGTTGTTATTGTTGCTACCGCCATACTTCCCCTGTCGACTGTGATTCTTGAGGGGCAACGTGGTGGAGCAGTGCTCGGGCACGTTGTCTTCTAGCTCGGATTTAAACGCAAACGCGTCGTCGTCGTATCTGAGGTCGCCGTTAAAGAACGCGTCGCGATCATTATCTTCGGATACGAAACTGTCGGCGGTCGGATGGGTGTCCTTACCATCGCAGGGCAGCTCCTCTGGCGTGGCCTTGAGGTCGGAGGGTGGCCTCTGGCGGTCGGACGCGTCGCTGGACGCGCTCGCCGTGGGCGTTAGGTCGTCCTCGAAGTAGCTGGATCTTTTGCTGTACTCTCTCTGGATCTCCTTCCTGGGCAGGTCTTTGGCGTACTTCTTGCTGGACGACGGGCTGGAAGGTGGTGGTTTCTGATCGCCAGAGTCCGAGCGGATACGCGGCTCTCCCACAGCCAACGATTCCGCAGCGGAGAGCTCTACGTGCTCCACGCTCTGGGCAAAGTCGTCCTCGAAGGGGCTCAGGGTCTTCGCGTGGGGCTGCCTCGGTTTGTGCCTGGGTATTCTCTTACGATGAAGGCTCTCGCTCTTAGTCTCAGGCCCTTCTGACCAGTAGGGCCTCTCCACCCAGCTGTCGTACTCCTGGTCGCTGCCCCAGTAACTTTCGCGACTCTTTGAGCGCTGGGTAGGACGTAGGTAGGGATCAGAGTCGTTGTCGCTGTATTCAGACCTGGACGTGCCGAACTTGCCGCGCGTTTCTGCGTACATGTCAGCATTCCGGCCCTCGTTGGCGCTGTTCGGCCTCTTGGGCCAATGCCTCTTCCTGCCAGAGGGGTTGTACCTAGGGGAGTCGTCGCCGGGTCGGTCGGAGCCGTAGTCTTCGTCCCAGGCGGGTGGATAGTCGTGCGGCCTCTCCCTGCCTTCTCTATAGTAATAATAATCCCTCGGGATGCAGTCAGAATCGGGTGGGCCTGCCGTCCGCCTGCACAACATTCTCAGGTCCTCCTCCCACCGTCTCCTCTCGTACTTCCTCCTGGCCCACATGTCCTCTTCGCCGTAGCTCATGCTCTCCTGACTCCCAAAACGGTCCTCCTCGGACCACAGCGTCAGCTTCCTCTTCCTGTCGTCGTCGTAGAATGGTTCGTGGGGCCAGTTCCAACGTTGCGGCTGCGGTCTGCACTTCCAGTGCCCCTCGTACTGCTCCCCGTCATCCTTGTACGGCATCTTCCGATGGGGATAACGCCTGGTCTCCTCCTCCCACTGGCTTTCGTCGTGCCAGGAGGACGGATCACGCGGCCTGTGGCCAGGGTTCTTCAGCCAAGCCGTTTCGCGAGACTTCTTCATCATCCTATCACGAAAGCTCCTGTCCCGCTTGCTGACAGGTCCGAGTCCTGTCTCGTCGTAAAACGACCTCTCACCGAAGTTTGGTGCGTCGAAGCGAGGATGCCGGCTGCACCAGAACCTACTATCCCCTCGCACCCGCCCGTTACTCTCCTCGCTCTCCTCTTCGTCCTTCCACTCGTTGTCGCTGTCGCCGGACGGTCGGTAACCGCTTCCCTTGAACGACGGCTCCTTGTGAAACTCTTTACCGTCCGGGGACCAAGGCGAAGTGCCGCTAATCGAAGGCGGACCTTCGCAAGGTGGCCTGTCAGGAGCGAACAGGCCAGTGTCGAACTTCGCCCAGTTCGCATCGTCCTTACCGTCGTCCCTCTCCTGCTTCAGCTCCGTGAATGGGCAGAAGATGTCCTCCGGGACCGCAGGTTTAGCACCCTTCGATTCATGCGCGCCAGTGCTCAGCATCTTAATCTCCTCGAAGATGTCCATCGTCTTCCTTTCCTCCTCCGTTTTCGCTTGCTTCTTTGGACTGGAGCCAGAGGGTGCGTCGGAGAACAGATTCAGCAGCTCCACCTCCGCGAAACCCTTGGGCTGCACGGATGGTTGCATCCCAGGGGACGCCTCAGGAGGACTAGGTATCTCCTCTTCGGTCTGCTCGGCTAGCGGCTCTGGCTCGCCTATGATCTCCCGCAGGGCAGCGTACTTGTCGCTGGACGTCGATACCGAGGGCTTCACCTCTGTCGTCTCCACTGCTAAAGTATCGCTCATATCCTCGGTACCCTCCGCGGGCGGTTTATCGTATTCCTCGCTGGTATCGTTGCTCCTTTCAGGTGCTTCGCTATCCTCCAGCTTCTCGTCCAGGTCCGCCGATTTCCTCTTCTCCGACTCATCGTCATCTTCGAAGGCAGCTTGGTTGGACAAGAAGTCCGTCTCGGCCTCATCTTCCCTCGTCATGCTCTCAGAGTCAGTGAACTGGAATTGCTCTGCTGCCAAGCTTGATGACGGCTCGTTGGTCTCTTCAGCGTTCAAATTTAAGGACGATTCGTCTTTCGATAAGTCCTCGTTGCTTGGGGGAAGCTTCACCGTCAGGTGCACCAAAGCAGCTAAAGTCTCCGGCTTGCTTTCGTCGGACGACTCTTGCTCTGGCCCAGGTGTCTCGGGTTTCTCATCCATCGAAAAGCAGGCATCGTCCTCGACAGTGTCCGCCATCATGCCCTCTTCGTTCCTCTCCATCTGCTCCAACTCCAGCAATTCCCGAAAAACGGCATACTTGTCGTAGGTAGCTTCGTGCTTCACCTCCTGCTCGCTGTTCGCCTTAGCAAAGGCCTGAGCTTCTGCATACACACTCAATTGCCCTGTATTCAACGCAGGCTGTTGCGTCGCGGTGGCAGCCTGCTCCTGCGCACCTGGGACTGGTTCCTCCGTGTCACTGACAGCAGCCAGTTCCTTGGTAGACAGCGTGGCCAGGCAGTCCGTCAGTTGCTGAAGCGTCAGGCTGGTCAGCTGCTGCACCGTCATCCCAAGGCTGTTAGCCAGCTCGTCCAGGTTCGAGGACGTCAGCTGGCTCAGAGTAATGTCCAGCGACGGTTTCGCCTTCTTCGTGGTGCTGGATGTACTAGTGGAGGTGAAGAACGTGGACAAGTTGGTAGTGGGCACCATCGAGCTGAAGGAATCCTCGAAGGTGGACGTGGTCATGGATCCAATCAAATCCGACTTGCTGGACAGGTGAATAGGCGGGGTGAAGTTGTCGTCGAAGTGGACCTTGGCGTCTTTTGATGGACTCTTGCTCCTGTCTTTGGGTACCACGGGCAGAGCGTGCTCCCGTTCAGGGAAGTCGTAGTGGAAGTAACCCTCCGTATGTGGCGGCCTTGGCGGGGGTTTCATGGCGCCCCTGGCCCCTTGTTTCTTCGGCGGTAGAGGGGGTGGGTTGATCAGGATGCTGGCCACACCTCGCGGAGGAGGCTCGGGCACGAGCTCCAGCTCCGCGGAGGAAGTGGACAGTCGCGAGTTGGCGTCCGAGGAACAGGACTTCAGTGGAGACGCGGGTGATTCTGAGCTCGTGGAGAAATCTACAGGGAACGGCTTCTCCAGTGGCAGTCCTTTGTTGTTTGCCACGTCGATCTCGAAATCCTTGCAGCGCGTGGACATGATAGGACTCGAGATCAGGACCAACCCGTGTACGGCCTCCGTGGTATCTTTCACTCCAGGCGCAGGGACACTTGGGACAGTGGGACCTTTCGGAGCTGACGAGTCCTCTGGCGGCAGCGATACGGACAATGGCTGATGGTGAGCTGACTTTCCCGCCATGTTTGCCGCTCGCGATGAATCCGAGTGGGGGGTGGCCGGCTGGGCCGATTCGTTCTCGTCGAAACGATCGAAGTTCGCGAAGTTGCTGTCCTCGAAGTGGTTCTCGCTCGACATCAAGTCGTTTCGGGCGTGGCTGGCCGACTCCAGGGAATCAGAGACGGTGGTGAAGTTGGTTGGGAACGTGTCCGCCGAGCTGGTGGACACCAGGTCCTTCAGCACCTTCTTCGGAGGCTTCTTCAGATGCTGGAAGAAATCCTTCTTGTCTACGTATGGTTTTATCAAGCCTGTCCCCAGGGGGTCCAACTCCGTGAAGACGTCTATCTGGGGGCTCATGGCTTGCATCTGCAACGAATTAGAGGAAACAGGACAGCCTATTCAGCTTCTCTGTCTATCGAATCTATGCACGTGTGTTTGTCAATCTAAATAAATAGTTAGTTTTAAATTATATCTGTATTAATGACCCGGGGATCAAAAACAGGTTTCCCAAACTGGGGTAGACTTCAATAGTGGGTTATATACATACTTCCTTGGCTGCATCTGCAATAATCGTGAGATAGGTATGGGCACCTGTTCCGCTTTCCTTTTATTAATTAACTAACTATGTATACTTTAAATACTTAAGACCAAGAAATCATTATTTAGCCTTCAAAATCACTCGTTCTAAGTCTACACCTTAAGTCACTTACAGTCTTAACAAAATCAAGTGGCCATTCAAGGCTGAGCCTATCCCCATCGTACAGTTCATCCACTCCCTCCCTTCACTCTAACCCACCACTCCCACCGCAACTTAGCTCTAACCCTTTCTATCTCTCAAACAGAGACACAAATTGTCTCATCTTTCGTGATTTGAAGAGGGGAAAGTGGTATACAATAGCCACAGTTGATTTTATTCCGTCTATAGAAATGAATGTCGAAGTACTACGATACTAACCTCTTCCAGTTCCTTCTTGACCGGTGTATTCTTGGGCGAACTCGCTGCTTCGCTTTCGCTGAAGAGATTATCCGCGTCTTTATCGAACCACTGTATGGAGCTTTGAAGCGGGGGTGTTTTGCTCGTCAAATTCGCCGCTGGACTCGATGTGACCGACGACTGAGGGCCTGGTATCGTTTGCTGCCGCTCCAAATGGCCCCTTTTGGATCCTGATGGCGGTGGCGGTAGAATAGGTCGAACAGTGTCCTTCAGCTGTAATTGTAATTGTAATTAGAAACTGTAAAGTGCTTTCAGAAGAAGCTTAGATATTTAAGGTTCGTGAAATTGCACGTACTTTCATGTTCGCAAACGAATCGCCGAATGGATCGGTTTCGACGAGCTCGTCGGTGGATGGCGCCTGACTTTCAGGGGTGATCTTGTCCATGTGGTGAATTCCCTGCTGCAGAGAATTTAGTTCGAATTGTAGGTCTAGTAAATCGGCTATTACGCCACTTTGAGACTCGTTTCGTTTGTCAGCTGGTTTGTCTACCTCCGAGTTTGTGGTTTTTCCTCGATGGAGCGACGAGTCGGTTCCTCCTGCACCCTGTTAGGAAACATGTCTGACCGTTCATTTGTGTTTCGTGATAAACGAAGCGAAGAATAAATCATTCGATTTCTGGAGGTATCGTTAGTGTATCTTGCAGTAATTTACTTTGGTATCGGGGCTAGGCTCGACGAAGCCTAGGTGAAACTTAATCACGCTTATCGCGTTCTGCTCCAAGTGCTGCTTCGTCAGCTCAATCTCCTTCTTTTTCAATTCGAACACCACTTGAAACAGATCTCTCATCGCGATCACCACCTGCAGAACAGTGAAAAACAGGCATGCAATCGTAAAATAACTTTTACCTGTGACATTAAATGGAATATTTGATATTATTGGGCTACTTTTTGGTGAAAAATTGAAGTGGGGACGCGGATTTGAAGTTTGAAAAAATTTCAGTCCAAGCAACTTTCTAAATAATGCACGTGTTAACGATAATAGAGGAGTATGTGTTTAGTTGCAGCTGTGTCTGACCATAGACTGACCATAATCACTTGCATTCACATTCTACTATTCCTGTCTTCCACCCAAGTCGCGTCTTCTAGTCTTATTTCAAAAGAAACTTATTGCGACTAATTCAATCACGAAAAACTACAAACTAATTCCTTTAAAACTCTTATTTTTCACTTTCGTAGGAGCGGTACAAATTTTTATATCAGCGAAAAATTCTCCTGCATTTTTCAATGTTTTTTTCAAAACCTAAATTCTCCAAAATATCTTCACATATTTCCAATTTTGGTCAACTAACAAACCAGCTGTTGCGTGTAAATATAGTCGATCTATAATCTATACAAATAATTTCGTACAAATTTTGTGTTTCCTATAATCTTGTTTGTATTTAAAAAAAAAAGTGATGGATTGAAGTATATCAGAAAAGTGGGAACGAAAGGGAGGTGAACTCGAAGAAATTGCGATCCCTTTGAACGAGCATGAAGGGAACCGCGTATAATCGAACAACAATCTCCCGCGGTGTATCGTTGGGAGCTGTAGGCCGAATCGTATAATGCAATTATTTACATGCCCCTTCCCGCCGCTCCCGGAATTACCGAGTGCTACCGAGGTCGATATTGCTTCTCCGCATTGGGCAAATATCATTTTAGACCCCCCTCGCTTCGCTAAAGCGAATCGTTCCCGGCAAATGACACGCTTCGTCCGCGTTTACGAAAGTTTATTCTCGCGCAAGTGGACCTCCTATCGGATTAAAGCACAGAGGCCTGTTACTTCATCGTTTCTCAAAGATATAATTAGAAAACCTTTTTCTTTTCTCTTTTGCATTTTAAATCGTTGTGCAGCGGCGTTCGTTGTGGTGACTGGCAAATTTGCGATTAGTAAAATTTTGAAAATTCCCACTCCAAGTCTCGATTCTTTGAATCGCAAGAATTTTGAGTTCCAGTGAGATCACCCAGAAGTCATTCTTCTTTTAGGGAAGTGAATAGAATTTAGGAATCATTGCAAAAAGAGTTTGTAAAAAATAGTTATCAGACTACACTCCAATTAGTATTGAGCTTTCCAAATCACAGATATAAATCTTACTTGGCTCGCTGCTTTGTCCGTCTTGATGCCAAAGAAACGGTGCCCAGTGTCTGGAGATCCGAAAATGTATCCAAACGCTCTCGAATCGCTCATGTCCTGAGCGATGAACGATATCTTATGTACAGGATGGTGATACAGGCAGTCCTAGAAAAAGTGCCCCAATCCTTTCATCAGAATTTTCTTCAATATATGTTGTTGGATCGATAATAAACAGAGGTATACTTCCACGACGTTCTCTCCGACCAAACAGCATGCAAAAAAAAGAGGAAGATTGTAAAGGTGTGTTGAGAACTTTTACCCCAGACTTTTCGTCCCGTAACCGTAGTCCATCGATGCTGACCTGGACGGAGATTCGTTGTTTGTGTTCACCAGCAGCCCGAATCGCCATCTTCAGATCCGCCAAAGCTGCTTGGCACATCCTGTCTCCCCGTGCTTCCGATACCTCCAATATGCCAATCAGCTTCGCCTTGAACGACACACCCTCCCCAAGAAATCGGGACGGTTCGTTCTTGACTGCAGAAACGCAATTCAAACGAGCCCCGTTAAAAACACCGATTTCCAAAAACCCCACAGACGTATTCCCACGTACAACTTCGATACGCTATGCTTCCTGACGAGCAAGCATCCCAAAGTGACAATAACCAATTTCGATGAAACTTGTGTAAAAAGTAATTCACAGAAAAATATTTCACACTCATTTCATTTCATCAGTCAACGTCTATATTAATGGTAAACTCTTGAAAATTAAAGCTTTACATATTTTTATGATAACTACTTCTTACGTAATTTTCATCGTTTATTATAAAAATTTGCAACACCCCAACCTGGAGGGCTGTTTTCACCCCTTCGATATGGATAGTTGGTTGGATAGATACAAAAATTGAAGTTAAATATTTTTGCGAGAATTACTTTTAACGTAGGCTTCATCACAATGGGTCATTGATACTTTGGGACGTTTCCTTCGCATTGATTGCTTCGCTATCGTCAGAAGTAGTAACAGCAGTGTTAATAATAGAAACGATAGTGGTGCTAGTGTTACAGTTGGAATGAAATTAACTGGGTATCGAGGGTCATTGTGGGGCCCCTTCCATTTCGCAGCTTGTCTTTGCATAGGGGTAGTTTGCATTCGGAGGTGTGACACTAAGTTACTAGGGTACAATAAGAATACTCACTAGTGGTAATAAAAGTGTCATTGTCATTAACAATAATTGTGGAGGATGTAATAAGGAACGTTGGTGTATTTTTCATTCTAATATGCACCCCTAACCAGCAACTGGCCCTCGAGTTTCTCAAACGACGCGGATTGCAGACTACGGGAGAATGGTTCTGAAGAGCCACCCTGCAGATCGAAACGCGCCGGCGTGCAATAAAGAAACGCGAAAATCTGTCGCGGTAGATGCTCGTTTTAATGTCCCCGCGTGCGGTCTTATTCAATCACAGCACGAGGTGGAATCGCTGAAACGCGATGCTATTGAATTATCGAATAACCGAAGCTGCAGGGGGTTCAAAGTGATCCGACGCCGATAGCCTCGAAACCTTTTCAGCTGATATCGATCGGCCGTACGATCAATTTGCCTCGTGAAAACGTGAAATGAGAATCCCGTCGAGCGTCCTCGAGATAAGCAATTTATCCCACTTGCTCGTCGCCGCCCTCGTAACACAATTCCTTGCCGGTTAAAAAATTCGAGGATCAAAACGAACGAAATCAATCCGCCGGCATTATTCCGTGAAAGATCTACTCCGACCGGCATAATTGTTTAATTCCTCGCGCTGGCACGGCTGCCTATCCACGGCCGATTCGCCGGGAACCTCTCCCTGTCTGGAGCTGTTTCTTTCGGCACGCTTCCCCCGACGTCGGCCCCTCCGGCGACTTTAATAGTCACGACCGCCGTCGGCACATTTGTTTGAACGTACTCGTGCGCCTCGAGTGGAGAACGCCAACTGTCGATACTTGAGACTCTATCCGGATAACCAATTCGTGCCCTTCCATTTTTCCTCTCTCGTCCTCCCCTCCGCCGTGCACAGTCACCTTTGAACAGCAGCTTTCTCCATCTGCACAATCATCCCTGATTTCAGCGACCCGCGGGCACACGCGGCTCCGGCTTGTCCCCGCGCTGTCACAACAGTCGCTTCTACGTCGAGGATCTCTACGTAAGACAATGGGTGAATAAAATACGGCAGGACCCGTGCCACGGGGAGGATTACAGGCGTGACTCCTTCGAGTAGCCCAATGAACGTATGGGGTGCCTCGTCTTAATCTGTAAATGGAGGTGCATGGACGGTGGAAAGTTTGAAATGTAAAACGACAGCGGGGTGCGTTTGTGGATGTCTGTCGAGCTAGATTAGCGATGCTAATACCATAATAGATGGAGTGTTAGAGTTAGATTAGAGTTACGTATACACATCGCATCCCCAAAACTGTAAAGTCGAAACGAGAGTACGAAATTCAACTGGAGAGTAGAATTAAATTTGAGAAGGAGAAATGACGATGGTGGAACAACAATACCTCCCCTCTGTCCATCGTGTGGATCGTGATTTGAATTGCGCGGCGGAGCGCGCAGAAGAATTTGAATCGAGAAAGTCCGTTGCACCAACTGGTTCTAATTCCACGAAGTGACTGGTGCGCCCCTCTAGCGGCGCAGCGATGCAACTAACGTGCACGCGTGGCGGACTGCATTGCCGCGGTCGGTCACGTCGCAATGCACCGGGAGCTCGCGCGCAAAACGGAAATGACAGTGGCGTCCCCGGCGAAGATCCCAGTTTCCCAGAATCCTCTTTAGATTGTACAGCCCACACATCGGTGCCGTACATCGTACCGTATCAGATTATCCCGTTGGATTCGAATCGAGCGATCGACGTATTTCCTCCCTCTCGCGGCAAGGGAAGCCATATCCCGGAGCCTGCCCCCTTTCGCCGTTCCGCGAGGGTGATGTCACAGCGTCGCACCCCCGTGAAATCGCTGGGAACCGCGGGCCTAGTCGCCACTCAGAATCCGTCTCCGAAAAGAAACCCGTACGAGCCGCACACCTCGATTCGAATCCCAACGTTATCACCAAAGTCACCAGGGCGACGCCGGCCAATAGGCACGTCTTATTCCTGTCCCCCTTTCCGCCTCTGTTTCCTTGCGCTCCACGGAAATCGTAACGGGGGTAGTTTTTCTTACTCACACTTGCACGGACTGTTTTTCTTCCGTAAGGTCTGCATCGATAGTCCCGTGTAGGCGACGAGAGAGTATCGGACAGAGGAGAGGAGAAAGTTACCGATCTTCTCTCTCGGCGCACCCTCGGCCACCGCACTATCGTGGACAGAATTCCCTCAACACAGACACATGTCGCTCGCGCTCGCCTCTTCCTCTCCCTTTTCCACCTTCTCCGTCGGCCTACCCTACGTCACTATCTCACTCTTGCCCCTATGTCTCTCTCCTTTCTCCCTCCCCTCTCTCCGTCCCTCTCTCTCTCTCTCTCTATCCGGCTATCTCTCCCACTCCCGCAGCCCTGTCTCCCTCCGCGCGCGAGCCAACGCGTGCCGAACGGTGTCCAGCCCGTCGGTGCTACCCCGTTACTCCCTCTGCGCCCCTCGATTCGCGTATTTCCACGGATCCACGAGATCGCGGAGGTTTCACGTACAGCTGCTGCTCGTCGTCTCGCGGACACGGCTCTCGTGGACGAGCAGGAGGACAAGGTGATCGCGGTCGCACGCTACCGAGCTCGGCTTATCGCGACACAGCCGCGTGGCGTGAAAATACGAAGGAAGCGACGGCCGCCACTGCCGGCACGGGTCACCCATGTTAGCCACTCTTATTGATCAATAATATACCATCTAGTACGTGGCGTCGTCGCTCCGTGGGGCCGCAGAGGCCATTTCCCGCCTTCGCGCCTGCTTCCCTCGCCGGGCGATCTTTCCTATCGTACCTGCCGGGGCCAGGCAGCTGTCTTTCGTGGACCTAGAGCTCCGCATTGGGGTCGTCCGCCTCGCTGCGAAGCGGGGATGCGAGGATAGGGGCGAAATAATTCTGTAATTTGCTTATCAACCGGGGCGAAATAAAGTCGAAGCACTGGCTTCAGTTGTTTGTAAGTGGCGGACTGTCGCGATTGCCAGGGGCTCCGTGGCGTTACTGTTGCGCCCGCTGAAACCCGTTCCCACCCTTAATGATAGTTTCGTGGATCACCATAGCAGAGATAGGGGAGAGGTTGATAGCTTCTGGAAAGTTGAAATATTCCGTGGGGCATCGGGGATGTTCGTTTTTGTTTTCACTTTTTAAGGGCTGGTTTCTTGGGGATGTTACGTAGCCTATGAACTCGGTGGTGTTGAACTGGACGTATGATGTGCGTAAGAAATAATTGTTCGCTTAAAGCTTCTTCAGCAATTGTTTTGGTTTTGTTTGTAGAAACGGTAAACTTGATTTGCTTAAGATGAAAGTTGTTGAGGTAAGGTAATGTGTGGAATATTTTTTTAACGAAAGGGAATTCAGGGATATGAATGTCGCGGAGAAAGGGAAAAATGCACGAGCTGAAATTTAATTTTATATTTTATACCGAAACCTTTTACATGTTGATATTCAACAGCGGAAATTTTATTGCATCGGTATTGAGGAATATAAGATTATTTATCCAGGGATGGGGGTAAATCATAGATAACGGTTAGATCAGATAAGGGTGACTTTCTATACAGCTCTAGTTACACTTCTATACCGGAAGATGGAGCTGCTGCAGTTTGCGCGCGAGAAATGAATATCCCCGCTAATAAACGCGTCAGAAAATTTAAATTCTAATTAACACCGGTTAAAGTGAATCGTACTATTGAAGTAGGGCTTACAATAATTAATAAAAAATTATAAATTAAAGAGGTGCGAAAAGAAATCTTGAAACTTTGGGAATATAATTTGCTTTATAAATATTTATTTTGCTTTTAAAACAGAATCTTGACTACATTCGGCATTTTAAGATGAAAATTGCAACAAAATGCTAGCCTTGTTTGTTACGTAACATAAATGTGCTTTGAAAAAAATATCAATGACGACAGGGAAACATATTAGTATGCCTCCAAGATTTTTATTACAACTTATTTACCTCCTTCAAACACGAGATTAAGTAAACGTAAGTGCAATGTCTTGTAAATACGATATACATATACATGCGCGCAAGATATGATATCTAACATATGACTTTGCAAAATTATCAAATTAAAACTCTGCTATCCTCCACAAATATAAAGTACAAACCAACGTCTATGATAGTGCACAGGTATCAGTTTTTATCATTTGTTTAACTTTGCCCTCAACGTACCTGCAAAATGAGCACGCAGAAGCACCTCATTTATTAAAAAAGAATAATTTGCAAGTGACAGAAAAAGGCATGCACACGTAACTCCTTTAGTGTCAATAAATTTCTAAAAATTCTCTATTTTTAATACCAATGTAAACATCTATAACCGTTTATAAACATTAGAAAACTTAATTCCGTATAAACATCCCCGTTTCAATTACAGAACAATTTATAGGTCACGTTAAAAGAAAAACGGTTGCGCGCTAAAGCCGGCTTGAGCGGTATACACGTACAAACAGTGCTGGATTAACCAATAAGCAAAATAAGCACGCGCTTAGGGCATCAGGAGAAAGGAGGACACCATAGAAATTTTCTGAATTTTAAAATCTAACTTTTGTTAGAAACACTTTTTAGTCAAATTATGGGGAATGCCTGAAAAGTCGTACTTGCCTTGAAGTGTATCACCCTGTTTAAGGGGAGCTTAAAATCTTAAGTGCTTATGGCCTCAGAAAATTTTAACCCAGCACTACGTACAAATTTATTGCACAAGTCTTTTGACTGCGCAAGAGACAGAAAAATATTTGAACTTCTACACTGTGTACTTGCACGGGTCCTGGGTATACTTGAATGTGTGTAGAAAAAGCACAGACCTCTGCAAATCGAAAAGCAGTCTTTCGATGCGGGGGTATGTATAATCTTTTCTCGTGATTATGTCTTTCCTTTTAACCGAAGAGGTGACGAGTGCTAAAAGTTTCGAGCACGTTTTATCGTCCATTCGAATGTACTTTCGCCATCGAGAGTGTAAATTATTAGTCCATTTAATAGATTAGGGTGTGAATATCTTCGCCTTATCATTAGCCAGTGTTTACACCAAAAGCTACGCATTTTACGTTGCTTTTCTTTTTCTTTGAACTTCTATACTGTATAGGTACTTGCACAGGTCTTGTGCGCAAGTATACTTGAGCGCGTGTAGAACGCTCGACGCTGTTGAATGTGCGGGTAATTAATAGTTTCCCGCCATGGCAAGCGTTTTACGAAAAGGAAATCGCCAGGTACTCGAAGAATTTATTCACATTTACCAGAGCGAGGCATGTTTGTGGCGCGTCAAGCCCAAGGAAAAGAGATGCCGCATACCACAGATTGCTGGAAAAATTCATGGAAATAGACCCGAGCGGCGATCGTGATAAAGTGGTAAAAGAAATAAATACCTTAAGAGCAAATCACGGAAAAGAAAAGAAATAGATTCAAGAATCTCAGTGCTCAGGGTCGCGTGTGGAACAAATTTATGAACCGACTCTAGGGTACATGCTACCACTTACTTGATTTTTTGGGAGACCAAGATAGTCCTAGAACTAAAACGAGAAAAAATAAAGCGAGCACATCGTCGTCGTCCGTCGACGCATAGCTCAAGCGTACACTGACACTGTTCAAGTATATGTAGCTACTTGTCCCGTGTGGAAGGCTATAAAGGCCGTCAGGTGTACTTGCTCGATAAATCTGTATAAGTACCTATACCCCTCAAGTATTGTAGCGTCTTGTGTTAATAGTTACTAGAGTTTTTCCCCCTAAACTATATATTGTTAAGCAGCGTTACCCTTTTTATAAAATAATAATTGGTTGTCAAGGAAGGATTGATTAAAACGAAAGTGTATTTGTCAGTTTCTACACAGTTTCCCATCAATTTATTATTTATTAAGAAATGTTAATTTGAAGTATGGGAATTGAGTTTATTGCAAGTAAATAAATATTAAACATTCGCACTATGACAGCCAAAGTACGCAGTCACGTGTGTAGCCGGCTTAAGGTGTTCTAGTGGAAGGCACGCTTTTTCTTGCACAATCTTTGGTATTTTTTTTATAAAGCTTCTATACAAGATTTTCCGTCACAATTTGGTTCATATATTTATCCATGTTTCGGTAACGTTTACAAATTTTAGTAGAGATAAATAATTAAAATTGGTGGCAGTGCAAGCGTTTGAACGCAATCAGTTAAAAAAATCGTCTTCCCAAGGTATTCTGCTTAGCTGAAATAAAGAAACATGTTTCAAAATCATGTTTTTTACTCAGTTTTTAGTGCACGAGAGGTACGGGTAACATGAAGAAATCGATAGTCAAACTTCAAAGGGCAAATTTGATGTCATAAAATAATTGACAGGTTCCATCAATAGTACCGTTACTTTTTTTTACGAATTTCTCTTACAGTCACTTCCAAAACGGAGTTGAATTTTGTACTGTAAATTCGGGTTTCATTTTTTAAAAGTGAATAACTTTGGGGTACGTCAATATTGTTTAATTTCGTTTTTTAGTGTATTTTGGAAAATATAAGATTTGTTAGTAAGTTGTGTAAATCAATCTTTTTTTATGTATTAACATTGTACGTTACAATGAAATCTTTTTTACGTGTAAGTAGACTTTAAAAATGTTCTGCAACTCTCTTCGATTAAATTCGCGCAGTATATCTATTATTCGTGGGAAAGATTTATGCATTCAAAAAATTGGCTGCGCATATTTACGCGATTTGGAGATCAACAGTGTAACAAGTAACACGTTCACAGTTCCAGACGAAAACGCGCGGGTCCAAGAAACCGATACATTCTCGTATCAAGTGTTCCGAGGGATGTAAACAAACTCCTCAGTCTCTCATTCCAAAAGGCGATAAGCATTTTTTAAAACAAATCTCGTTCTTTATGCTCAGCTCACGTTGGCTTGTCATTAAATGCGGTACAATCTTCACTTACAATACATCGGTCTCCTTGCTTTTCGTTTTGTTATATTCCGTAAAAAGTAAAGTTTGGTTTAGTTACTTTATTCAGATATGAGTGAAAAAGTAACCAAACGAAATTTGTTTAATTTAAAAAAAATACTATTTTTTAATATTAAAAATCACCCATAAATTACTCTATGACGTAAAAAAATTATTTTCAGGAACAACTTATATTTAAATAAACTAAAGCCAGTTTGCCAAAATCGCCCACTGCGCGATCGCAAGTTGCCGCAAACCGGCAGTTTTGAATCGGTGAAAACACGTTCGGGGCGCGGGGTGGGGATGGCCTACGCGATTGGTCGGCGCATCGTGGCTGGCTTGGAAGTCACGCACGAGTCTCGTAGTCCGCGGACAGCCGCCGGAACATGAGGATGTGAGGTAGTGTCTCGTAGCGTACGTCACTGTAACAGAGACAGACGAAGCCTCGAGTCAATCCACCGGATCGCTTCATATCGTTTCCACCGATCGTGCCTTCAACTTATCAGCCAGACTTATTCTATCACTCAACAGATGCACGCACACCATGACATCCCGTGAATACCTGGTCGTAACGTTAACGATAATCCTGGGAATGCTGGCGATTAAGACCGACGCCAGATCGTGGGGTAAGTGAATCGCAAAACCCTCTAACGTGCACGACAAAATCAAACGCGTACCAGAGCACCGCTGAAAACCCGAGAACCGAGCGGCGCGGCCACGAGGTCGTGTCGATACTACCGCTTTGCGGGTCGCGCTTAAGCTCCGCTCTCCATTCACGCGACTCCGGCCGTCACGTACGCCACTTTTCCTCTGCCTTCTCCGTCCGGCAGAGAAAGACGAAACACGGCCGAAAGGTGAATGAAACCGACTTTTCAGCCGTGCCGAGACCCATCGTCTAACCATCACGGTGCCCGGGGATGCGACAGCAGGCCAAACGGCACTTGTCCTTATACCTGTTTACGTAATGAATGTCAAGCTGTCGGCGCGACGTGCCCTGTGCAATACGCGTGCCGCATAAATCCCCAGTTCGAAGGCAATGGTAAATAGAGATCGAAGATGTACGTAGTCGATCGGTCGAAAGGGGCCCTGGTCGTTTACCTCCTCCGCCACTTAGCAGACGTAGAAACATTAGGAACCGTCGCCAGCCGGTGACTTTTTAAGTCATGAATATCGCGATCTGCCGCGCGTAACGGAATTACGAGTGGCGTGGGTGATACCCAGCCCGTTATTGTTTTCTGGATTGTTCGTTTTTCACTAAGTACGAGGTTAAACGTTCTTATCATTTGTTTTAAGTGGCCTTTCCGTATGGCCGAATTATGTCATACGTTTCTTGACGTACTTCAGTTGTTTCTTGGCTTTTTGCTCGACACGTAGCCTGCCAGGCATGTTGCACGGTTAAAGAGAGCGCCATGCTGTGCGACGATTATGCGTGCGCTGGGTAATTAGTAGCTCGAGGAGGTGCGAAAAATAGGTTACGTAACGTGCAAACAAGGGGAGGGGGGGGGGGGTAAGTTTTATTGCAACGCGTCACGTTTGCGAGTTTCTGATAGTGTGAAGTGGAGCTTTGTAGTTTTTGATGATTTTGAAGATTGTTATTCGTAGAGGGCTGAATTCTAAATCGAGAGATAGTGGAAATTCGGATATTATGTATGATGATATTGAAGTTTACGTATTTGTTGTGACATGGTCGTATGATATATTAATACAAATTAAGGTTATTTAATTTGTTTGATACAATTTCGGTGTATTATGTTACGCTCTTCAAGACACAACTCGAGAAGTTCTGATCTAACTTTCAGGCTTTCTGTGGCGTTTGAAAAATATTACTGATGGGTGATACTCAGCTTACCGTTTTGACTATTAAAAAAATAGTTACAATTTTCAACACTATGCGCGATAAGAGTCTGTTAATTGCTGTTTCTGGTCCACTCGAACGGTGGAAAAATTTAAATTGACTCGAGCGCTGACTGTGGCAGCCGTGTTCGCGCGCTTTTTAATTGGACGTATTTTCGCGTTGTTGACCCATTCCCGTCGCGTGACCTTTTCAGAGGAACAGTAATAAGTCAACATCAAAATGTTCAAAATGTTATCTGTGTATCAATGAAACCATAATTTATTGAACCGAGGAATTTAAATGTATATACTTATTGCCACGTTGCATTATCATATTCAGACACGATTGCAGAATTTAAAATACGCTACGAGGAAAAATTCGCTGTTTTTTTTCAAATTTTCATGTTCAAATGATCTTACTATATAGCCCGTTTATCGCGAACAAGCGTGATAAGAACATTTTGCGTAGATTCTGTAATTGGCCCCTTATCTTGTAGCGTACAATACGAAATGGAAATCATTAAGCAAGTCGGGAAAAGTATTGCCACACATTTGGCCAGAAAACGGTGGAAATTGGAATAATAAGGCGGAAGATGAGTCAGCTTTTGCATATCATGCTTGGTTTTCTTCATTAATCTTTCCTTACCTTTCGTCGCCCATCCTATTGTCACTCAATGGAATTTAATACGTAAAACAGCAATTATTTAAATATTTACTAGCCTTCTACTATAGACATAATCATATGAATAATAATAACATTGGTACCATTAAACGTTGTTAGTGGTGCTATCGATGACAATATTATTAATAACAATCAGATTGAGAATACAAAAATATATTCAAATTCTTCTCGAGCTTCTTCAAACTTTATCAACTTATTCAAATTCTTGTTAATATTCCTCGATTTCTTTTTGTACTTTTTCAATAAATTTCAACTCTCAAATTATTCAGTAAATGCATTCAATACTTTTCAAGGTTTACACACCAGTTTTTCCATTTCTTTTCGATAAATCGGAACGTTCTCGTGGTATCGAAAACATTTCGAATTATGCGAAACGCACCGTTCAACTCTAGCGCGAGTAGAGTCGGCGGCCCGGCGCGCAAACAATAACAATTTATTCCGTACCAACTCGTTGCGCATTTACGCCAGTCCTCCTGGCCAGGTCAACCTGTGGGAAAGAAAAATTCGATGATCTTCGACTTTCGATCCGATTTATTGACACCCCGACAGTGATAACTTTCAATCCTTCGGCAGTTTTTTTCCCAAATTCCTATTCGTATTTTCCTTGTTTACGATTGGAGCCGCAGGCAGCGTAGTAACTTGCCTTACGTAATTGCGATTTTCTTTCATAATTCCAACGCTGTCTTACTATCAACGCACTTTTCAATATCCTTCGCCTGTGTTCGCAAATAATGTCGCGTAAACCAGGCTTGGGAATTAACTGCTCTATTCGGCAGAGTTGGGCATTAGTGGAATGAATTTTTATTCGAATGATCTCGAAAAAATTTAGTTATTAAAAGTTTAGTCGACTAATTTATTCGTTGTTCACGAATGACTTCGTTTTATTCGAAATTTATATTCGAAGATTAGTCCTCAGGCGCGTTTTTTTCTTCAAGGTTTAATTCGAACACTTATTCCTTTCCGCGAAAGTCGGAGCATACTCTGGTTTCGGCACATTTCTACAGGCGTTGAAAAAACGATCGTCTTTTTGCACACGCTGCAGTAACATTATATCGCAGTCTATCAGCTTTCACTGACGAATCTTAACAGCCTGCTGTATTGTATTTCTTCCGAGCTAATCTAAGAATGCAGCACAATATTTGGAGTGGGCGGTGTCGAATTGTTTGTTCGGTCTTCGCCGAAAAAATTAATTCTTCCACCGTTTAGTACGTAAGAAGTACGAATTCACATTGTAAGTAGGCAGAGTATGGGCGAATAAATGCAAGACGTGTTCTTTTTTCAACTTGCGAAGTGAACGAAAAGAATTTAATCCGCTGATGAAAGAGACACCCCTTTTTTACTACACTTTCTTCATTTTTTAAGTTTATAAAGGATTAATGGCGATGGTGAATTTTAGGAGTTGAAGTGTAGTTATTAGGTGAAGAATTTTGTAACTAGATTTTCTGTGGTTTTCTATCGCTATATTTCGAAATATACTGTGATTTTCTCAGATGGGTTTAATCTGTTAGGTAAATAGAAAACAGTGTAGGAAATTTTAGATAATACTGTAAAAGTCTACTTATTGCCTAGTTCATGGTAGGATCATATATTTATTTAATCAGTTCATCCAAGTTGTATTTACTCTTCAAGATTGCTAAGGTGTCGTAGTTTCTGCTGATCACTTATTACTGCAAATCCATATCCCCACCAGTTCGTGGAGTGGTGCAAATTTGATTTCGATTAACGAGTAACGATCTTATTCGACGATAACTTATTCGTTATTCACGAATAAATCGGTAGCGTTGCTCGAGTCAGATGTGTTCGCTTATTCAATACAGCTGAACAAAAAATAAATGTGACGAATAAGTAGCGCGAAGGTGGGGGAACTCTTCTTGAGATACATAGTGACCTGCCATTGACAACAGAACTGTTTATGGCTGGTTTGATTGTTATGAGGACTGCAGCAACAATTTATATTCGACAACCGAAACAACATCTCCCATAATTTTTTAATTAATATTTTACGGATTGAATATTAAAACCGTTCAAATGCCTTATCAGTGCATTATGTCAAACGTTATTATATATAGTAAGAAATTAAAAATTAAATTGAAAGATAGTTAAGTAGCCGACGAATTTTCAATTTCCACTTCCTTTACATCTACATTTGTCAGAAATGATAAATTCGATAATGGGAAAAGTCAGAAACTAACAATCATCGACTACTCGCCCCGCGATTACCGCTACAATCGTCGTTTGACACAATAACACGAAGCATCAGAAGGCATTGATCGTTTAGAGTCCTACTTTTATTAAAAAAAATTTATTCGATATTTTATTCGAATCAAAACGTACTATTCGCGTGACACTCGACTCTGCCCCTGAGATTGCAACTCTGTCGAGCTCGTCGCTCAGTTTTTTCAAAGCGAGCGGTTAGCAACCAAGTGCGATAAGAAACTTATCCACGGATGGAAATTAAAATTCTCCTAATTTTGATTTACGCTTATGAAAATACCATTAAAATACTGGTGACATTTTTCCCACGAAAACGATATCAGACAAGACTTCATTCAGATTATTTTTTAATAAATTTCCATTTAAAGGCCGTCGCGCATTTTGGCGAAGCGCGGCGAAGCGAATCGAAGAAATTAAGAATAATTAATTAATTATCGCTGTGCTTCGGTCATCAATTGTTCATAAACTTTTCTCCTCGTATCGCTTCGCCGAAATGCGCGACGGCTTTAGCATGGTGAGCGACGACACGTTATATACCGAAATTAAAAGTAGTCGAAATCAAATCTTTTTTCATATCATTTTCCATGGGAAAAATGTCGCCAGTAGGTGAATAGTATTTTCATAAATAAGCATCTTTTAATTTTCATCTGTGGATGACAATTTTTATCGTTTCCAGTTGCAAGCCGATCGCCCTAAGAAAGCAAATCGAACAAGTTGCAATCTGACGATCTGGTTAGCGAGATTGAAATGAAAGATTAAAATCGCATACCTACCAGTCCACACCCGATCCATTTGCATTTTGGAAGAGACTACTGTGTTACTCCTCATTTGCGAATGTCGGCCAGCCTTGTCAATGTGACACTGACGTCATTCAAATATTGTATTCATTACAATACGAGCATTGTATGCATTTTGCTTCGTCAATGTTAATTCTTCGCATTAGTCCGTATACAGGAACTAACGTTAGACATGTCAATAATAGTTATAATGATACTCGACTTACTTTTACATAATTAAAGCAAGTCGCTCATGGGTTCCTTCAAATTCTTTCAATACATTTTTGGTCTAATATAGGTACATCATGCGGCACTCTTTCTTACGCTTAATAACGGAGTAATAATTCACTGGAAAATTCTCGAACATCCTGTATAGACGCAGTAATGAATAATGACTTCGACTAGTTCGCAATTGAATAAGTACATGCTATGATCGATTTACAAACTATATGTAGATAGATTGGAGAACTAGGGAGAAAAAAAGTTCATTATATAGTACAAATTGTAGGTGTAAATGATATGTATCCTTGGTCTTGCAATAAGGAAAACACAAGTGACGCGTTGTAAATCCATGCTAAGGTATGCATGCTCGCGGGAAATGTTCATGCCTGAGGTCATTTGGATCACGCTATACATCGCAAAGTTCATCTTGATGTCAACTGGCATCATCGTGTTCATGAAATATCAGCGCGTAATACCATTAGAGCAATAATTAAATGAAATCGAAAAGAAAATATCGATGTGTTCTTGAAAGGCAATCATTTCCACACGAAATGTAAACCTAATCCTAGGTTTCTCTAGGAATCGTACAGTTAGAAAATTTCTCAATTTGAATGGCAGTAATTTTCAATATTTCTTCATTTTATTTTAAACAAATGGGACCATATACCTTGTTCTACGTAGAATTATTCAAACTTTCTTTTAGATTTAGACTTGAATCACCTAAGTTTACCCTCGCGAGCAAAATTGAAGGGACTGAGCAATAGAAAAGTAAAAAAGGCCCAAAGTTCTTCTCCCTTTTCACCAACTCCTAGCTCCAGTATCTTTCCAATGTATGATAGTATATTGTCAACTGTTGAAACCCAGTGAAATTATAAATGACGTCCAGCAGGGGCCTAAGGGCCCAGCGCCATATTTTCAATCTCTGATCTAATTAATGGAAGCAAATTTAAAATAGGGATCCCACCCACCACTCTCGACAAAAAGAATAAATCAATACAAAAGGAACATACACTTTACAGCTCTAACAGATAAGTTCAACAAGTCCCATCTCCTTCCAAGAAGTCCCCAGACAAATTCCATTAGCTATTCAACAATAACAAACAGTCCACAGACTCCTTGCTCCTTCAGCACGTTCAGTTTTGCTTGTGAAACGCGCGCATCGTATTCGCACTATAAGGGCCTTATTAAGGCCCACTTGATATTGATTGCTCTTTCAGATATATTAACGCGCACTTTCTATCTTCCTCGCACCACCACTGTCTCCACCAAATATCCAACAAAAGTCCCCAACCTATAAGGCCCATAATCTCCCTTAAAGGTAGCCAAGAGTAATGGTCAACAGTTCCTGTTTCCACTTTGTTGCAGATTTAGCCGTGGTGATTGGTCGCGAAATCGAGTTCCTCTCGCGGGACCGAATGCTCACGGGGCAAGCAAAAATTGCGCAAGCTGTGGCCCTAGCGGGGGTGGCCTACGATGACGCTACGCACACCATGTATTTCAGCGACACGCGCAGCGCCATTTCTGTGTTCAGTAACGATTTGACGAATAAGAATTTCACGTCAACGCCACTTTTCAAAAGTGAGTATGCCGACGGACAAGGCCCCTTTGTTCGTTAACGATAAAGCTGAATCAATGCGCAATAAACGAAGCCCGCGCTCCCATTAATATATAAAACGTTATTTGTGATTTGGTCACGAGGAGGAGTAGAAACAAGAAGAACATTATTCAATTACGTAATACTTTGCAATTGACATACTGTAGAATTCTATAGATTGGCAGAGCTTGGGACAACAGAATCGCTGTTGGCCACTATCACCCAAGCTAAATTAGGGTATGGGATTTCTGTACCTGATTCTTTTTAAGAATGGGTCTTTCGGACACTGCGAGGTTTATGATGGGACCCAGTACCGTCTTATGATTGTCGGTGGCCCTGAGGCGAGCTCTATATGCGACCCCCTAAATTATTCTAAATTAACTAAAGTCAAAAATACAGCGCTGACATGCGAACTGAATAAGTATACAAACAATTAAATAAATAAGATTAAATGTGGGGGCCCATGCCACGAAAAAAGGCCCTCCTTTTAAAATCTAATTTTTGGTGTCTTTGTTATTTTCTTGCCATCACAACTGGATAGCCCATTTCAATTTTTTTCCTAGCTTTCACAGCCCTATTTCTTTTAATTTTCCAATTTTTCGGGGTCCCCCTGAGCTCTGGGGCCCTGAGGCGCCTCCCTCGCCTGCGCAAAGTATAACAAATCTTAATTCCAAATCTTGAAGAAAACTACTTAGAAATGTCGATTTCAAAAATTTCTCACGCGACTTTTGACTCGCCGAAGCTAATGAAGCTTTAGAGGACCGCGAGGCAAAAATGTATCTGTAAAAAGTCTGCGTATAGTTTGGACTTCGAGCGTAATATAGTCATCGACTCACAGGACAAAATCATTGTGTCGTTTAGAACAGAACAGAAGTTACATCATGGGGATTGCTTTTGACGCGAGGACGCGAACCCTGTTCTGGAGCGACGCTATGCGTCAAGCGATCATGAGGATGCACGTGACAGTGGACGGCAGACCGGAAGCGCCCGTCCTCCTTCACGATCTGGCCACCAGGCACCCGCGCGGCATTGCTCTGGACACATGTAACAGGTGTGCCATTTATATCTAGGTAGAAACACCGATCTCGTAGATCGGGTCTCGGCTGCGAAGCTTTCGGCGCAGCTCTTAATCTCTCGATCTCTCTCCCCGCGACTCGATTATCCCGCGGACCATTTCGAAACGAAAAGAAACGAGAAACGCGCGAACGCACGGTTACATACACCATTGCCGGATCTGTCTGATAATTGTACGTTGTTTCCAGTCACTTATACTGGGTAAATAGTAATAGTACGAATCCGAGCGTAGAGCGCTCGAATCTAGACGGAACCGAGCGAATCACCGTTATTAAAGAAAATTTGTACGAGCCGCTAGCGGTGGCAATAGATCACGCGGAGGGGAGGCTCTACTGGATCGACGACGTGGAGGGTATACAAGTGAAGATCGAGCGGAGCAATCTCGATGGTAGCGGTCGCGAGGTGTTGGTACACCTCAGGCGACAGCTGCCGGTTTACCTGGCGGTGGACGATCGGTCGATCTATTGGACCGACCTCGTGTCGAAAGCGGTGTGGACGGCGCCGAAAGACGCGAACGCTGGCAACGTGCCGACGCAGTTCAAGTCCTATTTCTCGTCGCACCCAGACGACGATCCCACTGGTATCGTGGCCCGCGACAACGCGGGCGGGATCGATTGCCCGGCGATCGCGAAGATCAGTCAAAGGGCGAACCTCGTGACCGCCGCGTCGTCCCCGCCGACCACCGTCCAGTCGTTTAACAATTTAATAACGAGCACGGAAGAATCGGATCTGACCACCGAGAGCTCCAAGTACTGCCTCAATGACGGCCACGTAGGCGAGACGGATGGACACTGCCGCTGCAGGCTGGGGTCAGTTTTCGCGCTTCTTCCATGCTTACAGCGTCGCTTTGGGTGGCGTCGGCGTGGAAAACACGCCGAGGAGCTTCTACCCTGTGGAATTAAAATTCTAACTTCTATAGTCTCTCTCTGATCTTCGTGAAAGTATCGCCGGAAGATTGGCGAGATTTTTCTGAAGAAAATGAGTATAAACTCGTGTTTGGACTGTTTTTTAGAATTGGTCTCTACGGAATTTGGACCGGATTAAAATTACTCCGAATGTGGCCGTGTTTGGACTCATTTTTATCGGGGAAACCTGGCCGATCTATTGGTTCAGTGGAAACTATAGAAATTTTAATTTTCATTAGGCGGTATTTATGCAAATCGTACTGGAGGGGAGTTTCTCAGCATTGTTCGACAAGGTCTGCCTCACTTGAAACCCTGCGTCACTCAAAGCGATACACAAGCGCACACGATACTATTGACGCACTGTAGTAAATGTACCTATAGTCTTGCCCACGCTAATTTAAATAAAAATTCAAATCCTTTAGGTTCAGCGGCGCGCACTGCGAGACGAATCTGTGCCACAATTACTGCGTCCACGGCAACTGTAGTATAAATAACGATGGGTCACCCACGTGTAAGTGCAGTGGTACGTTCGCAGGGCTAAGGTGCGAAACGGACCTGTGCAAAGAATATTGTTTGCACGGTGGTCAATGCTCCGTTCAAAATGAAAGGCCGATTTGTAAATGTAAATACATGGAGGGACCTCGTTGCGAGAAATTAAGTAATATCACTCAACTTTGCGAGATCTTTTGTGCCCATGACGAGTCAGTTGCTGCCGGCATCGGCACAATTAACTGCAGGTACATACATTTTTATCGAACACATGTAATTCGCCTTGAAACTAAATATCGATTAAACAACGCGGGGGAATATAAATAACATTTAAAATTTCACGAACCCGATCATTGAGTCGAATAAGGGATTGATACAAAAGTATCGTTACCATTAATCTGCGGAGTACAGTTAGCTACTTAGTTGGAGCTTAATGGGCATATAATTCATAATGGATGTGTTATTTCCTAAAAACAGGTGTGGCAAAGCGAACGAAACGCAAACGATCATGATCAGAGAGGACTATGAGTACAAAACGATGTTGATAATTTTTTGCTCGTCTACTGCCCTGCTTGTACTAGTGATAATTGTACTTAGTTACTGCGTGATTAAATTACGAAGACGACCACGCATCAGGAAGCAATTCCTTGTCTGCAGGGATGGTATAACTCCACTGACATCTAGACCACAACAACCCGACACTCAGTGCGAGATAACCATAGAGAATTGCTGCAACATGAATATCTGTGAAACTGTGAGTGAAATACCACCTAAAGTATAAAGAAATCATTCGCGTGCATGAGAATGTGCATAACATGTGCTTCTGATGTGCAACACGTTCAGTATGTATAACGCAACTCTTCGGGCATTAGACTTAACGAAAAAGAATCTGTCGACGACCTGGATAACGCAGTAGATTAAGGGAGTCTTCCGAGAAATAAATTAGGCATGGTTTTGAATCTCAATCCCGGGAGCTGTAAGGCTGATTCTTTTTCCAGTTGCGCAGAATTTCATCCGATTATTTTTTTCGTTTTTATTTTTATTGTTACAAGTATTACTAGCTACGAGTGGTACTTAATATTTTAACCCTTTGAGTGGCGTCGGCGTGTTTTCACGTCGATATTCTTTCCAACTGCGTCGAAAGTATTTCGTCGTGGAAATTTACATTTCTATGTTTTCTATTATCAATGGATTCGCGAGATTTTCCTGACGAAAGTCGTAGCTCGACCTCGCTTAAACTGTTTTTAATTATACATATCTAATTTACAATCGCTCTTTGATTTGCATTGCGTATAATTAAAAATTGCCTGGAAAAAGTAGTGCTTGGAGTGGCTTTCATAAAAAATCTCGCTCATTCTTTAATAATTCTTTCGCGAAGGTCTAACAACAATTCGATGTTTTACCAAACTCTGTGTCACTCAAATGATTCATATTTAATTACACTTAAGATCATTACGTAATATTCGTTCATTACTTACTAACGATCAAATTAGCCCTTTAAGAAGAATTCATCGCTCAGTTACGATACCTGCTGCTCGTCTTAATCGCCAGTTTCATATGCATGAATTCACATAGAATATGCGACAGATTTTTCTATCGCGGTTTTTCTTGAAAAAAAAAATAATAATTCTCTGACAAATCAGTTAACAGTAGCATAGACATAATCTTGGATTTCTCAAGTACTTGTTGCGATAACTCTAATACCTTCTCAGTACACAATAGACTTTCGATAATTGAAACCAAACACGCCACCGATAGAAACTAGGGGATCGACGTGTGTTATCAAGAATTCTGTTAAAACGAATAAAAGAATTTTCAAATGTGGTAGACTTATTTGAAATCAACGTATCCTTTCTATGGAGCCACTGCCTAGAAATCGAAGTAAATATTTTTTTCGTACGTCACATTCCATGGAGAACATTACACCAGGCATGAAGAATTAATTGGGATTCGTTTGATCATGCTTCGCGCTCGCTAGAACATTAAAATAGTATTCGTTAACTTTCCATTCTGCTCGACATGTTATTTTTCTTACAGCCATGTTTTGAACCAAAATTACGTACAGCGGGCCCGGGAACTGGCTTTACTAAGAAAGAAGAGAAGAACTCTTTGCTCGAAAATATGGAGGGGCATTCGTGATAGCATAAACTAATATTTCGACGTGCAAACTGGCGAATGTCCTGTGGACTTGACGCGGAGCTCGTGAAAAGTTTAGCTTCCCACTGCCGCACGCAAGACGCTGTAGTATTATTGTTGAATTCAGTAACCATGCCTGCAAAAGATGCGGAAACGTCGTAACAATGATGCAGTCAGAAAGCGAAAGCCAAAGGTCGTCTCGAGGACTCTTATATTACGTCATATGATATGTAGGGCTGCGTTCATATACAGATTACTTGAAATAACTATGGAAAAGTAATCGACCTTTTCTCCGTTTTTTGTTTTATTTTTTAAAGGTGTACAATTATATATATATATATATTTCATAAGAGAACAGGAAATGTTAAGTACCATGGCATTTCTCGAATGCCTCAATGGAGTAACAGATACACGTACCAAACATAGAGAACTTTTATAATATTCTATTGATATTTCCTAGTTCTCTGTATGTTTTCCTAGCTCACTTTCGCTTACTTCTTGTAACTGTTTCGACATTAACAAAATTTTGAAACGAATTGCACGAGAAACTAATCAGGCCGCAATTGAAGGGTACATAAAGTTGCCTTAACTGCTAGACTTGTAACATATTGCTCAACGTACCATTTGAGTACATTCCTAAAAGCGTTTAGATTACAAAGATCATTACTGTACTGAGCATTCTTTTATTTGCAAAGTACAATCGGATGCTTCCGATCGGAATCTTCATGGAGCTTAATTAATCGCGCGGCAAATGTCCAAATTATACGTTCTCTTACATTATTCATTTTAAGTAAGTCATTTAACGGGTATGCATTTGTTCTCACGCGTACTTAACACATCGACGAGAAAAGTCTACATTAAACCGAATTTTATGTACCTGTACAAGGTTTCTATTAAAAAGGAGTACAGTGTTTGAATGAGAATCATCTTAAATGATTTTTATAAAGCATTTTATTTCAGACACATTACTAAACACGATCTGTGCAGATTCGAAATCTTTCCACCTCATTTACACGAATCACATCGTTTAGTAAGTAAACGCAGCTGTTTGTATAAATCTTGTACAGCGTTACTTTATATAACACCTGTGCAGAGTAAAAGAACAATCCAGCACATGAACACAGAGGACATTCATTATCGTTCATGAATAATCATCGGTAAATTGTAAAGCGCTGCAAAGCCAGACGTTTACAGTTCCAAATGATAATGGAATCATTAGCGTAAATTATGGACGTTCATACTTATAGAAAGTACAATAAAACCCCGACGAAATTTGTCTCCAGCTAGTGGATCTTTCGTACTCTCTTGATTTTCGAGGTGTAGTACACATAGTACAAATAATAATACATTTAAGTCAGAATAACGTGTACAGAACACGGTAGTACGATCGAAAGGAACTCTGCTTTAAAATAATCATATTACATTTTGTTTGTTCTCTTCTTTTCGCCCCCACTACTTCCAATTACTTTATCTCGGACTGTACTTTCTATTGCTCTCTTTATGCTTAAACTAGGTAATTGTTCATTTTCGAGGGGTAGCTGATCAGTGGCGCATAGCTATGCGAACCGTAAACCTAAATTCGTACCAATGTCGTGTGTAACATTTTATTAACATTAACTATAGTACGATTATTGATTTCTGAGGGAATTTATATCAGAATGAATTTACAGATTAAGTTTATAGGATTTGATACGTCCTTATTGCACCAAATAAGATACAGATGGAAATAAATAGGTAGAGGAAGTTGCGTGTAGCGTCGGCGGTAGCTATTAATGCGAAGGTGCGATGCAGCTACGACATACTAGTATAATCTTAATACCAATTTGGATATAAGAATTTACTGTTTGTTTCGCGGAACAAATCAATTCATTATCTGACGATGAGCACAGAAATGGACTAATGATCGAAGTAATATTCGTTGCCTTTTATTTTCAGTATGTACATTTAGTCTTTACATTGCGGAATAACGTTCCTGTTGTCTTAAGGGCAAAGCAAGTTAAGGACATGACGATTTTATTTTGTTCCTCGTACACGATGAAAATTATTAAAAACTTATCGATCCCTGCGACATATGTCGCGATCATTGCTTTTTAGGATTTAGTAGACAGTTTTATATATACAAATATATATATATATATGTGTATATATATATATATATATATAAGATGTTTGTATCATTTGTTAAATTCCGTAATATGTTAAAATAGAATGATACAAGTGATACGTATCGAATAATGGTACTTTCGGAATGTAAGCGTTTCGCGAACACTCATCCCCAGAGATGGGATAGTGGCTTTATAGTGAAAGGTTTACATTCCTTGACGAGTGTTGGTAGATAGTTCCCAGATAGCGAAATATCAATTTTTATTTCAATCTTTCTTTATTTTCCTTGTGTTTGTACTTAATGTAATTAACAATCGTAATTACGTGAAACGTAAATTATTTTCTTCCGATTAATAGAAGGTACTTTATCGATGTACCAGAGATACTAAAACACTTTGTTTTATATTACAATGATATAATACTTGGACTTGTTTTCGTTTGGAAATTAAAATGTACTTTTATCGGTGTATCGATGGTACTGGACATTTTCAATATTTTGTGTCATTCTATTACGGTTAACACGATGATCGCTATTGTATACAGATGAAACCAAAATAAACTTACTTAACCACTAATATTTATTCCCCATGTGTAATATACATATTTATTGAAGGACGTTTACATTAACTATAGCGCTATTAAAATAATTACATACAAAAACGGTGAACGTGAGAAACAATAAATATCTTACAAACGTGATTTCTCTACTCCGCTTGTAATTGAGTTTCAGGTAAAACCACTTTCTCACCAGGCTTAAATGCGGGCATGCCAAGGTAGGGACAGCTAGCGCATCTAAACGCGTCGCCAAGGTAGCACTGCAAAATGCGTATAATTCTACATTATTTTCCATTCGACTCTTGATTCTCGTAAGAAGCATAAATCGCAGGTTACTTACATTTCCACACGAGGATTTCGGAGTTCCCTCTTCTACAGTTTTGCCGCTCAACTCCTCCGCTAAGCCACAAGTGCAATCTTTGCACGCTTTCCGTTTACCAGTCGTGCCGCAGACTGAAGCAGAGTTATAAACAGTAATACCTTGATATCCTACGCATATTTCATACATGAAAATCAGATATTTGCTATACCTTTTAAACTAGAAGCATTAGGTTTCACGATATCGCTTTCGTCTAAAAGATCATCCTCGTCAATTAATTCCTCATCGTCGATGCTGTCTAGTTTCCAAACATTGGAATTTGCTTTTCCAAAGTTAAGCGTCACGCTAGAGCCAATCTACAAATTTGAAATACATAAGTCGCGGTTGACTGCACCAATTCGTTTAAAAAAGGGAAAGCGGAGCTTACCTCGAACGATGGTTTCTCCGCAACTATTTCAGAAATGTTGTCTATGTCGTTGTATACTCTAAGCAGTTGGTTCTTCAAGCGTTTCGTATCTACATCGTCGTGAGCCTTTACTTTGAAACCAGCCAATTTGAAGTTCGATACTTTTGTATCATACGCCGACTTTATATTTGCGTCTTTCTCTTGTTGGAACGACTCGTACATGATTAGCACGCCCGCTGGTTTCAAAGCTTTCAGACATCTCTCTAAAAACGTGTTATGATTCGGGCAAGTTTGCTTGAAGATGGAAATAATTGTGTCATAGGACGAGGCACTCTTATAACCTTTAAATCAAACAGACAAAAAGAGTATTCTAGAAACGAAGAACCAAAGTATATGGCTGCAAAGAATCACGTGCCTAGCCACAAGTACTTACACGTTTCCAAATCCTTAGTTGACGCAATTACCAATTGCTCTTCGTTTTTAAGAGGTTTCTTTGTTGCAACCATAAAATCCGTAATGTCATCATTCGCAATTTCTTTATCCACAACTACTAGGACACTGTTACTTTCCTTGAGAAAAGTCATTTTAAACTGAAAACTAAAATTTCAAAATGGAAACATAAAATACGCTGTCAAACGCCGCCGTGCACATACCACTGGCAATATGTTCACTGAACATTGTTCGGTATGTTTAGAGTTTAAACTTTTATGAAGGTTTTGCAGGCAGGTACTCGAATCCCAGTCTGTACCGCTAGATGACGACTGCTGTTCCATAAATTGAACAAGAGGAACTTGATAGATCGGCCACGATAAAAGGGAAATTCTGTATATCATGTATTATGTAATATAATTTAGGTTCTTTATTAAATAATTGCAATCTACTCTACGTTCTTTCTCAGATGGCAGCTTCTTCTTGGTAGCATAACACCCGCAGCAGTGGACGGATTCAGAACGCTGGGCGCGGGAAAGTTACTGATTTTCTTTAAACGGTGCTTCGAATTATATAGTAGATACGGGATACAGATTACAAGGATGCATTAAGTAAGATTCAGTATCTGATAAATTAATATTAATATAGACCAATGCATCGAGCTGTTTAAATGTATCTAAAATTAGAAATTGTTAAAGTACGAACTTCTGCAATCATTTATATTTGATCAAACACATCGATTACTAAGTACTTTGTATAATTTCGTATCGCTGGCTACATCAACTTATACATTTGCAATATACGTATCATTCATATTGTATTGCAATGTCATTTACGAATGAAACAGATCGAAGAAGACCAGATTACGTTTTTACGATTTCCAGGAACCTGCATCGATTAAAAAAAAAGCAGAAGCTTAATATATCTTCCGCGAATCATATAATAACTAAAAGTCCTTAACGAGGTTCAATTAGCAACCATTCAAATAGAATTTGAATCGCGCGCTCCGAAAATTACGTAAAAAAATTTAATTATTTTCAAATGGAAAGTGAGAGATTGGACTTCAAAATCGTGAAAAACTTTCCAATTTGTTTTATCATACGGAATTTACGCGATTTCTTTATATTTATACAAATTACTGATCGTTAGAAACCATATGTTGGTAGTCCTGTAATAAATGGGAAATACTACATCTTTTTTTGTATTAATTTCAATCAATTTATATTATTAGTTATCCACTATTAACAGTATGAAGTATACTATTAATAATGACACCATTATACATCTTCAATAACATTATGCACAAATTTTCTCAAATTTGTGGCGAACTTGTTCTATTGGCAAATATGTTACAAGCAATAATGATATCAGACAGACAGACAGCATGTGTCATGCACCATAATCTATATATATATAACCAAACACTTGAACTTAATACCTTAATTATCATTAATATAATACGCACATTGTATTCATTATAATACACACATTTACTGACATCAAGAAAATAACTGGCTATCTATGTCTATACATAGACTACACACAAAATGGGCCTAAAGATTTCTTAAATTGAATCTTGTCTTTTATAGAATTATAGTCAAACCTTGTTTGTTTCTGACTTCCTACAAATAATAAAGAACAAACACACTCTTGACACAGGTATCTGGTCAGATATACTTGATTATATCTCTGTAACAAGATTGTGTTGTACTGGGTATCACAAATTTCCAGTTAACTTGTACGTAGAGCGATACCGATTTACATGCATTGACGAATAACCTGTGGAAGAAAATTAACCCAGTCTGCGCTTGATCGTCAATTTAGTCTCACGGACAAATACAAATATTGCAAAGTGAAAGGTGTTTGCCTGATGCTTTGTGTAATTACAGTTTCATAATCGAATTCCTATCATGTTCACTTCTGCAAAATAAGCAGTAAATAAATATCTAACCGATTTGATCAGTTTATCAATCATTTGTAGAGACCCACTTCTCTTGGAATGGAATACAAAGTTTAGATAAATGGTTTTGCGCGTGTAGGCCAGGAATTAAAACGCATCTGAAGAGTAAACAGTGGTAGGGACAAATGTCTTCACTCGCGTAAGCATGCCTTCTAAATAAAACGTCACACATGAATCGTACATATCTTATTCGATAACCTAATGGTCAGTCGTCCGTTGTTGGTCAATCCAGTTTCACGCGAGTGCTTCCTAGCGAGTTAACAGTTTGGATTGCAAAGAGGTGAGTGTTTAAATAATCATATTCACGTCGCTTTTCGTCTACTTCTACCTTAAATGCTATGTCGTAGAAACAGTGTGACCTAAGCACTCCATCTATAATCGTGTGCGTACTATACGTATATTGCGTTGCTGCGCATAGCGCCGCGATATATTCCTGGGAAAATGTGTTTTGGAATTCTCCTAATTTTTCTGAAAGCGTAACAACAATCTGACGAAACAGATATTTACAATAGAATGTTTATTGTATAATACAGATCATCATTTGACTAGGAAACGATTGTAGATTAGGTGTGAAATAGCATTGCTTCAAAAGAGGGGATACAGTAAAAGTTTTCTTCTTCAATATTGAATTGTTTATTGCGCGATAGGCGTATGTTTATCGATTGTTAGCTTGCAAGAAACTGTTTAGATGGAGAATGTTCACACGGAATGATTGTATGATGTGCACAGTATAGCATTTACAGGCAAAGTAGCGCACTGTAGTTTTCTTCTTTCATAAGGTTTCTTTGGACAGGCACAATCGATTTTCATTACCTGGTCTGCTTTAATTATTCGTGCCGACCAGGGCAATATTAATTGCTTAATTTGTGCTTTCTCTCCATAGTTGTTTGCTACAATTCTTGTAAGAGGCATAGGTCATTCTTATCACCCATCACTTAAGCAATACTCATTCCAAAAGAATTGTGTTAGATAGCTCTCGATAGGACTGCAAGTATCTCTGCTTATGTGTATGATGTGTATGTACCTCCAGTGGTGAATATTGTAAATAAAACTGCTTCAGCTCTCCTTGATAAGTCTGAAGTTCTGATGGTGTAATGGATTCGAGTGTATCTAACTAGCTTGTTTGATTTATACATAATGAAAACTAAAATTGATTGGTATTACATATGCGTAGTGATAGTTCTTGAGAAATACAATCTTTCCTCAGGGATTCTGTAACCAACTTGAGATTTCCCTTGCACCTATGCTTCAGATAAGGAACAGTGTATGGAATTTGAGATAGAACAAGTATATATGTTAAAAAATCCACCCAGCATTTTTATTAACGTGGAATCCGTTAATAACAAAACAGTATAATATAGTTGGTCTGAATTTGATGTCACTGTAACGCTGTACATATGGTGAATCGTGTAATGAAATTCACATTAAATCTAATGTGTACATAGGAGGAATGCAGCTGAAATACATAAATACAATTATTTTATTACTGAAAGCAAATATTTCAATATTTTTTCCATGAGCTTCAATGCATTTTGCTACATTCCATATACAGGATGTTCCATTACAGGTGTGTGATAAATTCTTCTGTGTGTTGGAAGTATTGTATACTTTATGAAAAGTAATCTGAAACCCAAATTATTTCTGTACCATTACATAAAAATGTTCGTGCCATGTACGTATGTTTGAAAGCGCAAAACAAAAACTACTGAACCAAATTCGATGATCCATACACCAGAAGAATCTGTTTTAATGGGACTGTTATAGGCTATAGAATAGTTCCCAAATCCACGTGCAGAGGGCGGTGCATTTACTTTTAAAATTAAATGTTAAATTAAGAACGGAAAGTCAAATTTATACCGCAGCGAAGCGCGGGTATTTTGTTAGTAGGACATAAGATAAGAACATCTTGCGTTTATAAAATTTTTCTATTTTAACAGCAAGAATAATAATTCATGTTCTCTAGAGTATATCGCGTGTATTCGAGGATTCGATTTATATTAGAGCTATCAGTTTACAAACAAATAGTTCTTGGTACTGTTATCTATATACGTTTATTTAACGGGATAGGTGGAGTAGGCCGCGTCGAAGGAAGAAATTGCTATTCGATCTAAACCCACGATGTCTAATAACTCGACTCACGCGAGAAAATCGCACACATTGGTATTTTACGTAAATGGAAAGGAGGTACGTGTATTATTAAATATATATTATATTAAACTGGAAATGCGCATTTATAAGAAATGCACTCATTATATACAGGGTGTGCCATTCCGTTTCGTTGTTAAATATTCAAGAGATTACAATACTTCCGTTTTAGAAGTATTAAAAAATTAATAAGAAATTCTACTATAATACTAAATAAAATAGAAAGAAGACATTATAAAAACGGTACTTCCATGTACTTATAGTGCGTAATATAATATTTTTAAATTCTGAACTTTCTTGATTTGCATTATTGACAATATTTTCACCCGAAATCAATGCCGAATGATTTCGAATCATGAACAATTCTACATGTTTTCATTTCACTTTACAAATACTTACGTTACAATTATAGATAATAGATGACAATGTAGACCCAGAATGGACTTTACTATGGTACTTAAGAAACAAGCGTATCCTTTTCTGACAGATGTTTACCAGCAATTATTAATCCGAAATTCAAACAATTATACCAATATTAATACAAATAGTACAATCTGAGATATATAATTGTATGTAACGTTTAAACTTTCTAGTAAATCGTATTTCATTGAACTTAAAAGATCCTATAAAAATTCTGAAACGGTAACAGAGTAGTGTATTGAAAGTAGGAGATGGAGACAGGGTCCGCGTGAAATTTTGCGGGACTGGGTTTATTATCATAAATATCTATGCATAGGGCCCCGCAAAAATTACGACGACTTTTTCCTGGATCGCGGGGCCTTTTAAAGCGCGGAGCCGGATTCCAGGGAACGCGCTCAACCGCCTCGCGCCGGCCCTGTATGGAGATGATATAATTGTTTATTGATATTAATTACAAAGATCCTTAACTGCAATATTCAGTGCACTTAACCGGTACGAAACTAGGTTGTGCAGAAGGTGGTTGCGGGGCGTGCACCCTAATGATCTCAAAATTGGATCGTGCGACTGGACATATTACGTATCCTTTTAATCGTTAATCTAATCTATTCTTAATCTCTGATTGAATGCTAGGAAGTAGAAAAGGAATATTGATTAACGAACCTATTTGAAGAGGGAACGGGTACTTAGTCCGAGTAGAGATAAAATCGAACTTGTAACCCCTTGAAAATAATCATTTTTTTTTTTAAGCATTTATTTTGTTACTTTGCTATAAATATTATCGTTCTATTACTTCTTCTATTCAGAGCTTCTGTTCCGTCTCGTTCTCTGCTACTATTGTATAATAAAACCGAAACTCGAAACCACAGACAAGTATTTTCATTCAGATATAACATTTCGAATATCAAATTCCTAAACGATCAAGAAAGTCTTCACTTGTTATTTTTTAAATACCAGCATTTATAGTATAGCTTCGATAATACGAGGCACGTGGGTCTAAACTTTATCGAATTATGTTAAGCTCAATTAGCTATTCGTAAGATAAAGCAACTAATATTCGGTTCTTTCTGGATAATGGCTTCAATATACAGAGGACCCACAGTTGGAAGAAATTATTCCCCTTGACTGTTCGCCCGATTACAATCGTAGACATTTGGCCGTGAACGCTTGTTTAACACCAGTCTGCGCTGTCCACGGTTTAGCTGTGACTACGGTGGAGGGTATCGGAAGTGTAAAAACGAAACTTCACCCTGCACAGGAACGTATCGCAAAAGCACACGGGTCGCAATGCGGCTTTTGCACACCAGGAATCGTGATGTCCATGTACGCGTTGCTGAGGAGCACCCCTAAGCCCAGCATGAAGGACCTTGAAATCGCGTTTCAAGGTACAAAAGCGGAATATTTCCCAAGCTACTGACAAACTTAACAATTTTAAGGCAATTTTGAGTCAATAATCGTCACAGTATTTCTTCGTAAGATATTGTACATGGTGCTTCAGAATTATATGATTTAGTCCCCCCTTAATAAGAAAAGAACGAAACCATAATGACTTATAAACTTTAACAAATGTAGGATAAATTAACAAAGAGTGCTTTTTATTTATATAATTATATTAATCAATGAAGTGATTATGATTTTTAAAAGTATTGACTTAATATCATAGTTCCATCATAAGGTAAAATTGTAATTCTAATTACAAATGTAGGAAACCTGTGCAGATGCACTGGATACCGTCCCATCATAGAGGCTTACAAAACATTCACGGAAGAATGGGAGCAAATGCAACTGGCGTCACAGAATCGGGAAAATTCCTTGCCAAATGGGGATTGCCCGATGGGGGAGAATTGTTGTAAAAAAGTACTTCTTTCAGAGCCGACACAGGTTTTCAATTCGAAAGAATTCCGTCCGTACGACTCCTCCCAAGAAATTATATTTCCACCCAAGTTACATGTAAGTTAATATTCGTCATTTAATTGACATTTGTTATTATTATTATTATTATTATTATTATTCATAAACCCATTACATTACACTTTGTCAATTGTAAAAAATATACCTATTAATGAAAAATGAAAAATGAATAATGTACAAAATATATAATTGTGCCTATATTTTTTAATATATTATTATTAACGAAAAAACAGACAATTCTGGAAGTTACTGTACCTAGGATTGATCATCGCGAATCAGATTATTAGATTAGAGATATTTAAATGTACTGTACTATTCATTCACCCAACTTGACAATGTTTTTGTAATAAATTTGAATCTACAGCTTTCCCCGAATTTAGACGAAGAGTATTTAGTTATTAAAGGGAAAAATGTTGCTTGGTACAGACCGAACACGTTTACCGAACTGCTTAGTTTAAAGGAACAACATCCGCAAGCAAAGATTATTTGCGGAAATACAGAGATAGGTGCGTTTCCTTTTTATTTGAAACATACTTTTGATGTACCTACTATCAAAATTACGTTTAAAAAGATACATTAATTTTGTTGTATCCGTTTTAGGAGTTGAAGTTAAGTTTAAGTATCAGTGCTATCCAATTCTTATTCAACCTACTTCGATCAAAGAAATGCGAAGTATTGAAGAGTATTCAGAAGCGATGAACGTGGGCTCTAGTATTACACTTATGGAGTTGGAAAAAGCTTTGAAATGCCAAATTGATAAGAAGCCTGGTAATTGATTAATTTCGAAGACGTTAAACATGTACCGCGATTCATAAATTAAAATTAGTCTCTCTGCAGTCATTATTGTACATTTTGCTAATTTTACAGAACACCAAACGAGAATCTTTAGTGAAATAAACAACATGCTGCATTGGTTTGCTGGTAAACAAATCAGGAATGTGGCTGTGAGTTTTTTGCGTTTTAACAAATCCATTTTGATTATTCAGCCCTTAACTGAACTTTTTAAGTTAAAACTAATGGAATATTCTAATTCTTAACAGGCTGTGGGTGGGAATGTAATGACTGGAAGTCCCATATCGGACCTAAATCCAATTTTCATGGCAGCTGGAGTAAAATTGAATCTATCCAGCTTAAAAAATGGGAATCGAGTTGTTCCAATGGACCACAATTTCTTCAAAGGCTACAGGCAAAACATCGTTTTACCAGAGGAGATTTTACTTTCAATTCAAATACCTTTCTCAAAGGAGGTAAAAAAGTAGCATCAATTTTAAAATAAATTTATCGATTCTTACCATAAAATTATATTAATTGTATTCCTGTTTACTTAGTCTTAAAAAAAGTGTAGAAAGAAAATTTTCTTCTGTAACTTAAAAGTGTGATCTTCGTTTTACGGTAACTATGTCAATTTCTTTTTAGAACCAATATTTCATTGCGTATAAGCAAGCAAGGAGACGAGACGACGACATAGCTATTGTTAACATGGCATTAAATGTATTTTTCGAGCCTGGAACTGATATCGTGCATAAAGCATTTTTGGCGTTCGGTGGAATGGCCCCGACGACAGTCTTAGCTAGGAGAACTTGTGAAACTATGGTTGGAAGGTATTTCGTTTATTTGTATAACTGCGTCAATGGAAATTATAGATAATTGCGCACTTGTTGATATCATAAAACTGCTTCAGGAAATGGAACAAAACCCTTTTAGAAACAGTCTACTCCTCGTTGCTGGATGAACTCCCTCTCCCAGACAATGTTCCTGGTGGAATGGTCAAGTATCGTAAATCTCTTACTTTGAGGTACATATAATTCTATTCACAAGAATTAAATTAACTAAACATATTACTAACAATAAGTAGGTACTCTTATAATTCTAACTAATCAGTCACGCAGAATCTAACTCGAAGACTTGCGAAGAAACACGAGCTTAAGATTCAGAATTAATGTTTCCCTTCAATTTCGCAGTTTGTTTTTTAAAGGCTTTCTGCACATAGCTAAGAAACTCCAAGCTCTGTCAGATTGCCGGTTGTCGTTGGCTGAGGAAATCGAAAGCGCGGCGGATGGATTCCATTACAGAGAACCGAAGAGTTCGCAATATTTTCAAGAGGTATATGATTGTCTATTCAATCTCTGAACAAATTGTCTTTACGTATCCCTTATCTCACTAAAAGAGTCTTCTTTTACCCTCAACAATAATTTCTCAAATCTTTGAAAGCGAAGGATTGTAAATTATCTGAAATTTGCAAACCAAATTGCAAATCAGCCATATTCATTTGTACTCCAATCCTTTTTCTCTCTCAAATCTTCTCTATAAAGTATCACAATTACTAAGCTTTCATCTGGGCCATTATAGTACAGCCCATGGTGTATACAACAATTTTACCAAGCGCCACTTCGGTATATACACTTATTTCTGTATGTTAATCATCAGGTTCCAAAGAATCAGGACACGACCGATTTAGTAGGAAGGCCCATGGTCCATCTCAGCGCCCTTAAACAGGCGACGGGGGAAGCGATTTACTGCGACGACATCCACAGATTTTCCGAGGAGCTTTATTTAGCATTAGTTTTGTCCACCAGAGCTCACGCGAAGATTTTGAGTATCGACGAGAGCAAGGCGTTATCGTTGGAGGGCGTAGTCGCTTTCTTCAGTGCGAAAGACATACCAGAGAAGCAACGTTATCACGGCCCTGTATTCCACGATGAAGAGATCTTCGCATCAGAGAAGGTAGACCACGCTTCTCACGCCATGTTTATCAAATTTTGAATAGGTTGCATTCAAAGTCTCAATCAAAGTTTGAAAATTATGTATCCCATCTTTTGCTCACAATCTTTGCAGACGACAAGCAAGAATCTATCTCGGAGAGATCATTTTTTTCAAATTGCATAAATTAAGTGTGTTGCTTTTGAAGGTGACCTGCTATGGGCAAATAATCGGGGCGGTCGTCGCAGTGAATCAATCCATCGCTCAGAAAGCAGCCAGAATGGTTGAGGTGCAGTATGAGGACCTAAAGCCACTGATTATATCCATAGAGGTGAGAGAAATTGAGTTTTGAATGAAGCACTGCTTCGCGAAGTCTAGGTTTTTATATTCATGGTCTTCGTTTCGTAATTCCAGGACGCCATTGAGCACGGTTCCTTCTTTAATGAAACACCGAAACATATTCAGAACGGGGACCCCGAAGAAGCGTTCGCCAAGTCGCGTCACATTCTTCAGGGAGAAGTTCGAACTGGGGGGCAGGAGCATTTTTACTTTGAAACGCAGGCTACATTAGCGGTTCCCAAGGAAGAGGACGAGCTGGAAGTTTACTGCTCCACTCAGCATCCCAGCGAAATTCAAAAGCATATTGCGAGTATGCTGAACGCCTGCGCCAATAAGATAGCCGTAAGGGTGAAGAGACTAGGCGGTGGTTTCGGTGGTAAAGAGTCGCGTTCCACGTTACTCGCACTTCCGGTTGCTTTTGCCGCGCACAGGTATCGTCACGTTCCTTCGAACGAAATAAACAATGTATACTTCTTAAAATACAATAAGTCTGTATCACTGAACAGTTACACCCACTGCCGATCTTTATCAAATTCTCCAACCACGCATTGTTTTTTGAAGTTTGAAGCTTTATGAGTAATAAATATATATTTTTTATTTAGTACGAAGCAAAATTGCATTCTTAGGCTCGCGGAGAGGTATAGATTAAAATCGTGGAATCACGCGTACGCGGCAGTGCCTGTTAAAGTGTTAAAAAGGAGAAGAAGGAAATTTAACTTGACGTTTCTGGTAATATAATGGTATTTAGCAGTTTCGTTTTACAGATTAAGGAAACCAGTACGCTGCATGTTAGACAGGGACGAAGATATAATGATAACTGGAACGAGGCATCCGTTTTTATCTAAATACAAAGTTGGATTTGACGACGATGGCAGGATTAAAGTCGTGCAGGTTTACATTTACAGCAACGCTGGTTGCTCGTACGATCTTTCTTACGCGGTGAGTTTAATTTAATGATTGGCATCTTTGCACTTGATTTCAGGTGCCAGAAACGTATTAATTTTATTTACTTATTTCTTTATTTCGTAGGTTCTAGAACGCTCCATGTTCCATTTTGAAAATGCTTATAAAATACCAGTTAGCGACGTTTATGGTTTCGTGTGCAAGACGAATTTAACATCGAACACGGCGTTCCGTGGATTTGGAGGACCACAAGGGATGTTTGTGGGTGAGAGTATTGTGAGACACATCGCAGAGTATTTAAATATAGCCCCTGTTAAGGTATGATATCTTACGATATTATTAAATAGAGTGGTCCACGCAAATTGCACACCTCGAATAATTTCTAATGTATATTTTTTTTTATACAAGAGTTTTTATACAATTCTTGTAGAATTTTTTGTCATACAACGCATAGTTTAGAAGTTTTTCGAGGGTTGCAGGTTGCGTGGACCATCCTGTATACGCGGTGACGTGAAATATTTTGAAAGAGCTGAAGTAAGTGTAATTTCCTCAGGTTTCGGAATTGAATTTGTACAGAGAAGGAGACACGACGCATTATAATCAGGAACTCATTAATTGCACGATAGGTCGTTGCTGGAAAGAATGTATGCTATCTTCCAATTATAATGAGCGACTGGCTAAAGTCCAAAAGTACAACAGGTATATTCAAATACAAATTTCTGCTTTTATAGTATTACATCTTCTTTTATGTCTGTGCTATCATCATAAATTAAGCTCTTGTTTTTCTTTTTTGCGAAATCATATTAACAACTTATGTACGTGAAAAAATATTTTGTAATTTTACATTCATCGTTGTGCGACTAGTGGAAATAGAATTTTCAGGAGAAACAGATCATTATAAAATGAACGTCTGCACATCAGTAGGTTTCTTAGTTTCCAGTTTTATCATTAAAGTTTTAGATTTCCCAAATCCAGATTCCTAATACTAATAAACGATATTACAATAGAGAGAACAGGTATAAGAAGAGAGGACTGGCAATAGTCCCGACGAAATTTGGCATCGCCTACACTCTGCTCTTTTTAAATCAGACGGGAGCACTTGTGCATATCTACACAGACGGGTCCGTACTCATTAGTCATGGCGGTGTTGAAATGGGCCAGGGTTTACACACAAAAATGATACAGGTAGCATTTCCTTATTTTTGATTATAACACTCAACCTAACGTTCTTATTTCATCATTCCTTCAATGTCTCTTTACATCCACTCCTAATGAGACCTGTTAATATATTCCTTGAACATCCGATGCTTTCTTTTCTTTACATGTAGGTAGCCAGTAAATCATTAAAAATAGGAGTAGACAAAATACATATAATGGAAACTGCCACAGACAAAGTGCCAAATACGTCTGCTACTGCAGCTAGCGCTGGTTCGGATCTGAATGGAATGGCTGTTATGGTGAGTAAATCTATCCTTACAAAATACGATTTTGCTCTAATATTATGCATATACCATGGTGGCGGAAATAAAATTTAAAAATTATATTTAACCTGAATACTAAAAATCTTGTTTGCCACGATGATATCACTTGTTCATTCCTGGGAATCCCGTGATTCATTGCGATATAAAGCTACTATTAACTATGAAAATGGATCGAAAATTTTATTTCATCATTAACTGGTCACAAGTTCGTTCCACGTTTATGCAAAGATTCGTTGAAGAACAAATATCTTCAGTCTTTATGGAAAGCTGCAACGAAATTTCAGTACGCTTGCGAGAAGATCCTGAAACGACTGCAGCCAGTAATGGATAAAAATCCAACTGGGACTTGGGAAGAGTGGGTGGCAACAGCTTACAGTGAAAGGATCAGCCTCTCTGCTGCAGGCTTCTATAAAACGCCGGACATAGGATACTCCTATGAAACGAACTCTGGAAAGCTATTTAATTACTTCACATACGGGGTTGGATGCTCAGAAGTTGAAATCGACTGTCTGACTGGTGACCATCAAGTACGAATTTTATGAGGCATGCAAGATAGAATGGACTCACTCAAAGCTCGAAATTATTTTATGTACTATTATATCTATATTTCGCATTCAGGTACTGCAAACTGACATAGTAATGGATTTAGGGCAAAGCATTAATCCTGCAATTGACATAGGTCAAATCGAGGGAGGTTTTATTCAGGGGTATGGCCTATTCACGCTGGAAGAAATGGTGTATTTAAGAAATGGAGTTGTGTGCAGCAGAGGACCAGGTGCATATAAGTTGCCTGGTTTCACAGACATCCCTCAGGTGTTCAATGTGTCTTTATTGAAGGGGGCTTCAAATCCTAGGGCCGTTTACTCGTCCAAGGTAATTGATTTCAATCAGTGTGTCTGTGTTGAGAGACGAGTTTGAAGAATTGAGTATTTGATCAATGAGCAATTAATTTAACTACTTAGCAGTGGCGCACCCGGAGGGGGCCAGGGGAGGCTTTGTAAGAAGAAAAGAAAACTGGAGTTTATTCTTTAAATAAATTTTTCTATTCACCTAATGAATTTTATTGAATTCGCATTAAAAATATTTTTATCTGTTCAAGTCAGCTCCCTCCAAGATTAAATCTTGAGTGCACCACTGATACGTAGTATAACCAAATGTAATATCTTGGAAGCATAGGAACATTTTAAAATATTAATATCCTCTTGCAATATTATGATACAAATATATTCAGGCTGTTGGAGAACCACCACTGTTCCTTGCATCTTCCGTTTTCTTCGCGATAAAGGAAGCCATTAAATCTGCACGTAAAGATTATGGCGTCAATGGCTACTTCAGATTCGATGCACCTGCAACTGCAGCTCGTATTCGTGTGGCGTGTGTTGATGATCTCACAACAAAGGTCAGTTAAAAGTTTCAAATAGTTGGATGTTATTCGAAACGATAAAAAATCGCGAGATCCTCTTTACCCTTGAAACCAGAATTTGTATAATTATTTTTTAATATGATTTATGTTATAGATTCCAGATGCAGATTTAAGTCGCCAGTGGAATATCGTTCCCTAGAAGCATCTAATTTTAATCAACTAGAAAATAAATATCGTTATGTTTATTACTGTGCATTCAAATATTGTAAATACGTGGGACCAATTATGTTTTTACTGGCGTTCGTAGAAAAGATTGTTTTTTTTAATTTAAAGTTTCATTTACTACTAGCTGGCAGCGCTCTACTCAACATTTTTATATTAATATTTTATTTCTATTGAAGCTAGTGCATTTTGATGTTATTCGCTATATAGCTCCACATATGTATTCTAAATGAAAATATACAGTTACGATAAAAATGATTTTCTCTCTTCCTATGTCCTCACCCTTTCTCAATGACTTCGTTCTATCTCATAGTTGCAAAGAAGTTGCAAGAATCCAGATGTTTGGTTTATTCAAATTTATTTCACACAGATGTACACGTATACAGACACTTCGTAGTGGAATAAACAACAATTTTATAACGACATGCTCTAATCAAAGTCTTGCACTCAATGATCCACTTTCTCAACTTTTTGCAATGGATAATAATACGCGGTACTAAAACTTACCGTAGCAGTTATCCCTGCGTGGAATAACTACACTTATTAGGTAGAAGAGAAAGATAATTGTATCGTATTTGCAACCCAACATGCACCAGTGAATGCAGAAAACTGGTGGAAGTAAATGAACTATACACCATAATCAATATTCTGTCTTCTCCTGATTGTTAGTGAAAATTATTTTGATGATTGGGGTAGAGATATGTAGAAGGATAATTCGAAATAGAGAAAGCAGAGCAGAAAAGGTGAAAGCAGGCGAAAGAAGAACAACAAAAGATTTTGCCTGGTCAAATACAGTTATACTAAATAATAATCCTCCCTCAACCCTCCGTGCCTGAGGCCTGTTTCATAGTTAATAATTTCCCCGAAACATTCCGGGGTACCTGAGCTATTTCACCTTAACATCTGGTTATTATAACGCAGCGTAGAGTCACGTTATTATAACTTTCTATATAAAACCAAATAACTTATTCCAAAATTATCTCTATTTTTAACGATAATATACGTTTATAAATATGTACATTTGCAATTTATTTTTTATCACTAGAATGACTCTACACAGTCAAGACCATGCCAAAATTATAATAGAAAGAAACTGATCGAAATATACGAATCGTTCACTATTTTGTTGCAAAAATGATGTCTCCAATGTGATCCTCACCATCCAATGTAGGTAATTAAAATAGGTGTACTAAAGACGGAGAATAAAAATAAAAATAAAAATAAAATATGCAGCATCAAAATGGTTCGTTTATTAGTGGCATATTTCTAAGTCCGTTTGAAGCGTAACGTTAGACGCGAGAACGTGTTGCTCTACGTCTGACCATATACTGGGCGTTTCTACTTGCGCGTCTTGCATCGCGAGGCAGAGGGCCTACAAAGAAATTCTTTCCCATATCCTTACTCACAACTTCTCCATTATAATCTTGGTACGATTTCCACTGTGTTTAACTACATCACTCGTTAAGGAATGAATTACAAAGCTACGATAATCAAAAACATGTGTTACGATTTAAGAAACAATTATGAACTCAAGGTCACGTTGTATATAGTTTTTTTCCCACTAGTATATTAAGAGTTTTGATACACTAAATGTTGGGTCTCTGGAGTCCCATAATACACGAGAAACTCATTTGATGACTTGGACACACAAGGCCACCGCTTGAGATAGCGTTTAAGAGCACCTCAAGAAGCTCGTTGTTTTTCTTCCACGAAATCTACTCTATTCAACTTACCAAAGACCCTCGCACACGTCGCATTTTCTATTAGCTGACAAATGAGCCAAGAACTTTCAAGAATTTCCAAATGCTCACGCTCACTTTATACTTTTTACTGTCTTCTATTTCCTACTTAGCTTCCGACTGGCTACTGTGCTAGAACAAATATCACAGGTGCCCTCTTCGATCGAACTTTAAATGTGCCCGCGCATGTATACCACCCTGTGACGCTACTAGTGGGCGTCTCTCCCCCGAAAATTGTACTCTCTAATTACAAGTCACAGTATGATGTACCAGATGTACCATTTTATGGAATTTCAAGACGATAATAATTCTTCTTTTAAATCACTCCTGTTTAAATGGTTCATCTTTGCAAAACCCTAAACCACTGAAACTGTGCTATTATTACAGCTCTACTATAAACGCACCAAAGAAATATATTTTTCAGCAGCTTTTATCGCCGTCTGATCGACGATTTTAAAGTGTCTATCGCAGCTCCAATATGAACGTACCCTTAAGGGGAGGAATGGGCTACAATATTAATTACTCAAGTTGTATCGTGGAGGAGGAATCAAGTTCTGAATATCTTACTGTAACTATAGATGGCGAGCAACAGCCTTCGAATTATATCCAACAGGTGATAAAAGAATTCACGCTAGTAATAATTAGGGGTGGGTTCGAAGCTAATTTTTAAATTCTCAAAGCTCTAATTCGGAACTCTATAAGGCTTCGAAATTCTGGAAACTTTGACGCGCTGATTCTATTTTGTAAGTGGAATACTTTGTTTTAAGAATTGAAGCGAACAAAATTTTTAATCAATGATTTTTTTACATTTTCTTATCTGGCTTTCGAGAGTTTCGAATCACGAAAAAAGTGCAAACTTTCGAATTTTCGAAAGTCGAAACTTTCTTGATTTTCGAGGGGTTCGAGGTCTCAACGTTTCAAGAAACCCATCCCCAGTACTAATAATACTTAAACCTACAGAGTCTTGAGATCTCAACGAAATAGTAAAATTGGAATTTTACGACGCAAAATTATTCTCAATCATCATCTACTCAAACTTCACACCTGTTACCCCCAACTCACACTAATTGTAAACCCCACAACACCAGCCACAGGACATCCTCCCTACGCACCTGTATGCAAGATAAACCTCTCTCAAAAAAGCAGGTAATCTCCCTGCACTTATCGCACAAAGAACAACAGTTTCATTCACTTTACATTCATATTCTGATTCCAGGAAGACCAGAAGGATGCAGCTGTAAGTACTCAACAGTACCTTACATTATCTACCACTCCAAAATTTCAACCACCGCTAAATTACAAAACTCCCAAGATCCTCCCGGTTCGCGGTGAAAAGCTCGCGAAGTGGACCGATTTCAAACCTGAAAAAAAACTCCCCCAAAAAGCAAAGCACACATTAAAGAAAAAACTATCCCCCGTTGCATTCATCGATCACAGCATCTTGCCGGTCTCGCTGTAAACAGTGACTTAGGCTGCAGCTTCCAGATAAAAATTCATCTGTACACGGCCAATTCTGTTCTCCGGCTGGCGCGTGGTGGGGGTAGCGGTGTTAGGGGAGTTCGGTGGCCGTGGTCGATACCAGAGATCCATTCGCGCTCGCGTTCAGTCGGTGCGCGCTAGCGGCACGGTTCGGTCATTCCGTTTGTGTCCTTATTCCTGCCGTTGTTGCCCTCGGTACACGGCCGAGCCGCTACGCTTCTCTCCTCGTTCTCCAACCGCGTTTTCGTCCACGGTCGCCAAGTTCCCTGACCAACGACACCGGCGTGGCCAAGTGACACGGAAGAGAGAGAGAGGAAGACAGGGGCTCGGTGGTTCCGTGGCGCGATGCACCGATCTCTGGCCCACTGATCGGAGCTCGGACGAGGTACGTTGGGGATCAGGTGCCACGCTAAGAAACACGTGGACCATTCCACGCGAATTCGAGCCTCGAGTGACGTTCCACTCTTTCCAGCGTGTATTAGTCGGTGGCTCTTAAGAAATCGGTAGACACACGTGCAGAGTGTTTTCGGTCCTTAAGCCGACGAGGATCTTATCTCTGCAATCGCTGTGACTGACGAGTTCGAGACACCAGCGAGTGTATCTTTTAAACGGGCCTGGGATCATTTAGTTTTACATCTCCGTGGGTGATACGTTACGACGCGAGATTAAGTTCAGAGGCTCACCAGCGAGGGTGGACGCGAGCTTTTGAATTTATCGAGGGATGAATTTGAAAAGGGTGGTCGTGGCTCTGGCGCGCGTTTTTTTTTTAAATATTGAGGGTTACGTCGAGTTGGTTTAAAAATGGCGATGAAGGTTCGTGTTGCTTTGAATTTTGGGGAAGTGGAGTTGGAAATGGGAGAAACAGATATGCAAAGCTTTTCTGGCTTAAATCAACATTATTTATATAATATTTAATATAATAATTTTTATTTAATATAATAATAATAGTAATGCGAATTAATTTCTTCGTTAAAGAAAGAGACTGATATACTAGATTTTAGTTACTACTTAGTGCGATATAATTTTTATCACCTCTTGATTTCTTCTTCTTTTCAAATTTCTTAATTTTCAAACGAAGTATTCACAGATTGGTGCGAACGATTCGGAAGCAGCTAGTACGAATGTTAGGATAGATTCGGAGCTTTGTTATCGCGCGCGGTGCTTGCGTAATATTTATATATTTTTTAGTTTTAGCGTAAGACGCCGCGGAGAGGATCGTAAATCTTCTTTCTATCATTGACATTGACAATCGCACGTGCTGTGCGAGAGATAGCAGTTTTAAATTTAACCGCGTTCTGGTTCGTGTCGCTCCGCGTGGACTTTATTACCCGCACTACGCTTTCTTTATTATGTAACGGCTAGAAAAATTGGGAAATCTCGTGGCTGGAGAATGAAAGAAGCTTCACAAATTTTTCTTTGGCTCGCAGAGTTTGTGCGGTGTTCGAAATGTTCGAGTAGCTGTTGAATTAGATCGAAATTCTTTGCTTCTTTGACTCGATTTTGGGAATTACGACCTTGCGGAAAAAGTGGAAGGTCTAAAAATTCTCTGTTTCAAGCAGACAGGTTTACTCCAAATAGTGTTTGAAAATAGATTTTTCAAAAATACTCGAGATGGTTCTCTTCAGAATTCCCCAATTTTGATTCTTTGCATTTCGAGGATATCACAGGAAAATTAATTTCTCAGCTATTTTTACCAATGAGCTTAATTTAAACATTTCCATAATATTCTTAACAAAATACAAAATAACCATTCAATGGAGCCTAGAAGAGTAGTACAGCTTCGAATTTGGAGGAAGTACCTAGTTACTCCAATAGTTTCCTATCGTCCACAGAAATCTTTCATTCAAATTTCTCTTGCAATAAAAAAAAACACATGTCAAATATAACTAAATTTTTGGGTTTGGAAAATTTCACGGATTAAAAATTAAAAAGGTATTTGGCATTGCACAGTGGAACTTTTATTCCAGCTTCTAAGATCTTATGAATTTCTAATAAATTATTAAGAAATATTAATATTATTTTCATATCCACTTGTCAAGCTTTATAATTGAAAATTGAAGTACATGTTTGTTATATGTAATTAAGTAATTAAGTATCAATTGCCTAATAATTGTTAATGCTTAAGGTTTACTCGATTGACTACAGTTGACTACACGAAACGAACTCGATCGGAACGGATTAGCCCGCGGTGTTATTTATAGCAGCCGTTTTCCAAATTATCATCTCGAATAACTTTCGACCAGCTGTGCTAAAAATCCGGCAAATCCAGAAGTTCCGCGCGCGAGGCAGGTTTCGCAAAAATCATTATTCTCTTCCACGTTGCGTTCCGTTCATCAGCTTTTTTCCTGACTTTTTGGCCTGTGAATTATTCGTGTTCCCGTGCATGAGCGCCGAAGGCCGTAAATAAAAGTTAATCGAGGCTCTCGGTTTCTTATTAGTCGATCCAGAAGTCGATCAAAAACCGACGACAACATGACAGAGGCTGAACGATGCGATTTCGAAAGTGAATCTGTGTTGCGCTCCATTTCCTTTTATTAACTAAACAAATTGTCGGTATGCATTATTCATGCGCCTCAGGGTAACGGTGATTGAATTGTTCGGTTTACGAAATATTTTTTTAACACCACGGTAACTTCTTTTTTTAACCACTTGTTAGTGTATAATATTTATGAGTTGAATTTTTAATAAATCAAATTAAATTGTTGGGACACTTATCGAGATAATTCAGTGTGATGAAAATCACTTTTTATGGTTTCTTTTATGGTTAATTTAAAAAGCAAAGAATTATCAATTTAATTAATTTAAAGAGAAAAATAAATATGTTTGAGTCTCTGGTTTTATACTTAATGGTTGGTATTGGAGTAGCTTCAGATTTTTCACAAAAAAGTCTCACCGCACGGTTCCTGCGTTACAAAAAGTTACCAGAGGTTCCATTTATGAAAATGCAAGTGGCCTTGGAGTATCCTCGACACGCCTCCGTTTACTGATATTTCCTCATGAAATTCTAATGACACCCTCCGTATCTCCTTTCGATCCCCAATACCAAATTTTCAAACACGTCTCCCAACACAACGAAACACTGTATACAATTACATTGTAATTAATTAATTAATAACCATTCAATCCGCTCTCTGAAATTTTCGATCACTCGAGTCATCGACCCCATCGAGTTCCTTCGAATACAAATTCCCAGAGTCCGCGGGCAATTTATTCGAATCTGAAAAATGGTACAGAAGTCCCGATGACTCTTGAAAGTTTTTTGAGTCGACTATTTCCCATTAGATGTGCGTGTGCCTGCACGTGGCATGCGTGTTAAGAGTATTTCCCATTGCCAACTTGTGTCATACGTCGGTTAAGGAACAAAATGGCCTTTGGGGACATTTTTAAAAATTCAGGACTCATGGAGGCATTTAAAATCCTTTAAATTTCAAACGTTGCTCGAAGCGAATGGAACTTTTTGCCACGCGTTGCGAAGTCGAGGCGGCTGTATTGCAGTCGTTTCGAATTCATCGAGGAGGAAGGAACAAAGTGGACGGTCGCTAGGCGATATTAACGAATTCAAAACGGACACGTTCGGATCTAAGATCGGCGACGAGTGTCACGTTACTTCGCAATGCTTCGGAATGCAAAATTAACGCGCGCTCGCGCACGCTAGGTCCCCGTTGCTTACGAAGGCCTCGCCGAGCTCGTGTAATGTCGAAAGAGGAGATGCGAGGCGAAAAATCGGAGGAGCTTGGCGGTACACGAGCTAGAAATTTGCGGGTCTACGCGTTTTACGATTTCAATCGAGGGTTTTTAACGAAGTTTGTTACGTGGTAGAACTTGATCGGCCAAAGTAATTTTTTGAGAAGGAGGCTTGGATAGTTGAATAGTTTTTTAAACAGTTTTATCTTAGAAATGAAAAATTGAATAATTCTATTTAGTTTTATTATGAAAACTAACTAGCGAAGAGGATGCTTGAATAATTTTTAATACAGAAAATATTACTATCATGTTAGGCTCAAAATTTCTGATCCCTTTTCGGCTAAGATGTGATACATTTTCTTGAAAGTGAGTAGTTCTCCTAGTTTCCACAATTTTAATGGCACCCTTAGTTTCATAAATCTTCCTCATCGTTTTACAGTAATTACTGCCACTTATAGTGCAATATGACTGCTACTTTTCCTATTTCTTCATGCAACTTTCTCTTAACATTTTGCATTCTGCTGACAGTACAGCATACAGTGCTTTGCAAAAGAAAATTTAAAAGACAAGCCCTAACATAATATCAGAATTTGACAAGCAGGTAACTAATTAACACCAATAAAAAACGAACAGTTCCACTACATCTACCTTAAATTAAAAAAAAAACACATTAGAATCTTTTAACATCTCATCCTATTACCGATTCCCATTAGAAACCCCTCATTCAGTTTCACCAAATTTACGAAAATCCCAAATTAGATATACAACGTCTTCACTAATGATCCGCTGAACCATAAATTTGCATACGTAACGACCAAAGAATGAACATAGAAATCACTTGTAGTTGGATGTTTGCGATAGAAGTTATTGCTGAAACATCGACGCGCGGTGATTGATCCGCGTTAACGAAACTCCGCGTCGTTATGTTAGGGGCAGGCAGAAATCCGCAGATAGAGATTGATCGATCGATGGATCAACCTAGGAAAGGTACGCGACAAGAATAGTTTGACCCAGACCTTAAGCGACTCCGAGGTCAGCAGCCCGACGTCGAACGCCGCTTTTATATTTCACTCGGCATCGTCGACGTTAGCCGCAGACTTACACTGCGCCTCTATAATGCTCCCCTCTAGCTTTCATTACGGCTACGCTCATATAGGCCCGCGATAGCGCCGCGGAGAATAGTAGCCGCTATGTTGCGCGCGAACCGCAAAACTACAAGGTCTGGCGCTTTTATTCGGGTCGTTAAAACCCTCCACTGTGCGTCTCGATAAGTTACGAGCACGGCTCAGGTCTGTCCACCCGCTAGAAACCTGTAGAATCGGGCTCCACGTTGGTCTGAAGCAGTGGGGTATTGGAATTTCAAGTTACTAATTTTGAAATTTCATCATAGCGAGGTCTTTGTAAGCCAGTTTGAATTTCCCGCGAAAATACCCACCCTGTGATATTTGAACTCTTAAGTTTAATTGGGAAATTAAAGTAAACTTCAATGGGTTTTGTTTGAGTAGATTTAATATTCTCGAGGAAGGCTTATTGTTAGTAGACAATTTTAAATTTTAAATTGTTATTAATTTTAATTCGGGGAAGTGGATGAGGTATTAGAGAACTTTGGGTTTTTTTCAAGGTGCGGGAGAATCTTTAATATTGACGCTATGATAAAAGTTGAGATTAGAGCAAACTTGGTACCTTTAGGTATACCATTCAATTATTGGGAAGTGGAGTGGAGAAGTAAAATATTTACTCAGAAAGTACAACTTAAAAATTTAAAAGCCTGTAATTTTAAATTAGCTTTTAATTACTTGAGTACTTTTCAAATTACTTGAGTATTTTTTTTCATTATTTGAGTACTTTTTAAATTACTTCAGTATTTTTCTCATTATTTGAGTACTTTTTAAATTATTTTAGTACTTATTTAATTACAAAGTTTTGAATTAATTTTCAATAAAATTAGACTAAATTAATTTGCTGAATCTTCCGTGTACATATAAATTCTTAATACTACATAATAAGTTTTGCGATAATTCTGCAATCACGTGTCGTCAGCCCAGAGACCTCCTTTTTACATAAAAATGACTAGTAAACCTTAAAGTAGACATTAAATATTCTACCCTTCGTTTATATTCATCGTCTCTCAAAATTCAATACTGATCTCGTTCACAAGGCACTCGTTTCGATCATCGTTCCATTCGGTCGGCTTCCAATGCTCCAAAGCCACCCAGACTAATTCAAGCTTATTAAATTACTCTTAACGATCCATAAAGACGCCGTGCATCGACCAATTCACGGTTTCGATGCGTGAGTTTTTTCCCTTTGCCCAAGACGATTCGTGGCTGGTTGCCGTAAATCAGAGCTAAAGGGTTGCCATGCGCTCGACCGTAGCCGCAAACCGAGATTCGGTAGGAACTATTTCGACGGCGGTGCAAGCGTGAAATAATTTCCACCGCTATTTTTGTCGAACATTCGATTCCTTCGTGGATCCAGTGACTGCGTCGCAACGCAGACGATCTGCAAATCACTCCGAAAGAATGTTCCTTTCGGAGATTCTAAACTCCAGCAGGGTCTCGTCTTGACTACAGTATCTCGAATAGAATTTACGAAATAATATCCGGTAATCAAGCCGGCAGGCTCGAAGATCGATGAACACATTAATTCATTAGGATAATAGTCGAAGATGTCCGGATGATGTGCTGTTTTAAATAATTAGAGGTGAATGGGTATATTCTGTGGCCATTGTAAGACCTTCGCTTTCACTTTGATGAACGAGGCAATCGAGATGTGAAGAGCAGAAGAGGAAATGCTGCGGACAAAGATGATGAATAAATGAGATGGGTATTTAAGAGAGAATTTCTAAACACCTTCCTTGCCTTCGGACGTATGAAGAGTCTCGTTAGAGAAAGATCGGACGTCTCGAAGAGCACATCTTCTTCAAGATCGTCGGTACCATCAGTCTTCTATAATCGACGACAATCTATCATTCCCATCATCTGATCTCGATGCAACGGAGACCAACGCGGCAAATTTAACGATTCTTCGTCAACCTCCTCATTAGGAGAAAATAAAATAGCTCCAGTAAAAAGAAGCATCGCCAATTTAGCAACATTCCATACTGAAATCGCTCAAAGAAACCATACCGCAGTCAGAACTCTGTCTACTAAATAAACTCTTCCCCAGATTTCCGCCAATTTCTCCAAACTCCTCGCATCAGTTTTCGTGCCGCGTAAAAATGCTTAAACTCAACTCCCACGGGAATGAAATTTGATTCTACATTTGAGGACCTTGGAGGAAGAGGGGTGGAACTCCGTTGATATTAGAAATAATATTAGAAATATTATATTTATGTTAGAAATATTTATTTCTATTTTTTGTCGAAACAATGTTCTATAATAAAATAGAAATATATTAATAATATTAATACTTTTAATAGAAACATCACTCACCTCTAAATAATATTTCTAATATTAATATATTTCTATTTTTATTACAGAATATTGTTTCGCCAAAAATAGAAATAAGAACTTATCAAGTCGATAACTCTGCTGCTTATCGCGGGTAAAAATATATATTTCGCTTAGTGTTCTCTTTTTAATGTTAAGTCAAAGCGATAATTTTATAAACAGTTTTTTTCTAATCCACTCGAAGTTGGTAAAGACGGAGCTGCACCCCTCTCGCCGCAAGCTGCCCATTTCATTTGCGCAGAGCCTCCGCGCTCTGACTTCAGACTTCGCCTCGTTGCTGCGACGTAATGAAGATAATACATTTCCCCCGATGTAAGCGCGTTCATCCGAGCGTCCTGTAGAAGACCCAGGCCATTTTCAACTCAATTACGGCGAAACGCGAGTCGATTATTTACGAATTAACGCGGCTGCTCGATCCAATCAGCGAAAGCGTCGATTAATCGCCACCCTCCTCGTCTCTGGCCCCGTCTCGTCCGGTCACATCTCGTCTCGTCGCGAAGATACGATCGGGAATTTCTTTGCGCGGTAGGTCCACCGTGTCGCGCGAGCCTGCGAGATAAGAGAACGACGCGGCGCGTCGTAAATGTTTTAACGCGGCGCGAATCGGTTTCACGGTAATTCGCACGGCTAAATTGCACGGCACGGCGGGAAGAAATCATCCTCAGCCGATGACCTCATCACCGGGGAGGCATTAACAGCGCGGCTGCTGGAACCACGCGCCTCGTCTTTGTCCTTCGACATTGTCTCCTCCCTTTTACTCATTATTCCCTCGTTATGTGCCTTTGTGCGACAAGAGACGCCGGGGAACTATGTACTTTCACGGTTAGGTTTAATTACGGCTGAATCATCGACACGCGATTGCGGATCTTAGAAGCGTTCGTGCTTGAAGGGTCGTTTTTGGCGAAGCTGTGAACTTGGTGCAATTTATGTTGGGGATCTTTATGGATTTTGGGGGGGGGGGTGTTAACTCATCATTTTGATTGTTTAGGGTTTGTTTAAAAAAATATAGATCGTCAAAGTTTGGAGATTTACCTGTTTCTTGCGAAAACAGGGTTTGTAAATTAATTTTTATCTTTGAAACTATTAATTAGATGCAGGTCGTTCTGGTCTTATTTTAATCTAGAAGGGTTAGACTTTGCGAATAAATTTGTTTCTGCACTGAAAAATTCTTTTTACATTATAAAAGTTATAAACAAATTCTTGTTCTTTAAATATCGATTCAAGGTTGCGTTCATAAAAATTCGAAAAAAATATGATCATATTCTTTGATGCCTCTTCTACGAAATAAGACCTTCCCTAAGATTATTACTTTAAAATTGACTTCGTAACAAGCTGTTAAAGACCACGATGTACTTCACGTGCTTGCCCCATACGGTAAAATTTGAGCCTTTGACTGTCTATATTTTTTAAACAAATGCGAAACCAGCAGAGTGATGACTTAAACCCCCCCTAATTTCCCAGGATCTACAAAATATATGAATTTGGTCAAAATCCGTCCTATGTATATACTTTAATTAGAAACTAAATTTCTAAATCTCTCTGTTTCTAAAACTCTAAATCTTTCTGCTTTCAGTAACGAGCTAAAAGGGTCCCCCAAAACGGCCAACTACTAAAACTGAAGCCCATCTACCACAGACTATCACCACGACCAGAATACACCATCGATGGATCAAACGTATCACAAAGAACCTCCACAAACTCACCATGTCTCGTGAAGCCTCACTATGACTCTTTCCTGAGGAAACAAACAAAAACATCCCCAACATACTCCCCCAAACAAATGCTCCACGCAAGGACCGTGTCTATTGAGTAGTCCCAAAGCATCGCCACCGACAACACACGATAAAGGGAGCTTACCGCAACAACCAATAGTCTCTTAATGGGCATTCCACAAATCTCAAGTGGATTTCATTGGTCAGTTCACTGGACTAGGGAAGCAGGATCCGAGAGGAGGCAGAGGAGCGGCTAGATCTCAGCTCGAGGACTCTAAGAACACTCGAGGGTGGTGCACAGTGGGCGAATGACCTTTTGAGTTGATCCTCTGCTCCTCGTCCATCGCGCTCCCAGTCGCCAGGAAGATGATCGACTGACCGCTTGAATGGCCGGAACCGTGTAACAGAACCAGCCAGGGTCGTCCTTCTGACGTGGACACTGAACGATAAAAGCGTGTAAATGTGCCTGGTGATCAGGGGTGACGCAGACATGTCGCGGATCTCGAATCGCGCCTCCACCGTCGCGGCGATACTCAGCATCGTGCTACTAGTGATATTCCTAGTGATACTATGGACCGGCGTGCACACCGCGACACGGGGGAACGATGACGCTAATGGGAGTCTCGATTCTGCTTTCGAGACTTTGGAGGGATTCCTGGGGGAACGCTCCAACGAGTCCACCACCATGCTGGTGACCGTCGATGAGGGGAGCTTCACGAACGAAGGTGAGTGCAGTTGAATTTTGAATGCGATTGAGGAGTTAGGATTCGTTAGCAGCGGTGTCTGGATCTTTTGGGACCCAAATCTAACGCCAAAGAGCGCAGCGGTTTTAACATTAATAGAGAATACCATATATTTTTATATATAATTTCGAACCATTTTCCTAGGAATAAAAGGAAAAAATTCAATTAAAAGTAGTCGGGGAAAATTGATACACTGTATCAACATGCCCCAGAGGAAACGTATCAACTTACCCCACAGGAAGTCATTATGTACAAACATGTCCATAAAAAAATGTAGAGCATATAAACAAAATAACAAAACGTAATTACCTTACCTTCAATAGACTGAATGCGATGGCAAACTGATTCGGGTTATAAAATTCTCTATATCGTCTTAAGACGGATTGGAAAGTGAACACAACCATTTACTTTTTCTCTATATAAACGAAAACAGTTAAAAAATTCATATATCTCGTTCAAATGTAGTTACATACATAATTCGTCTGTATCAACCTGCCCCGGTCTCCCCTACTACAATATTTTCCCTCGTAGCAGAAGTATTGTCCACTATGGTCAATATCCAGGTACAAAAATGAACAACCCCCGTCTTCACCTACTAATTAAATCCACAATAAGTGTAATTCCATCTTGATTTTCTTCCCTTTGCTTCTTCCTCTAAATCCCTTCCCCTTTCTTCTTTCCACATCCCCTTATTATTTGAAACTCAAAATCCCTCCTTCAACTCAATGCTTACACGCGTCAGCCTATGAAACCTACACTCAAACGAGCCCCATGGATGCCGTCAGTAGCGTGTGAAGTAATTCGAGCATCGTCGGGCGTCGCGAAAGATCCGTTAACGCGTTTAGTCTCAGTCAAGGTGTGCAAAGAGCTCTCAGGGAAAGCTAGAACGTCCAGACGTCCTTGTAAGGCCGCTGCACCAAAGCGTCCACACCTACACCCACACCCACAGCCATTGCTGCGAGAGCATGAACCTTTATCCCACAGTCGGCTCCTTACTCATATTCCTACCCAACCTGTACGCCCCTACGTCCTAAGTACGCGAGGCTACGCTGCCTGGCGAGCCTTTGCTCTGCACCTGACGATGCTTCGGGGAATCGTGGTCAGCATTCCTTTCACAGCTGAAAAATCCCCTCCCATATTAGTCACTCCTGAAACTTTCGTTTCACGAGGGAGGACCCTTGTAATAGAAGTAGTAGTGTAAGAAAGGTAGAATTCTTCGTAAGTGGAACTTTTGTTGATGAATTGAGGGAAAGAGCAGTTTTTAATTGTTGAAGTAGACGAGGGAAGATCGTGTTTACAGTTTTTGTATCGTCACGTCCCGCGACTTTAATAAATAAAGTTATTCAATTAGTCAGTTTCTAATTACAGAAATTCGAAGATTGAATATCTTTATTTAATAACCTTTTAGTACATGTTTAGAGTAGGTTTATTCATTGAAGAAGGACTGATTTACCTGAACCCTGTATTCGTTTGTTTAAAAAAAAAATTTCATATAAAAATATAAAAGTTCAGACCATTTTCTACGATATAAAGAAAACAGGGTGGTTTTCCTTCAACGGGATTAAATGCCAGCACTAAAGGGTTACAGTCGCAGGACAGTGTCTTTAATTAAATTTCTTGGTGGTGCAGATTTTTCTTCCTGCTAGTAGGATGCATAGTCTGATATTATTGCAAAATAGTTTCTTTTGAAAAGTGAATAGTTGCAGGCACGACTTCGTAAAGTAGTAAATCGTCGTTTATTAGTACAAAGTATTAGTGTAGATAACTTAGTTAAAATGTATGTTTAGAATTTTATTTAGTGCTAATGGGTTTCCGACACACACGCCTCAATACTTTATACGAAGCTCCTTTTCCCAATAGATGACTCTCCATTAATCCAAAATTCCACTCCCATCTTGTACCTCGGACCAATCCTCTCAATCCTTAACAACCACATCCTGCCCTCTGTCATTCTACATCCCCAAAGTCTCCAAAGAAAACACATTCCCTTCAGCAGCTACATCCCCGTCGCGGTCCCCAGCAGATACCAAGAACCCTCAGCAAAATTTACAACGCCATTCCAGTCGTAGCTACTTCCCTCCAGCGGATCACTCTCCATTAATCAACATTTCGTTGTAATAAAATTCCCAGCCAGATCCCTATCCGCTCGATACGCGCGCACGCGGGGCCAGTAAGGCCCCGTATAATAAACGCGCGTGCGCGGCCCTCGCGACGACTCTATCCGCGGCTATAGACGCATAATTATTCCCACGGGTTCGCGGATAGCTGTACACTCCATAACGTTCCCTTACACCTTCATTTTCAATCGCGTTCCCGGCCAGACCCGCGTTCACCACCGCCACTAATTTCAAGCGGTTTATTAGTTTCTCTGTAGCCCGTTATCTCGCCGCATCTTTCCTCGCTAGCGCAGCACCGCGAGGCCCGATCCGGGACCCCGGCAATCATTAACGACCGCTAATTGCGCGGGGTTATTCCGCGAGCTTTCCCTCGATCTCGATTCGTCCGCGACTGGTCGTCTCCCCTTTACCTGTTCGAGCCGCTCCTTTTCGATCACCAGAGATAATTGGAATCGTAATTTCGTCGTGGAGGCTCCTAGTAGTTGGGACGATTCGAGCATTAATTAGAACGTGAAATTGGTGGTCGAGTGTGTAGTAATTGTTAGGGGAGTTTTCAAAGGGTTCTTGTTTGAAATTGAGAGGTCTTTGGAAAGGAATGAGGGTTGAAGAGAATTATTCAGACGATTAGTTTGAGCCTGTAATTTTATTGAATGAAATTTGCTTCTGTACAGAATTTAGGATACATTTTTTTAGATGTTTGTGGTGGGTTGGTAGGAATTTTATGTGTGTTTGGGGTTGCTGCTTTTCCCCATGTATCTTCGTATTGGCAATGTCGCATCGTAGGGAGATAGTCTTCGGGTTATTCAACTTTCTTCTTTATCAAGAATTTCTTCTTTATCTATTTTATCTTCCTTTTATTGGGTAAGAAGGCTCGTACTGGTATCTGAAGTTAGCTTGTGGGTTAATGTTGGCAGTTCCACGGTGATGCAGTTGAGGTAATTCTTTGCTGAGGAATAGGAAGACTACTGAAACATGAAATAGAGAAATGTGTGAAAGTGTAATAAGATAGGTTGATTAAGTAGTTTAATGTTTGGATCTCTTCCATACGAGACACTTTCGTGGCTTTTCTTTTTGTTACGTGACACTTGTGGTTAATACGTAGGATTTTTATGAGTTTTACGAGATTTAAATTCTTATGTTTAAATAACTTATACCCCCCTAATTTCACATAAACTACATCATACCTCAGTTGCATTAAAATCCCTCTCCCCAAATGCAAAATATGACCCACTGGCTCGACACAGTATTTTCACAGCTTTCCATAGAAAGCATCTCTACTCTCCAACCCAATTAACTTTTCTTTTCCGATCAACCCGCAAGCCTCCGAATTCAAAAACCCATTTCCCAGCTTCACAGTTCTACGAGAAACACCTCCTTCGAAGCGTAGCGTGGAATCGTCGAACGACAGGTAAATTCGACACTATGGATCGTGTGTCGTAACTCGACGTCACGGAATAGACGAACTTACAATCGCGCTGATAAGTCGCGGCGATAAGAGCGCATGTATGTTTGAATATTTACGATGTACGACAGTTCCTACCTTCGTTGCCTGATGACGATTATATCATGAGGACTCTGCGATCACGGAGTTACGTTCGAGAGGCAGCCTCTTCGTGCCTCGTTGTGCAAAGAAAGGAGAAAGAAGAGCGTGCGCACACAGGGAAGTGAAATGATCCCGACCCGGTCACAAGCTGCAGTGGAGGCATAAAAGTTTTTACCCGGGACACGCGTTCCTGATCTTTTATGTTTCACTTTCAATTCGTCAGATAAGAGTTTAATGACTGCTGATAGCGAGACTCCCGCGTGTCTTTCCGGCACGGTCTCCATGCGAAGCGTTCGCTCGTCGACGGTCAACATTTGCATATTCGCCGCGCCTTTTCGCACCTGAATTCATTTTTCCAACGGGGGAATATAATTCCTGGCGGACACTCTCGGCGACGCGGCCTTAAATGAAGCGGAATTTAAAGGGGGGACAGGTTGCAGTTACGTAACGCGGAGTCAGATGGGCGTGTGATTTGAACTAGTGGATGATGTAGTGCGGTGCGATTGTAATTAGTGTGTTTTATTAATCTTCCTCTATTCCTCATTGAACAGGTGTTTGGTTAGCGAAAAGCAATTGTAGTTGAGATGCCTATATCGTTGAAGTGGTTTGCTTTGATGAATAAAGTGCGAGGTGATAGATCACATACATGCGTCTTATTCTTTATGTATTATGCAGGTCCCGCGTGTTGCATGTATGCTGCGAAACACATTCTAGATCGTACACACGTTACATCTATCCATCATGCCCTACATCTCTCATTTATTCCATCCTCCTATACATACGTCTCGCATATCCCAGATACCACACATTTTCCACACATTCAACGTTACCACACAACAGCAGAGATGGGGAAAAAATTATTTCAAATAAAAAATTGATTTTGAATAAAACGCAACAATTTTATTCGAGGCTCGTCAAATAAAAAATAACTTTGAGTAAATTTTATTTGAAACGTCACTAAATAATTTTTTTTGTTCGACGTCAATTCATCCGACGGCCACAAATCATTTTTTTGTTCGACGGGAATTAATTTTAACCTTCAAATAATTTTGTCGTCTTATTCATTTGTATTTGAAAATTATTCGAAGCTCAAATAACTCTGGGTGTGGAAAGCGAGAGAGGGCGAGGGGGAGTGTGCGCGAGAAGGATAGAGATAGATAGCGTGCCACTTATTTTGGTTATGCGAGCCTGATACTTTTTGGCTTTTATAGATTTTTTTTAATTTTATCTGTAAAAATGCAGCTATATTTATTTAGAACCCTGGTTCTGTTTGGCGGTGCCGTTGGATATTAGGATGACTCTGGTTCTAAAACATAATTTTTTTAATTGGAAGAGGGTGCCTTCGATAGCACCCGTTGGGTGTGCGGGGACTCCCGTCAACACCCCAACTAACATCGCTTGGCTACCATGCTTTACGCGCCCCCCGCACTAATCTAGCCCCAACCAATATTAATACCCGGGACAAGTTGGAAAGTGGAATGCGTTGCGTCGAAATAAATCAAAATAAATTTTTCGCAAATATTTCGGAAACGAAGGTCAGCTTCAACATTTCTTTTGTCCCATGCCGACGCACACGCTGCCACGGACGCGTACTGTAGATAGGTATACGGAAGAATACATTATAGTAGTAGCAGTTTTTCGCAAATATCTCGGAAACGAAGGTCGAGCGGCGGCAACATGTATAGGAAAAAGTTCCATCTATGTGGAATGTGTGCATCCTATTCGTTCATATAATGTAGAATACTTATAAATCTTCCAACTTTCTGAAGAAAGAATCCTCCACCTTTCGCAGTCTTCGATTACCCAACCCCGTTGGGTTCATTCTCGAGAATTACACTTCCGCGGGTTCTAGGCTACCGCCACGAGTGTTGGTCTACGAAAAATGGCTCCGAGAGAGCTCACGGATGTTCCCCGCGAGTGCTGCGAGGCGAAATCGCGAGCCGAGGGGGCGAGGGATGGAAAACCGTCTTCTATAGAATTACCTCGGTAGTTTCGTGCGGGCTTTCGTGTATTCGTTATGCGGCGTGTATAATCCGCCGATCCGTGCACATCGGCACGTGTAACCACGTCTGCACGAAGGCTTGTAACATCGTGCATACGCTCCACGCTACACCTACAGGGTGTAAAAGAAGAAATGGTCGCGCTTTCCACGGGCGAATCTGTGTATCCCATTCGATAGGCATTTATTGAAGATGCAGCTGCTGTATAATTTAATTGAAGCGAACTCTAGAATGAAGAAAATAATTTTCTGCTTTTTTTAACTCTATGCATTCTACTCGATAAGGGGATAAAAAGTTGCGAACAAACCATGTGTCGCAAATTAACTGTTCTCTCGCAAAAGAGTGTTGAAGTTTTATCCAATTAGAACGCACAGAGTTGTTCTGGGGGGCGGAGCGTTCCCCCCACTTGGCCTCCCGGTGCGAGGAGTAGAGCTCGCTCAGGGGCCTGTTTGATGTTTACTTTTGGAGAGCATTGGTTAAGTGAATAAAATTGTAATGGGAAGCTAGCTGGGTGCAAAGAATCGCTGTTGAAATCTGTGACCATTATATTTCTTTCACCCTGTATATCTAGGCACGCGTGCATATTCAATGTGTTCGAGTGGCTTCGTTGAGTGAGGAAGTAGTAACGTGATATAGACGCTAAATCGACGGATTTACAATGAAAAATAGCGAGATTAATGCGAATGCAAAACGATGAGGATGAGAAGACAGCAGGCGAGTTACAATAGCTTTTACGGAGGAAGTATTAATTTTGTTGAATGCAAGGGTGATTCGAAAAAGGTTTAAGCTATTTACATAAAAGAAAGTTAGGAAAGATTTTTCTCAGAATTAAAAACAATGTTTAATTTTACCAGCTTGAATGATTCTATTTCAATATGCAGTCTGCTTTACTAAGTAGAAACTGCCTGTCACGAACAGACCACGCGTCCTCAAAAAAATGGCACAATTCTGTAGCGCAAAAATATTCCAGCATCTATGAAAATAGGACCAGTATACTTTAAAAATAGAAAAAATAGAATTTCCAATTTTGAATGTCATGTGGAGTCATTTAAATACTAAACAAATGTCACCACGAATAACCAGAGTTCCCACGCTACTCGTATTTCTGCTTACACTTTCATATCGCCACAATTATTCCGATTCGAAGCGAAGAATTTTAATTCAGAATATTCTCCTTCGCTATCTTGTTAGGTTTAAATGATTCTTTTTAGAAATTCAACCTGCCTCTCGATTAGAGAGCCACTAAACGCGCAGCTGGAGGTTAACACAGCGAATCGAGATTGGAATTAATTGCGCTAATCGGATACAAAAGAAGCGATACCTGTTTCGGTCGGCCGTTTCAGCGAGAAGATAACTACGAGGCCTGGATTTCGCTATTATGCAGCGAAGCGGCTCGTTTAAGTGTTTCGTAATCGGTGTTCCGTTTAAATTTCCTTACGCTCTATCTCATTTGCATATCGAGCACAGCTGTGATTCCGAAATAGCCCGATAATGGTAGAAAATCTTTCAGAACTTTCGGAATATTTTCTCTCGCGCCGGTTCTATTATTAGATTATCCCATAAGCGACACGACACATTTTTATTTTCCTCCTTTTTTTTTTGTAAGTACACAAGATCAAGTATGTTAATTCCCCTTTCCTTCGTTCTGGAATCCGTTCTCATCCTCCTGTCAGCCTTTCATCTGCTTCTTGGAATAAAGGGGAATTCGATTATCCTTTTATAAGGAATCCCTAATTTCCATGACTTCGGGAGAAGTATAAATCCGATAAATCTGAATGAATAAGTATTTGCGCAATGACGCCTCTGCCGCAAAGTGTTTGAAGTGACATCACGTCGCACAATTTGCGGTTTAGCCGTTTCGTTCCGAAAAATTCGATTAAACTCTGCAAAACACGTTCGCGGTGGCTTTGGATATAATCTGTTCGATGGTTTTCTTTTAGATTGCTTTTGAGTAAAATACGAGCAAAATTTGCATGTAAATTTCAAGTGGCTGAGAATTACGATACATCGAACGTCGAAACAAATTTTTTCGAGGAGAGATATCTTTCGGTTGACATATTTAGAATTAAGTGTCGGTTACTGAAAATTGGAAATAAATATTATTATGAGTAGCAGCAAGCATAAAATGACCAATTTAGATGACGAATGCGTCTTCAGAGGCGGAGTTGGATATTTGGCAAATGTCATGAAATATTTTAATTTAAAAGATTTCAGACAATTGTAAAAGTAATTCAATCTGACAACTCGCATGAGTTATTTCTAATTTACTACATGAAAAACAAGTGAATTGTTTTTAAAAAATTTCTGAAGCTTCTGTGTTTAAAGACCATCCGGTCAAAATCGCAAAAATAAGAAGGTGATCCTTTTCCACCCTCTCTATTAAATTGTGTTTAATATTTTATTCGCATATTAAGCAAACAGGCATGTAGGTTGCCGCCCTCCAAAATTCGCAGCCTACTTAACCTACATCCTCCATTTTTCCACATGTCTATTGCAAAATGAATGGGACGAACGAGCCCAGAACACAGTGTAAATGCTTGATTCGCGTTTCTCGGATGTCGGCGAGAGGGGAAATCGCGCGAAAAGTGCGTACGTCGTGGAGCTTCGTATTTCTGCGATGCTTGGCAGATACAGATATCACGTGTTTAACAAAACACCACCTCGTACGACCACGGAATCTCGTCTTCCGATTTCTTTCTCGACGCGTTTGCGTTTTCCTTCGTAGGTGTATACTTTTCCATCTAACTACAAAATGCAGAAAAGGGCTGCCTTCGATTCAGTGGCGACCAGAAGAAAATTTAAGGCTCATATTTTAACACTTTAAATTTATAAGATGAATTTATAAATTTATTAAGTATTAAGAGTATTAAGATACAATTCTTTCTAATGCAACAATGTTTTATTTCTGTTTTTACTCACAGCTTAAACTTTCTTTTGATCACTACTGTACAGGGTGTTAAAAGCGTGGTGGTAATTCCCTTCAGGGGTGAATCTATACCTCTAGATCGGTGGACATTTGTAAAAAGAATTCCTGCAAAATTGTTTATTTTATAACATCGAATATTAATGTTAATTTTTTTTTTTACATCGGCATATTTTTCTCGTTGCAAGGAGAAAACGTTTGAAAGGGACCATATGTCGCAAACGAACGGTTTCGCAGTTTGATTAAATTAATTTATGACTTAAAGTTGACATTTGTGGTCATATTTTGTCGTGAATTATTTTTTTCAATTTTGTTTAATTTGTACCTTCGTGCGTATTGTTTAGAGGAAGAAGGATTGTACTGAGAGCAGGACGTAGCGTTCGATTCATTGGAAAAAAGTCTACGTCACGCTTCACGTAGCTATACATTTACGACGTGGTTAAAGGAAAATGGAAGGAACTATGCGCGTTAATAAATTACATTTCCGTTTCCTCTTTCACTGAACGATTCTGTGCGCCGAGAACAGTCTCCACGCGATCGTTGAACGTACCAGGAAGATTTACACGATGCTTTCGATTGATAGCAATTGCTTAACGAGTAATTAAATTAGCCACGAAGAGATAAATCGTTCCTACCTTCGCTTTCATTAAACCACTTTTACTATCCCTAATATATTCACATTTTTGGTCACAGAAATGTTTCCTTCGACCCTACACTATATATTGCTTGCAACACGTGCTCTGCAGTAGTTATTACACCGTGCGCCCCCCTCGATACGATGCAACTTTTGTTTGAACCATTTTTTCAAATAACAAAAAGTTTGCAAGTGATTTAGGTGGCACACTTACATGAATCACCCTGTATATTTAGTACAGTGTAATTATTGTATCCAGTAGTGTTATAAAGTCCGTAAATAATATTGAAAGTATAAATAATTAAGTTTGTACATCCATCTGGCCCAATTTGCACAGTGATTTCGTTTCGTGTATTGGTCGGAATTATTAGTTCTCCATGGAATGATACTGAAACGCGTGGATATGGAAGGGATTTGAGACAGAAGTGATCAGAAAATCGTTCGAGATACCGAAACGATGGCGTATTTGCACGGGCAGACTGCACGGCGACGACCTCCAAGCAAACCGGCCGATCTGCTTGAGATACACATTCAAGCAACGCATTTTTAGAAACGAAGCCCCGGTACGCTTCTACTCGATCCGTTTCCTCGAAGCAACCGCTCGAAGGTATTTTAAAAGGGCCTTGAAATTTAAGGTAAAAGCAATTTTGTTTGGGACAAAGGTGACTAATAAATATCTCGTTGAAATCTACACCCAATCTAGTGTAACGAAATTTATGGCGCTTCTCGTTACATTCAGGGGCAAATAGTAAATGAAACGTGCATTGGAAATGTGGAGGCTGTAATGGAGAAATTAATGTTACAGCAAATGCTTTGAAATATGCTGATAATTTTATATTCAACACTTTTGAAATATCAGTTGCTACAAAGGATTTAATTCTATTACAAGATCACGATTACCTTTTTCCATTCAATTTTTATTAACTACCTTTTTCAATTTATGCAATATGTTAATTCGAAGTATTTTTAATTCTTGATATTGAAATTATCTTAAATATCCCAATTGACCCTCTATTTATATATACCTTAACAATACTAACAAAATTAGATTATGAATTTAATGATTATTTTCTTATCTTGAGCCTTTCCAAAGAATTCTGCTCAAAGATAAATGATTCCCTCTGTATTTCCCTAATAGAAAACTGGTACGTGTTCCTAGTTGCACAATTATCCAACGCGTCAATTTCATCTTGCCTTCTGGATGATTCAAGGGATTTCAACCCTTCGAATCTATCATCTTATTCTTTAAAGATCATCGTCGTTTAAAAGATTCATGAAGAGTGATCATGAAATTATACCAGGTTTGTGAAGTCAACTAGTTTCGCAAGGGTTCCTGGTATTTTAGTCTAGTTGCAGCCGCATGGGGATGCGGCCAAGGCAAACTATGAAATTCTAATGCATTCATGGTGATCACTGTTCCATGAGAAAGGAAAAGCAATGATCGTTTCGATGGAAGTTGCTACATCGCCACGGTTAAACACGAGTTTGCAATCAACGAGACAATTATCCATGTCCACTTGGGCAGTCCTGTCGGTCGAGTTCCATTTGTGGCTGGTGTTGGACTATGGTCTTGCAATTAGACGCGGCGAGTTACCCGTTCGAGGGACCTTGATTGTCATAGTGTACATTGACTCATGCGAAATGACTGCACACGACACAGAGTCTCCTTATCTGCGAGCTAGAATTAATAAGTAATTGTTGGGTTGAACCTTATTGGAACCGTTCCATGGGCCTTTGGTTGCTCTCGAAGGGGTGCATAATTTGCTGTATGCATAATTGGATCACGGTTGCAGGACTTGGGGGCCCCGACAGTATAGCCACTTCTGAAATTCTACTGCTCGACGAATCTGGAATTCTACTGTTCTCCAATTGTGGAATGTTAATGTTTCCAAATTGCTACTTTCCTCGAATCCTTTACTTGGATGTCGCAGGGCTTGGGAGATCCAAAAAGATTCATACACGTAAATTACCTAGCACAACTTCGCAAGTTTGGGAATTCTAAAATTCTAGCGCTCGGCAATCCGAAAATTTGAGTATTCCGAGATTCAAAAATTCTACTGCTCCCGAATCCTAAAAATCTAACTCTCCGAAACTTCAAAATTTTACAACTCTTCTGCCCCGAAATTCTAAAATGCTAGTGCTCCACAATTTCACAATTCTAAAATTCTACTGTTCCAAAATTTAAAAATTCTGAAATCCCGCTGCCCCCAACCACTTACCATCGCACTTGCAGAACATAAAGAGTCCCACAACTTACCAATTAAAACTCTCAATAAAAAATCGAACACAGAACAGCAAACTTGCAATACCCAAACAGTTCCCTCGTCGTACTCAATTACAACACTCCTACATAATCCCAGTATTCCGCGAGAAAAGAGCATATTCCAGGCAACCCCCCACATCCCTCGACTCTTCCCACCGAAACTCGGTGGTCGGAAATTGATGAGCCACTCGCGGTATCGCAGTCGACGGTCCCGGAGAGGTTCCCTCGAGTCCTATGACTCTGTTAGCCCACAGTTCTCCAGATTTCACTTTCCTCGGGTTAAAATAGCTCGCCCGAGCTATGCGCATCTAACAAGGGCCTTAGATATTAGAGGGCAAGCGAGCGTGGTGCATTAGGTTGCATTAAGAGGCGTCACGCGATTCGCGGCGGATTTACGTCCCACATGTTACGGATAGCTAGGAATAATGACTGGGATTAGATGACAGCGAAGGAGAGAGTGTCTCGAGCAACGAGGAGGACTCGTCCACCAAAGAAGGCGCCATTAAATTCAATGGTCGACGTTTATCGTCACGGCGACTTGCTCGCGAACAAGAAACAACAGGTGTCTCTGGATAAAAAAATAAAACAGGGTTGAAAAAAAACGAACCAATGTCAGATATATAGAACGCTTCTTTCCAAATCAAATCGCGACTACTTAACCCTTTCCAAAACTAATTTCAACTAAACTTCACGAGTAACTCAAAATCAAATGAAGCAGGCACTAGGCTCTGAAATTGCTGTGCTATATTATTCCCTAGGTATTCCGAAATTCTGCATTTAACACTTTCATATAAAAATTGGGGTGGTTTCCCAGAGTAATATGTAATACCTTTTGCACTCGTAGATTTTTATTAAAAATACCATTGCCTTGTTGGTAAAACTGACCAAGTCTACTCTTTCTAAAAAATGAGACACTGACGTTTAGCAAATGCCAAGTGCATTATCTTTCAGTGAAGACTAAAAATCTCATTGCTGAAAAAAGTGGACTAGGTCAGTTTTACCAGCGAGCCATACTTATGCATGCAGCTATTGCAGTGGCGATGGATAGTTGCTAATTTTTTGGAAAACTGTATAGAATAGACATTTGAATAAATGGAGCATCGTGTAGGCGTCTGTGGCCGAGGAACTTTGGAGCGCAGAGGGTTGAAACTGGATCGCGTCGTTCCAGTTAGACGCAGCCTGCGATGGGCAAATATTATGGCGCGAACGAGCCTCGTCTTTGAATGGGAATATAAGTCAAGTGCTCGTTTGCAGGCACGCGTGTGCATGTTACCTTCGTGTTCGTACACGGGTGCGCAAACAGGCGGTGCTGGCGTATGAGGTGCGCGTAAAACGTTCTCCACGTGGATATCGGGTGTCGTCGCGGCGAAAAAGATGAAAGATCCACGGAAGTGGAGAGGATCGTTTTACGCCGCTTTCTGGGTCCGCGAGAATCAGTTTTCCCATATCGAATCGCTGATTAATATTAACCACGCGAGGCGGGGTCAAGTTCGGCTAGCTTGCTGGAAGTCGCGGATTGGGGGATTCGATAGCGTTGGAGGACGTAATTCCTTGCTGAGTGGAATGTTTCGGCTAGAAAAGTGTGGCGTTTTAAATCTGAAACTGCTGTCCCACATTGGTGCCTCCTGCTGAATAATTGGAGCACCTGACGCATTTTCGACGCAATACGGTGCGATGCGATGCAAGATAGAGAAAAATATTCAGGACTATTCACATGGGAGATTAAAATTCCCGTGCTCCTATAATTGGAGAGGAAAATATTCGTGAGACTCAAGATCACTGTGTTCTGATAAATCTGATAAAAATACATATCTGGAAGAATAATTGCTCCTTGAAAGCACCTATTCCAAAATCCAAGAAATTCCTATTTTTCCAGAAGAATTGCAGAAGTGAAAATAACATCGAAGCCTACTCGCATGAAAAATTAAAATTCCTGTGTTTCCATTTTGAAAGTAGAAATGTTACCTCGCTCATCTGATGAAAATACATACTTATCTGAAATAATACTTGCAAATCCAAGGAATTGAATTGCTATCAAATTGCAGAATCGAGAACAATATCGAAGAGTACCTACTCGCATAAAAATTAAAATTCCTGTGTTTCCATTTTTAAAGTAGAAAGATTACCTCGCTCATCTGATGAAAATACATACTTATCTGAAATAATACTTGCAAATCTAAAGAACTGAATTGCTATCAAATTGCAGAATCGAGAACAATATCGAAGAGTACCTACTCGCATAAAAATTAAAATTCCTGTGTTTCCATTTTTAAAGTAGAAAGATTACCTCGCTCATCTGATGAAAATGCATACTTATCTGAAATAATACTTGCAAATCCAAGGAACTGAATTGCTATCAAATTGCAGAATCGAGAACAATATCGAAGAGTACCTACTCGCATAAAAATTAAAATTCCTGTGTTACCATAATTAAACTAAGAAATATTCATACAGTACTCAAGTTTACCATTATTCATCTACCGCGTTCATCCGATAAAAACACATACCTATGTATCTGAAAGAATACTTGCTCCCTGAAAGCACCTATTCCAATATCCAAGAAGCCACCGTTCCCTTCGTACTCTCAAGTGACATCCCTCAGAATAGACACAAATTGCGATCCCCAGCAGAATCTCCCTCGCGGACAGGTCTTCACTGTTCATTGATAATGCAAATGTGGATTGCGAAAGCGGCGCGGGTGACACGTTCCGCGGTAATTTCGCATTAGGTGCAATTGTCAGCGGCAGAGGAAACACGATGTCGACGGAGGTCAAGTATAATTGGCGTGCCAGTGACATCGGTGAAACGATTGCACCACGGCGCAATTCACCGCGAAGAAGCGCGTCAATTTTGAAATCTCGCGCGCTCCTCCGTGAATTGGAAAAGAAAGGAAAAGGTCAGCAGCAACCTTGCACGTGTGTGTGTGTGCGCGCGCGTCGTGGTCTTTTACGCTTTCTTTCTGCTACATGTCCACGTGCGTGTGGATCTCACCTACGACTATGGATGCTTCCACTGGAATGTCCTCTGCGTGAGCGTTCTACACGCGTATGCACGCTTCGGCTCTGTTCATACGGTCGTTAATATCGCCGGCGACACAGACGGTTCCCTGTCACAGCTTTTAATCGCGTGTGCGGTTCCCACGAGCCGCTATTAATTAAAATACTCGGGGAAGGTAGACACGGCTGTTCAGATCACTTTTTCACTATTTTCTGCGTAACTATCCGAAGGAGACACTTGTAAAGAGGATGTAGCCGAGAAAACTGGTTGGTCTCGTTGAGAATTGAATCAATAGCGGATATTGTATGTTTACGATACGAGAAATGCAAATTGTATTAGTAATTCAAATTAGGGAATAGTGTTGCATAAGTGTTGCTTGTGAATGGTGCATTGAATGATTAAATATTAAATTTCAATTTAATGTGCTTTTCAATTAAAGAGAGGGAAATTAACAACAAATAACTGTTCTATATATTAAACAATTTCTACTGCATTTAATAAATTAATCGTGAATAATAAATAAATATTTAATAAATTAATAATTTAATTTATTTAATAATTTAATTTATTAAATGCAGTAGGAATTATTGAATATATAGAATAGTTCTTTGTTGTTAACGTTCCTCTCTTTAATTGAAAAGCACTTTGACTGAAATGTATGGAAAAAAGTGGGTAGAGTTTGTGTAGTGGGCTGATAAAAATGGCGGTGCTTAATAATATTAAAGATTTAGGTGACAAACAAAGTGGTTTGATCATACAAATGAATAAAACTTTAAATCATTCTGGGTATCGATACTTTCTGTACAAGTTTTGCTTACCATTTTATAAGTATATTATATCTGGTATAAGATGTCCGAACTGAATCCTACACAGATCAAATGCGATACACCTAGTGATCAAGATGTTAAATGATAGGCTTCGTATGAACAGAAAAATGACTCTGCGAAGCGAAACGGACTTTATCGTACAAAACTATATGATATATTATCTACTGACTTTCTGTTCGTGCATTCCTAAGATCGTATCCTACCCGCGGAGAGTGTTGGTAAGGTTCCATGTCTTCATCAATGATGGCTAGATTATCAAGGATGGATTCCTCAAAATCCTCAACCAGTACTTGGGAGATTTCTAATATCTTTCTCCGGTGAAATATTTAGTTGAAATATCATTATATCGATTCTGTATTGGAGCTATAAAAATGTAAATTATTTTCAAAAGTAAATGATCGACGCTCTCTTTCAGCGAAACGAATTCTCGAATCTAGGAATTCTAATCTACTAGTAGACCACACACGGTTCGTGCACGCGATTTATGATCTATGATATATTACGCGTATCGCCCGTCATACCGATACACGCATCAGCGCGAATCATTTATCAATCGTTATCGATTGCATCCATCGAAATTCTTATTCGACCACTGTACTATCTATATCCCTCTGGAATGAAGAACCGAATCCTTTGTGGCCAACGAATTTACCCTGATAGAATGCAATGCAACTGGATGGTGGTATGTGTCTAGCTGCCTTTATCGGTTTGATGCTTTTATACGTAAGTATCGAGTACGAGTCGGACCACTTTTGAACGCCGTTGTTCACAGTTGAGTTGCTTGGGAATCTGGGCACACATTCGTGCGGTGTAACTTTGAAATTCTACCGCCTCGAATGTTTTAAATTTCTCTGCTTCGAATTCTACAGTTTTGCTGCTTTGTAATTTTAAAATTCCACTCCTGCAAAATGCCAAAATTCCACTATTCTGAAATTCTGAAACTCCTCTTCTTCGAAATCTTAAGATTCTACTTCTCCAAAATTTAAAAATCCCACCTCCACCAGAATCTTGGAGCATGAAATTATAATTTCACTGCTCGGAGATGTAAAAGTTCCTTTACTTAAAAATTTTAAAATTCCACTGCTGCGAGATTCTAAAATATCCCTGCTCCGAAATCCTCGACTTCTGACTTAACTGGAGGCGCAAGGTGCAGGTTCAAAGGCCCATCTGCACTGACGACTGTTAAATCTGATTCATCTTGCAAGGCACCCCCAAGAGTGCTCCCTGACAGTGGCGATTCGCCTGTGGCGCAACTCGTAACCAGAGCTGTTACATGTTTCTAGACAAATTCCGCGGCGCGACGTTCAAGCAGAAATACGCGCTGATCCGAAGAGGCAAGGGAGCACGCATGTAATTTCACCGCGGTCGCACGTGCGTGCATGTCATTCCCTCCTCCGTTGGAACGCATAAAGAGATCCTATTAATAGGTCGCATGCTCAATCGACAGAGCTCCCGTGTAATTTATGCGCTGCACCGTGACAGTTATTAGGAACCGGCCGATGCAATAAGGAAGCTGATCGACCGATAACTGTCGTTGGATATTTCAGAGTTTTCAAAACTCACAATTCTTCTCTGCATTCATATTTTCCCCTGCAATTGTCATGATCCTTTCCACTTCCAGTGCAATCTAAAAATTTCCAAATTAAATATTTGACAATCTAAAGTTTACATATTGATGGAACTATCTATAAAATCGAAAAATATTTCAGAAAATGGTTTCGAGGGTTGTATGGTCTTTTGTCAGCTTCGTGTTTTTCAATGAAATTGCAGTTCTTCATTTACTATAAAAAAGTATTAAGCTACTTATAGCAAATAATCACTACTTTAGCAGATATTTGAATTTTAATTCCACTATTGCGATATTAAATATCCCCCAAAGTATACATGGCTCCTCGAGGCAGCACCCTAGTACTTTCTACTACACCCTTTCTTCTGAATGAACGACTGCATCGACTAATGCATTGAAAAGTATATATATTATACCATTTAAAAAAAAAAAAGTTGCCCTTCATATCTCCCCTTTCAGCCCCCATTATCAAAAAGCCTATTGACACCAGATTACACCCCCCTCGACGCCTTTCGGCTTTCCTCCTTCCCACTTCTCGATATCACCCAGCTTCAAAGATACCCGCGCGAGTCCCCTTAAATGGAACACCCTGTGCAATCGTTCGTGTATCGTTTTCACGTATCGCAATAACCAAGCAAGATTGTAATTTATATCCCAGCGTGTCCAAATTAGTTATATTGCGTCGATCCCACCTTTACGTAAGCTACCGAACCGCGCTCAAAGTAAATGTGTCTGGCCCTAAGGCTACTGGAGGAACTAGCTCCTTAACCTCGCCGAAACTTTGACTTTTTCCATTCACCTGGCAGCTTTCGATTCGACGAATGGAAAAAGTGAGCGAGGAAAACAACGTGTTTTGAAACAAACGTGGCCGTGGATTTGATTAAGACCCTCGCTGATTAATTGAACGAGCAGGCTTGTATGAGTAGTAAACTCGAGCTACCGGTGGAAGGGAGGCCTATCGTTTTCTTTGTGCCGACGAATCGCTCGTTTAGGCGGTTGTATTAACTTCAATTGAGTGATTATTAAGATCTTATTTTGGTCCAATTTCTCAAACGCCGTGGCCAATCGAACAGGCAAAAATAACTGCCCCGTTTTATCGAACCTGATTAAGCGAACAAATGGATCGCTAATTTCGTTTCGTCGATGGTGATATTGTCTGAGAAATATGTTATTAAAAAATGTTCCAAGAAAGTTGAGTCTTAGTAGACGTTCTTCAATTTTTAAATTAGTAATTATGTATGTATTTGCTGTGAAAGTAGTTTTCGCTTCGAATGCGATGTGATTGAGAATGGTTTGTTAATGTTAATCTAAATAATATTATCCGTTATGGCACACCCGATGACACCGCAAAGTTTCGCAAGCTTTTCGGCGCCACTTTTTCTATCAGTGGCAATATTTTCAGTGACACTTTCCTGTGGCCATCGCATGTGATAACGAGGCGAAGCAGTTAAATATATCTGGTTTTATAAATATTGTTTTTTAGGTTCTGCTATTGTATCTGTGGTTCACACTTTGGTAATTTAATTTTCAAATTGCATTTCACAGAACCCTGCAATTCTCTGAATATCACTATTATGGGTGTAACTGTGCGAACAAAAGAAATGGAAAGAACTCTATTGTAAAATCAATTATAAATTCATCGAAATTAATTAGTGCACCTTTTGTTTTAAAGACAATAAAATGGCACTTTATCATCCCCATTTCGAGTCTATTAAGAGAGAAGATATTAACCACGTATCGAACTCTGTTCTCTCATTTCTTAAACACAGATGCACACTCAAACCACCGCTAACATTTACCGAAGAAAAATAATATCGTAGATCCTATGCCAACACCTATTCAGTGAAAAGAGATATCTAAGCAATTACTGCGTGGAAAATGTTACTAATTCAAGTACAGTACATTAATCAGGAATTATCATAGTCCATTCCCTGATACTTGACACGTTCGAAGAATATACACGTCATTATACGTGACACTTGGTGTCGAACGTGTTGAATGAAATTTTCATTAATCAATTCATGTCGAGAGGAAATAGAAAATGCCACATACCCATGATGCTTGATTTAGAATTAAATAGTAAATAGGGTCGTATGTGCGTGATTTATCGATACAAGATGCGCGGAAATCGCCGCCGATCCCCTTTCATTATCTGCGCGGTATCACGGCACGGTATGTCACTTCTCCGGCTAAGTATGTCAAAACAATTATTCCGAAGTTTATCGTGTCCGACTGGAGGCAGTCCAGCTTGAAGGTAAAGAGACGACACGAGTTCATCTGCGCGAGATACCATTAAGTGGAGCATCGTCGTCACAGGGATCATTCGTCACTGTCAGGCGGAGGGTGGACAGAGAGAAAATGAAATCTGCTTCTTAACGAGCGTTCAACGCGTATCCCCTAATTAGATGATGCTCTGGCCATTAGAAGACAGTTTGTCACTATCCACGCATTTAATGCGCATTTAACAATTACCATTGTGCGTCTAAACTCCCGCATTCAAGTGAGTAATTAAGTAAGTGGATGGAGGTAATTTCGAAATGCAAGATGTGTAGAATTGGAATTCTACTTAATAGTTTCAGTGGCGAAAGTGAACTCCGAATTTAGTTTCTTTTCAATGTAAATTCCAGGGAAGTGTTAAAGTTTCGGAATCCCATCGATCGACTCTTTTAATTCAGTAAAATAATTACTAAATAGAAATTAATACTAATTATTAAATACTAATTAATACTAAATACTATTTAATACTAAATACTAATTAATACTAATTACTATTTAATACGAAAAAGTAATTAATACTAAATACTATTTAATAGGAAAAAGTAATTAATACTAAATACTATTTAATACGAAAAAGTAATTAATACTAAATACTAATTAATATTTAATACTAAATACTAGTTGATTCTAAATACCAATTAATACTAATTATAAAATAATTTCAAAGATGAATGAATGACTGCAAAGTGATCTGAGTAAATTTCAAACACTGAGCTCTATCTACTGATGACATTAATTGGCTAATTACCATACTTATCTCCATTTCTATAGTTAAACTAACAAGTGAAAGTTCATTCCGCGGTAATTTCAGTTTGCGTCTATATGAACATAAAATCCAGCATAATTTCAGTTTCTCCCCGTATCCCTATTACATTTATCCTAAACGCATGGACTGCCCGAAAAATGGCGAACGCAGTCGGATAGCTAGGATTATCAGTCATAATCACGGCGTTATAGAAGATTAATTCGCGATTACCAGCGGCGAAGGGACACGCCGACCGGTTACGGCGATAAATCAGGGCCCCCCTCGCCATTGTAAATTATAACATTCATTAACGACGATCGATCGCTCACCAGTCGCGGTCGATCAATTCGTTTCGTCGCGGTCGAAAGATCTCGCCGCACTCGCGCCCGCAAAGTTCTGCGCGCGTATCCTTGGGACGATTAGATACATCGGAATGTTGCAAAACATTTCGCTCGCCGGACATTAAGAACACTGTGGCCTACTGCTCTTGTTGCAGGGCTTATTAAATAAAAGACCACGTCGTAAAAAGCATCGAGCTGCCTCGACGACGTCCACTCGTTGCGAACTAAACACTTGAACCTAAAGCCGGGTCGCCACTTCCATAAAGCGTGATGCGCGTGAAAAAAATACGTTCTCGAAAGTAGCACGCGTCGCAGACGTGGGAACGCGGCTTAATAAAGTGAACAATAGTTTCCTTCGTAGATGGAAGAATTTTTTAAAATTTGAACGTCAGAATATTTTTTTGAAATTTTGATCTGCAGGCTTTTTTAGGGGGAGTTTTATATTTCATTTTACTTGATTTTTATATTACTATTGTATTTTGTCATCAGAGTCTCAGGGTTAGATTTAAGAGCAGCAAATTTCGCAATATCGCAAATTATATATCTTGTTTTTGGAGAATATACTCATATTATTATTATTAGTAGTAGTAGTATTAGTAGTATTACTATTATTATTATTTATGTGGCATAAAGTGGTGGTCAAAAGAATGTTTAAAACTACAATTTAAGTATTCTGTTGATACCACTGGTCTATTCGATATAAAATTAAATAAAATTCTTTGTATAGAAATCTTATTCCTGTTACCGTTCACAGTTTAAACTTTCCTTGCACTACTAACTGCAGTAGTTCCAGGAAATAGGAGAAGAACGATATTATGCAATGTTATTCTGGCGATTTAGTGCAGTGCATACTAAACAAGTTGTTTTCGAAATACCTCGATCACTTTTTACTACTTGGTTCCCTTTTTAACTCGTATTGGGATAAAAAAACCAAAACGTATTTAACTAAATAGTTCTGAGTTCAATCACTGAAACCGGCCGACGAAGGAACACTAGGCACGAAATAAGCTCGACGTCTACGGAGACCTTGGAGAAATTCGGTTAGAAGATGTCGAAGCCGTAAAATCCGCGCAGCTCGGACGCTACAGCCGCCAGACGCTTGACTTCTCGCCCGTAAACATGATCGCCAGGCCGCGAAACCCGAATCGCCACCTCGCAGCAGGATATATTCGTCGTTCGCTTGTAATTTATTTCTAAGCCGGTTCGAGCTAAAATAGCCGATACCTATGGCCAGCTGCCTATCGGAACGGGCCGCGGTATCGTTCGATGCTCTTGAAACTTACGCTAATGCGTTCCACCTACGAATTATTATACGGACTCCACGCGGCCCGATTAACGGTCGAAATAAATCGACGCTTGGCTCGAGCCGCCATAATTATTGCTAACAAAATTATATCAATAAAATATGTCCTCGGAGCTTCCTAAGATCAGGGATGACAAAGTTGGGGGAGGGGAGTTGTCACAAAATTAATTATTAAATTATAAAATTGCAATTGGGACTTAAGATTAAGAATTACGAAGTTTGGGGAGAGGAGTTGTCACAGAATTAATTATAAAATTATAAAACTGAAACAGTGAAATTTCAATTGGGACTTAAGATTAAGGATTACGAAGTTAGGGGAGAGGAGTTGTCGCAGAATTAATTATAAAATTATAAAACTGAAACAGTGAAATTTCAATTGGGACTTAAGATTAAGGATTACGAAGTTAGGGCAGGGGAGTTGTCGCAGAATTAATTATAAAATTATAAAACTGAAACAGTGAAATTTCAATTGGGACTTAAGATTAAGGATTACGAAGTTAGGGGAGAGGAGTTGTCACAGAAATAATTATAAAATTATAAAACTGAAACAGTGAAATTTCAATTGGGACTTACGGTTATGTAGCGCTCTGATTGGTGAAATTAAGGGCGGGAGCTTGTGGAATATGGCGTGTGGGGGCTCTCTCCGCTACGGGGGTCACAGGCGAGACTGCAGGGCCTGCGCGAACGTAAAGCTGGGTAACTAGTGGCGTTAGCCGTGCCCCAAACGGACGCTGACCCCACTCCTTTCTACCACCACTCTCAGCCCCTTTCAGCGTTGCTCGCAATACCAATATTTCCTCGCGTTAAATTCCTACCGAGTTTAATATTCATGAAACGAAACAAGCGCTATTTATAGAGGATATTTTCAGCGTGTTTCTCGAACGAGGAGCTTGTGTATTCACTAGAGCTACGAATAATTCCCTTGCAAACAGGAAAAAGGTTGCTCGCGATAGCGGCCGCTCCAATTCCGCGTGCGCGGCTTCTATTTCGCGAGCGCGCGTATTTCAATCGTCTGGAAGTGGGCTGCATTATTCGGTCGCCGGAAAATTCCAACGAGATGCGGAATAAATGTAAAGCTGTACAGTTGGTAACAGATGCGGTGTCCATTTCGACCCATATTACGTTGGATCTCGATCTTGCGACAAAAAATTCTTAATTTCCTAAAGTAGCGATACCTACTGATAAGTAATGAGTAACACAGTACTTCGAAGAAGAAAGTTGAAACCTTCAATGGGGGATACTTTGACCATACTACAAAAATTACACTATAAAATGAAAATTAACATTTTTACAGTTCCCTTAACTATCCTATTATAACATTATATATTTTCTGATTGTACTACAAGGGTAAAAATGCATAAAATCGTTGTCCTTTTCCTTCTTTAATAAATCTTAATTAACTGCCCACGTTTCGCCAGTAAACTTTTCCCCCCCGCTGCCCCGCGGTAACTTCGCATCGACGGTTCCGCGGAGCAGCAATTGGGAGACGCTGGTCCAGACAATTCATAGACACCGAAATGAATTCCAAAACGACGACGAAGACCAGCGTCTGCCCGCGTCTATTTCGCCGGCGTGTAATTTGGACGACAGTGTCTGGTGGTATCATCCTGACCTGGGACAAAAGCGAGGTGACTTCGGTGTGCCGGAAGCCAGCTAAGTCGGTAGTGTCTGGCGTGTTACCACTTTTGGCGGCACAGTGGGGTTGCTCCAACTGCTTTACGCCAGAAATAGTGGGCCAAAATCACGTTCAACTAGCATCACCGAGAAAAACATAGGAGCAAAGTGCGTACCTCTTTTTCGCCGTGATTAAAAGTAATTCTAAAAACCACGGTAATCCTAATTGGACACGCGAAAATTTTAGTTAGCATTGTTAGAAGCCGCGTTGGATTCGCTCTAATGGGAAGATCGCGCTCGGTTCTTTGTTTAATGGCGGCTGGCGCAGCAGCCGCTCGTCGGACCAACGTGCCGCGGGACTTTTATTCCCTCGAATAACATCCGTTCCCTTAACGCCAGAGGAAATTCGACGAAAGCCCGTCTGCCAGCGGCTGCACAAGACGAAAATGTTTACGCAAGAGAGGCGAAAGGAGCAGGAGAGTTCGATGCAACCGAGGGCCAGGCCGTTTCACTCGTCAAACAATGTTGTCCAGTTCAACGACACGTGGTGCGCGCCTGGCGCCGCTCGGCGCAACAGACGACACACTCCACAAAAGCCCTTTCTAACGAGCCCGTTCTTCACCTCCTTTCGAACGTTCTGTTAACGTTGGGCCCACGTGGGACCATTAGCGAGCGTCGTAAAACGATAGAGCACGGCGAAAGAAACGAGGAATTAATCGCCAGTGACGCGAGTGTGCCAAGCTGCGAGCGGCTGGCCACGGGTTCGTGTAGAGTTGCTTTTTCAAAAAAGGATTGGGTAGATAGCTGCGGAGAAAATAATTCGGGATTGTTATGTCTCTTTGGACATAGAACGAGAAGGTTAGGAGAATAATGCTGGAAGCTTAGGTGGATGTTGGACGTTCATAGAAGTGCCATTCTTGGAAACAGCTTGTAGAATACGATTGGCTATTGTTTAACTGTACCACTACTCTAAACGTCACATATTAAAAAAAGGAGAATTAATACATTACGCAGGCTAACCCCCTTTCTTTCCTAAATTGATAAAACCTCAACACCCTTTAAGAGAGGCTATTGGGAATAGGGTCGGATCTAGTTCTTCCGCCGCTCTGGCCGAAAATGATTTTTGCCGCCCCCTATATTTAATTATAAATAATTATTTTGAAATATAACTTTTTCACAGTGAGTGGAATTTTTTCTAAAGATCTTTAATATAGGTACGCACCTTTCCCGAGTACCTATAATATTAATTATATGGGTGATTTAAAAACAATTATAAATTTGATACTTGTTCAAAAAGTTTTCCTTTTTTATTGCTTTTTATTGATTTTAATTTTCTCTTTCTACCAAGTTTGCCGTCTCCAAAGCCGCTCTGGACAGTTGCCCTGCTGCACCCTTCTAGATCGGGCCCTGATAGGGAACCAGAGAAAATTGGAGTAAAAACCTCACTGTTCCCAATTATTAATTCTAATCTGAAGTGAATCCTCCAATTAAGATTGTCAAATACACCCTGCTATTACTGTCTCCCCGACTTTGGGACCTCCTCGATCCCTACACGCGGCTGTCAGGTTGAGTTTTCGGTGTCCCCGGGGTGAGCAGAACCTTCGTGGCGAAAGAATGCGCTCTGGTTGGTTGCGTTCCGAGAATTTTGTCTCCCGTTTATCGTATTTGTCGGACAAGGCATCTATCAGCGTCCAGCAGTGGTGAGAATCGCTTAACCTTCCTATATTCACGTGATCGGCAACGCGTGTCTCTGGCTGGTAAGGCTACCACTATACACCGCGTCTATCATCCACCCCATATCCTGTATACTGTGTCGGGATATCGGGTTATCACGTGGTAAGCATTTTTCTGCGCCTGCACGTTGCCGCCTCCGAGTCCTTTTCAGACTCATCTTCTCACCGTGTATCATTTCGCCTCCACTTCCTCTCGGGGAGGATGGCCTCGTTCCTCGTCACTTTTTCATCTTCATCATTCGCGGACTTCTTCTTTTAATTACTTTGAAATTATGGGAAGGTTAATATTGATAATTTTGTGACAATTAGATACTCGCGGGCTACTACAGTAGGGGAGACCGGGGTTAGTTGATACAGGGGTAGGTCGATACAGACGAATTATCTCGAGCGAGATATGTGAAGTTAGTTTTTCAATTCTTTACTACGATTCAGCGTACGTTAACAATCATTTTTAAACTGTTTTCGTTTACACAGAGAAAAAGTAAATAGTTCTGATACATCCATATTCATCGTCTAAATAACATTTTTTCATTCATTTTGTATGTACTTTCTCAAGCTTTCGCTTAGTATACATTAAAGAGGAAGGAACAAAGTATATTTTGGCGTATTTGTTGTTAAGTAATTAATTCAAATAAAAAGTGAAAAAAATTGCAAACTGAATAACGAATCAACTAGCCCTGGTCTGCCCTGCTGGAAATATTTATTGCATCGTTCGAATATTTAGCGTGTATTGACCTCCACACAAGTATCTAGCGTTTTCTTTACTTTATTAAATTTACCTTACCTTATATGAAGGAGGGGGTCACAGGTTATTAGAATATTATAAAAGTGGTCGCGACTCAAGATAGGCTGAGAAACACTGCACTAAGTAGACAATATGTCTGAAACCTCCACTTCACTGTTAATTAAGTATCACAAATTTCTCGCGCGAACATGTAAAAATAATCGATATTCCGTCCCTGTTTGTACGGTGGGAGCGTTCTTCATCTGCGCGCGATTGACGTCCAATAAATCTCCTGTCGCCTGAACTCGCGGGAGTCAAGGATTGCCTGGTTGTGAAGGTGGATTCCAGAAACGAAAGTGTCCAGCGAGAAGGGCTCATTTTTATGGCTGGTTAAACCGAAGCGGGGTTCCGCGGGATGGTCCTCAAGGTCGAGCGTGACGAAAGGTCGAGTGTCTTTAAGAAAAGTATACGATTTCTTGGTTGACCGCATATTTCTCGCGGTCGCAGTCGTTCGCCCATCCTTTCTCGCGATAAGTTTCTCGAAGGGGAAGCTGCTTCCGGATAGGCTTCGTGGAACGATCACTGATATTAGTTACCACTTCGTCGAAGCATTAATGCAGTTTCAATTAATCAGTCTCAACGTTTCGACGACTTTTATAAATGCCACCTTTGAATGCGCGCGCAGAAGAGCCCCAAGCTTAGATATAACTGACGCGCGTTACGGGTTCTTTTTCTGACTTGATAGGCAACATATAGATTGGCTTTTCTAAATAGTTCGCTTCAAAACTAATGACAAGAAATGGAAATATTTTTCAAGCGATGTGAGATGCTTCGAAGTTCTCTAAGTAAGAGAATCGGACAATGGTACTCCAGCTGTTAGAAAACGGAGTTCCAATAAATCCCAAAGTACCAAAGATAAGATTATTGTAACTTAATAGGTTTTTAAAAAATCGTGTTTCGATAAATTACTCTAGAATAATGTCCATTACGTGTATGGACCATTCTATAGAGTATCGTTCAAATTTTAATGAGGAAATATCAGTAGATTAGGTGGCGTACATATAGAAGACAAAATGACGGTGCATCAGTCAAAGTTCAGTGTCCCTAAGTCAAATTAATATTTGCGCCGGTGATTATGAAAGTGGTGCAAGTTAAATATCTAAAAGAATTCAATTCATCGCTTACTTTGCGTTACCTTGCATTACAAAATAATTAAAAATTCAATGTTTTTAAATTTTCAACTTACGTGTACCACGTTCATAATCATCGCGGAAATTGTTTGAGCTGAGCGTTAAAATTTGTACACAAGTGTTGCCAATAGTTTCCGGGAAAGCAGTTTGAAATAGTTCGCGAAGCCCACCCTGTACGAATAAGAGCAGCGTTTCCAATCCTATTAAATTGTCTGTCGATGCATGCAGCTTTATCGATCCGGATCGAGGAAGGAATAATAGAGACATTGTATGGAGCAGAGCCAATTTCATCGGGCAGTTTAGCTGTTTTATGGCATGGTACAATGCAAACAACACGACTAAATCGACGACAATATCGCGGTTTAATAGTTCCAAGGTGCTCGACCTCAATCTCAGCCTCACCGCGCGGACATTTTGCAATTTTATTCTAATGCCGTGTTAAGTGTTGCTCAATCTGTAATACTTATAGCAGGCGAGAACAAGTCCTGCCACCAAAAGCACAGTAGAAACTCTATATTTTAAATCCATGGACTCATAAATCATTTGTAATATCTACCCTTCACTTGGTCTCCCCATTCCTTTTCAGGATATCCAAGTGTTTCCTTCCGCAAATATTACACGAAGTCTCTATGAGGAAAAATTAGAGGATAAATTTGACTGTCAAATCTATAAGTTCCTCATCTTCAACCCCATACAAAATATAACAGCTAGCTATTGTGATCTCTTTTGAAATACTCTACCGCCAGTACTAGATCGACACATTCTACTTTGCAAACTGAAGCTACCTTTGCCTATTTAAGTGACTGATCTTTCTACTTACATCTACTTATAACTTCCCGTTACACTATCCATACGATTTAACAGAAAATTAGAAACTATGCACCATCGTTATTATAACCATAAAAAAATCATTAATAAAGATTCAGAAAATCCACAAGTTACTCAGCGTAGGTACACGTTACAGTTTGGTTGTCACGCCAAAAAAATAGATAAGGGTTGTACATACCCTGTACCGCAGCAAACGTGTTACAAACCGTTTGATAAGCTAATTTTCCACTAACTCCCGGTTGGTAAACTATTTTCCCACTAATTTTCCAAAACAGTTTACTGTACGCTCAAAGTACATCGTTGATATTATATGCTCAGAGTGCTCCGCAGTTCCTGCGTATACAGTACAGTTAGTAAACGGGTTAAATACGGCCCCGACGGAATATTTCGTTCGTCGTCGCGGGTATCGAGCGACATAATCGGTAACGACGTTGTCCCAGGATCGCCGAATCCCTTTTTCCCCCGTCCGAGCGTGCCGTGCATTGTTATGCAATTGTACAATGCACGTACGGAGCCGCGGCTGCCGCCCACGCGTCGACATTTAGTAAGCGCGTTTAATCTCCTCGGACATGACGTAAAGTCCCTTTGTTCCGCTACGACACGGTCCACGGATACTGGCGGCTGCGAGTGGGACGTCAAAATTTCACCTCCCATTGTTCCGTTTCAGCCAAGCTCTCGCTCAAAGTTCAGCTTTGTAAGTTCCTCGCGACCCATCGCTAGAACGCGCGGAGTACTGGAACCGAGGTACTAGGGGAGTGCAAGCACGGCTTGCATCGCCGATTTAGATCCGTAGTTTCAAAATTTCGATGGAAGATAAGGGTGGATTTAAACAGTTAATAGTGGAGGTTGTTAGGAATAATAAAATTTATGTGTAATGTGATTCTAAAATAGAAGAAGAAAAAGCTGAAATTATGAAGAATATAACACAAATAGGTACTATTTTTCTGTAACCGAATATCGCGATCTAATTTTCCTATCACATTGTACAGTTCCACCAAAAATGTTAAATAACTAATTATGTCACGAAAAGATGGCTCTCATTATACCACTTACCTACCACCCCCCTCCATTTTCGCATTCTTGTAAATAAAACCTACATCTGTTTTTAGTCGAAACTCTAAAAGCAGCCCTTGCGGGTTGAGTCTCCAAGAAAGTCAAATTTTCAACTAAATTTTCTCGCCAAATTCCCCACAATGCGTCTTGAGCGTTTACTGCACCATTCTAAGTACACAATGATGAAGCAAAATCTGAAACAGAGCCTCTGCTCCCTTGCCGTGCCCTCGCGCTCTCCCCATTTCCCCCCGCCGCGCACCTTTCCCTTTTCTACTTCTTTCCTGCGAGTTATATGGGTCAGCGAGCCGCGAACAAGCGGAGCGCAGTCGAAGAGGCAAAGCGTGTAATCTCCCATTGTCGTGCTTGGTTTGCTGGGACAAGGCTCCCTTATCTGAGCGCGTGTTGTTCCACGGAGCCGAAAGAGTTGACGAAACAATGCGCGGGAATCGCCGGCGCGACAAGAACGCGAGAAAACGTGGCACGGGTCATCGGCTGACCCGTGGGAATCTTCTACCCTCTGGCAATTAATTAAGCGAATCCGCGGGTTAAACGATCGAGTAGCGGACGCGATTAGCGGCGTAGACGCGCGGATTATCGGTCAAACGATGAGTTCGGATCATTGGGACGTCCCTCTGGCATTGTTTAAAAAAAAATGACGCGGGGTCATTGTAATTTTATCGATGTTGGCGCGGAGAAAATTCTCTTTTAAATGATACGCGAGGAGGTTTGGAGAGATTCTGCGTACTAATTGCTTGAGGCTTGAAAAGGGGGTGGTTTTTTATTTTGAATCGGAGAAGGAGTATTGATTTTTAGGCTGCCACTCTGCGGAGGAAATTATTTTTTAAATAATTTATGGGGAGGTTTGGAGAGATTCTATGTACAAATTGCTTGAGGCTTGAGAAGGGGGTGGTTTTTTGGTTTTAAATTGGGGAAAGATTATATACTAATTTTTGGTTTTGCACTCCGCGAAGAAAATTCTTATTTAAATGATACGTGGGGAGGTTTTGGAGACGATCTGGGTCGAGTTGCTCGAGGCTTGAGAAGGGGGTGGTTTTTTGGTTTTGAATTAGATAAGGAATACTGATTCTTGGACTTGCACTCCTGTTACTAAATTGCTGGTGAAGGTATGAGAGAAAGTTTGAGGTACTATAATGAGGTTTGACTCAAATATCCTTATGGATATTTGAATATTTTTAACGAAATATATGATAGTTGTAGCGAATCAGGTTTGCTTGACAGTGAAGTGGTATTTCAGTAGTACAGTTCACGATAAGATCATACGAGCATCGCACAATACGACTTATTGCACTCTACAGTGCCTCCTTCGATAATCTGTTTCATTTAATGTAACGACATCGTGATTTAATGTACATTGTGATCCAGTGGAGCATTATTATGCAAATGGTATCTGCAATTGTCATTTTTGATGAACGTCACATTCTCAGCCCCAAAAGAACCATAAATATAAAACACTAAATTCATTGGAACATTCCGTGAGTTTCAAAAGCAAAATGGTGGCTGTCGACGACCCCTAAGTAGTTCTTCAAAACTAAAGGAGACTGAATCCCTTAAAAATCATTTCATCTAGGAGCTTGAAATCATACACAATTGCTTATATTAACTTATTGGTACAAATGCAAATCTGCCAAAGAAGATCGATAGAACTTTAATTGACTATAGGAATACGATCTTCCCCTCAGCGTTAAAGACAAATTCTACGCTTCGTCACTTTCCGCTGACAAGGGTACACAGGAAATCAGCGGCGGTGTTTTTCCTTGCTTAAACACCATCGATAATTGCACCTTCCCATTGTACGCGATCACCTGTTGCGCGTAATTAACGCGGAAGAAAGAAGGGAAGAGGGTGAACGTTTACAGACGCGATTCCATGAAAACCACCGCAGTTGCTTCTGATTACTGCTTCCGCGCAGATTTCCAATTTGCCAATCGTTAGTCGGTCTCAATCGACCGGGGCCTAATTAGCGTCACGCTACGAGCCCCGAAGAATGATTTCGCGTGCCTGTCCACTGAATTCCGTCGATGTCATTAATCAGGAAATCGATTCTTTTTCACCGCTGCGTGTGACACTCGCAAGGGAACATTTCCAACCCGAAAATTCTGAGTTTAATAAAACTTCTTCCAACAATTTTTTTACGGTAATTCACTCTGGAGGGATGAAAGCAGTCCTTAAAATTCATTCTGTGCCTTTTTATGGTGTGAAATACAGCAAAACTTTAATTATAAGAATTTTTCAGTTTTCTGTACTCTATCACACTACCCCAAAAATACTTTTCTAAGTTATATTTGAAAAATAAAAGAACGCGATGAGTTTAAGGGCTGATTTCACTCCCTCGGAGCAAATTTGACAGAAAAAAATTTCCGAATTGCATATTTTAATCTGTTCTATATTTACGCGAAGTGTCATTGAAATCAGAATTTTCGGGTTGGAAACGTTTCCTGGTCAGATCGCCTCAGTGGAATAGGTGGACCGATTATCGGACCGACCCAGCGAATTCGTCGAAGGTGAACGTGAAGCCTCGCCCCTGCACTTATTAACAAAACGAGTCATCCGTTAATAAATCCCTGGCTTTGTTCGTGATAACTTTGTCGGGGAGCATTATTAGGGCGAGGCACTTTAGGTGTGGGTGTAGGCGCGTTGGCTATAGTCTAGGCAGAAGATTTTGGGTGTTCGATGTTAATAGCAGTAGACTATCTCTTTCACTTCCTTTTTAAAAAGATACTAAGTGCATCTCAGCTGCTATAATTCGTACTTGCACACTGTTCTATGTTTCTTAGAAACGTTAAATTGATATTCTTATCTGCAATAAAAGGAAATGAATGCCGGAGCCACAAAGAAGTAAAGAAAATTTGGAAAATTGGATATTTTCACGAAGCTTACAATATCCTTCAATTTCAAGTTTAGTTAAGTTTATACATACATGTATACTGTCGAGATATTATTCTGAATAAGTTAATATAAAAGGTTCCACTTTAATCTAGTAAACTAAACAAATACAACTGAATTGGGCAATGCTGATTTTTAGGAGAATTTAGAATTCAGTTGGATATGATTCGCAGGAGAGGGGGGGAGTCATTCTCATCAGACAATATCTCTTGGTCAGACTATAGCCACCGTTAGCAGATGTCCAGGCACATTGACGTGGATCTGGTTCTCGTCAGGAGGTAAAGTTCAAAGTCGCTGACGTAGTTACAAGTTCTTTCGCGCAAAAGTTGACGTAGGGCTAGATTCATCGCGACTTTGTGCGTTCGTTGACGCAGAGCTGAGTCTTATCGCGTGGCAAAGATCACAGTTTTTGTGCAATAGCTTGGAGAACAGTTGGTTTGCGTTCGCGAGGAATAAAAGATCCAGAATTTTTGACCTAGAATGAGATTTTTACGCGAGAAGAAATTTCGCGTGATTGTCGTAGAATTAAATTACATCGAAGGCCTCTATCGATATACAATCGTGCCCCAAATCGCAGTTTCCTCGAACTCGCCTAGAAATGAGACCGTCGATCGGGATAAATTCGACGATTCAGCATGGAGGTACAAAAGGATAGCGAATCGATCAGCCCGCTCCTCCACCGTTTATTTATAGTATTTCGTTTATACCATTGGCCACTCGAGTCTTTCGAGTGTCGACGAAACGGAATCTAAAAGCGAGCGCCCAGGATTGTGCTCGATAATTGCCACGGTTGATTACATTCGTACGGCTCAGTGTTCGTGGTCAGTTTAATTTTTCGTATTCCAATCTGAGAGGAAAAAGAGATACTATTTTTATAACAACAATATTCTTCTATTGAATTGAGAGATAGGAGGAGTATCCAGGAGATCTCGAAATAGGAGGTGACTAAAGAGACTTAAGTTTCAAAGCAGAAGTAACTAACAAAATAAATTATTATTGGCGTAATAATAGGTAACTAATAAAATTCCAGAAAAATTGCTGTATAAAAAACTCAGAGGGTAATTAAAATTAAAATAATTTAGAATAAAACGAGAACACCGAAAATATAAAATTAATATAATTTCAACTAATTCCTCGCAGATTGTTCCTTGAGTTATAAAGCTCAAAATAAATAACAATTGTAAAAATGAACGAAACATAATGCAAATTATATATTTCTAATTTTCTAAATTAAATGACATACGCATATACTTTCCCTGCAAGACAAGATACTTCACGCGAACTTAAAAAAAGCAGGAGAAAGCTTGTACCTCGTCTTTCGCACCAAGATTTCTATTTTCCTCCGTTTCTATATAAGATTCTGTAATCCACTATTAGTGCAATAAAACACTTATTGTTATCGTTAGCATTGTACTCATCGTTCCAACATTGTTCCGCGGCTGCAAGCGTGACAAATCGAAGCAGATGAATCGTCAAAGCATCGCGATGCACACTCGCAGCCTCCCGGGTCAAGGTCGTTGAGATATCTCAGAAGAATCCCGATTTTTCTGCACGCAACGAACGCCTGCTAATCGATTCTAAGCAGCCACGTTGCGCAACTGCCATCGCTGTTCGCACGGCCCACCCCATCGTCCGTCTTTCTTTCCATCGACATCTTATCTGGCAAGGTTAAAGAGTAAAATGTGCCCGGGCGATTAATTCAATTCAACGCAGCATCGCGGGGTTATCGCGCGTAAATTCTCGTTTGAATTTGTACTAGAATATTTTAATGTCGGATCGGCTCGATAAGACAACCAGCGTACTATCGACGATCGGGCGCAGGGACGCTCGACACGTTGGACTTATCTCGAGAAAGATGAGAGCTGTATCGAAATTAAAGCGGCGATAAATACTCTATAAACAGCCCAGCTGAAAGATTTTCAGTGTTCGCCGTCACGTGGAGTGACCCTTTCATTTTTTGGTAATTGGAAACTGGAGTTAGGGGATTTTATAGCGCTTTTGTCAGGAAATAATTTTAAAAATGTCAAAAATATTACAAATTAAAATTTAGGAAGAAGAACGCAGACTTTTACTTTAAGAAATTGACAGCAACGCTTTCTTATTTCTTTCTATTTTATTTTATTTATTTATTTAAACTGGACTAGCCTTTGGTAGTGGTAGGTTTTGTCCACGGTGCATGGTTGTTTACGTGACGTTTGCGAATCTACGTTTTTTATATACATAATGCGACACAATTGCAAATGAATAATTTCAATGCTTTAGTATGATTCTTTATTCTGTTACAGTGATACGGAACGAGGAAGAGGAGCCAAGGGATCGAGGAAAATCGACGAGCAAGGTGAAGTCTGATTTGGAGTACGTCACTTTGATGAAGATCAGCGAAAATCAGTACGAAGATCCACGTAAGTCGATGCTTAGATCGATAAGATTAGTTTTCGCGGCTGATTTCTTGGATAATTGATCGTGTTGAGTCTGCGAGCTGTTGAGGAGAAATTATCTGGAGTGAAGGATCGGCAGTAATGGGAATATTGATAAGAGATAATTGTAACAGATTTTTATACTCGAAAGGCCCTCTCTATAAATGAAAACTTGAGAAATCTAAATCGTGCTTGTAAGTAGAACCGAGGTATTCGAGTCGCCCAGTTGCAAGCATCTGAATTCCACATCGCGAACTGACACAGTTATCAATTCTTTAAATTTTGACAAATCTCGAAGAATTTATTTACTGGGAGTAAGTTTGTGGATATTTACAATTGAATATTTACGGTATTAGGACACCTACTGTATTTCCACAAAATGTGATATTTGGCGTAGATTGAATAGGTACTTTCCACTGCTGTTAATTTAAAATACGGAGTAAAGTAACATTTGTTATTCAGCATTCTTCAATAAATCTGCAACGCTCTTTTACGAACGGCAGTGTAACTGCGGAGTGAATGTTAAAAAGACATAAATTGGGACTTTACCCACGAGTACCTAGGATTTCAAATGACGCCGCAGAACAGGTCAAACGTCGGAGTGAATTTTCTCAGAGACCCGGTTTACACCCGGAAGTTACAAGCAACGAAATTATATAACGCTTTCCACGGATAACGTGCAGAACACCGCTGTAATAATCGTTAATAGGCGAGTGGTGTTGCTGCGGAATCTTTACCACTCGCGGGACTACTTAAACTTAAGTGATTGCGAGGGTTCGATGGATTTCCTCGAGGATGGTTCGTGCATCGACGTTAGAGAGTATTACCGCGATCACAGATAATATTACACGACAATGAATTAGATGGAAATATTACTATGTGGAGCAGATACCAATGCTGAGGATTAATTACCCTGAACCTTCGTGTTCTGTACTATATTAATTAATCTAATTGATCTGATTAATTTCCAAGTGAGTATCTATGTAAACTGATTCTGCTAAAACCGAGAAAGAAATTCTCCACACTTCGAAAGAAATTACTGTTTCCATCTCGATCATAGTTCACTCTGGAAGGCGCGGGAAAATGCGCGACAATTCAAATTAACGCAAGCCCAGAGACAAATAAATCTAAAATAGAGTTCTATCGTATGCAACTTCCATGGGATCTTTTAGAAAAATAAATATATTAAAGAAATATATTAATCCTCCTATATCCGCACCGACTCGTTCTACTGAAATCGAGAAAAAAAACTACCCCTAGATCTCGCGAGATTATCACGCCCGTGGCTGTCGTGGCGCGCGAAATCGGCGGCAATTCAAATTAGCGCAATTAGAACGCGATGCGCGCGGACGCATTCCGATGACGGGACATGTACGGGCGATCCCCGAAGCGTATCGGCCTGGCCGGCACAGGCTCACCACCTTTATCAGGATCACGTTCGCCTCGTTAAGCTCTCGATTGTGTGGAGACGAGGCGGCGCGTGCACGCTCTACGAGACGTCGGGCGGATAAAAAGCAGACAACGCAAGCGGGACCAGATATTTATAAAGGACGCGATCGAGCTTCGATCTGCCATCTCGATTCTCGGAAGCGTAAATCGCTGGTACGCCACCAGCCGCGCCACTTCGTGCTGGCAATTTCGACCCTTTCCTAACGAACGCCCACTAACCCGCGTGCAAAAGTCGCGGTGTTATTGGTGGGAATGCTATTTCATGTCGGCATTACGCAATTTATTATTTCAAATATATTTGCCACTTACCAGCTTGTGTATCGTTAGGGGTACAAAGGGTTGCAGAGTTTGGCGCACGATCGACTTGTATGGGCCTTAAATTACGCGAGGGTAGTTTCGGCGATTTCTTATCCCCTTCCTTCGCAAGTATAAAAATCTTATTACCCTCCCTTCCTTGCGCAATTTTTTAATTGGAATAACGTCACTTAAAATTCAGTAATTTTTAAAGGGGTGGAAAATTTTCTAATAAGATTTATAGTCTGACGAATTTAAATGTTGGCTAGAGAACCATAATGAATTTACCACCTTCGAATTTAGCCCACGATGAAGTGGCAGTAGACTCGCGACAGTAGAGGATGCATTCAGGGGGAATGCGAAACTCTAGACGACAAACTGGAGTAATGCCAATGATTTATCGGCGCCGTGCAGGGAAAGAATGATCGACGAATATTAATAGTCACGCGAGCGAAGGAACAGTTAACGAAACAGTAGCGTACCCTGCGAAACACGCTTCCAGCGGCCTGAGAAACTAGACAGGCGGCCGTGGTCGAAGAAAAAGGATCGGTTGAACGGTAAAAGCCGCGCTCGCTAATAAACCGTCGCGTTTTAACGCAACGCCTCGACACGGGCATTTTGTCACGCACCGACCACTCACCGCTTGCCAACTCTGCGCCACTGTCACCGATTACCGACAACAAATGAACTAGTTGCTAACTAGCACGAACCCCTTGCTTTAAGTATGCGCGACGGACTCGACACGTGTACTTACAGCGGGTTTCAACAGCACGGTTGCAAGCTGCTGCGGTGGCTGCAGCTGGTAAAAGGAAACGAAACGCTTAGCTGAGGTGGAAGACAGTAGGCATAGGTATCGGTTTTGGACAAAAAGGGGCGGATTCTTAGGTGCTACGAAGTACTGCCCCCTCCGGGGTAAAATTTTGTGAATTTTGAAGAGGGTGGAGGTTTTTCGACTATTATACGAACAACAGTGTTTTAAGTAGGTGTAACTAGGAAAATTCTGTGAATTTCGAAGAGAACGAAAGGTTATTCGACTATTATACGAGTAAACGCGTTTTAACTACTTTGGATTTAGTAAATGTAGCTCACGTGATGCTAATAATATAAGTATTTTTCGATTCGGCAATAAAAAAGTCCCAAGGGTGAAAACACCCCCTCAAAGAAATTCTGAGTTTTCACACTTTCAGTTCAATTCAAAGTTTTATGGCTTTCGATGTCCTACAATGCAGTAATAAAGAATTTGTCGAAAAAGGAGTTGATGGGGATAAATTCTGAAAGAAATAATGTTTTTCTCAAATTCTTTAGCGCCGCTTTATAGGACATAAGAAGCCACCGAAGTTCGAATTTAACTTCTTTCTGATATCTTTTACAATTTCGTAGATATTCACGATAATCTGAAAACCCACAATTTCTTCGAGAGGGTGGTTTCACCCTTACGATCGTTTTATTGCCGAATCAGAAAATAGTCACGTTATTAGCATCACTTGAGCTACATTTCTGCAAAGTTTCATTTTTTTTTTTGAATTTTCAAGTTGCCGAACCTCCCTTGTAAGTACCTGCCGTTTCCTTCCTCGAAATACTTTCATAACTTTGTAGTTAATGTTCGTTGTTAAAAATGTGTATCTGTCTGCTTACAGCCGAGATGTACTCGACAGCCAAGAGGCACCACAGCGGTCATTTTCGCCACGCCACGGCGGAAGTGTGGGACCCGCACCCCCAATACGAATTCACCGCGTTCGGTAGGCGATTTCGTTTACGTCTGGCGCACGACTCCAGCTTCGTATCGCCGAACGTCAAGGTAAGCCAGCTCCCTAAATCGATTTTTACACGGCGCGTTTCACCAGCCCATTCGTTGAACCCAGCCGGGTGATAATTTAATGCTTCCTGTCGGTCTAATCCCTCGGGACACGCATTTATTGCCGCTAATTCCATTACGGCCATCAGACGAGTCATCCCGCGTTATTACTATGCTAATAGAAGATATCATCTTTGATGCATCGACGCTGAACAGCACTGGAGCTTGCATAACGCTACTTTCGTGCATCGCTGATCACGGTAGCCGAGGTGTTAAAACGCAGCATTGCGTGCAATGTTACCGCTTTTCAATTATTTTCTCATCGTTCGCCGCGAGTGTTAAGTGACTTGGCGTCGGATTCGATTGCTTTTTTTGACGTCCAGGGGAGATAATCGATTGGGGGCCTGGAAACTAATTTGCAGATGCTGACACTCCTGCTTTTCCTGCGCGTACCTCATTTTCCTGCACATGCTTCAATTTGCATAGTAATACGAGTGATAAAATCATTCGTACCCATTTTATTTTGGGCAAGATAGCGAGCCACACATTTTTCAAATAAATATTTTACAGTGATGTTATTCTAGTGCTATTAATAATTCAATAAATATTTCTTATACATTCTATTTGCAAAATATTAACGGTTTGAGTGGCGCAGGGGTTTGAAAAATGCCCCTTTAAGTTGATCAGGCCTTTCCAAGGGATTATGTCTGCTGGGGCAGTTTTATACAAAGCGAAGCTCGGTACCGAGCTTGGTTTGTTTTCACAGCACACAAATCCCTCGACGTGAAATACGTCCACGCCATTCGGAGTGTTTAAATTAATGCCACAACTTGAGGAATTTTCTTTCACTGAATATTTTTAGAGACTTTTCCCTTTCTTTTATTAAACGGAATCATGATACAGTACAGTGATGTTTAAAAGTTTAAATGGTGAAGATAATAAAGATCGCCAAAGTTGGGGCAGAAGGAATTTGTATAAGCTTATCTGTATTTGCTAAAATTTGCTGATTCCTCTGTATCCAAAGCATTAGTTGATTAAAAATAATCTCGTATTACCTTTGAATTTGTTTTTGGACTAACTAAACTGTAATTGTTTGATCGATTGTTACGCAGATAACTCACATGAGCGAGAACACAACTAGGAGGGAACGCCCAGGTCACGAACTTGGCTGCTTTTACAGTGGGACTGTGGATGACGATCCACATTCTGCAGTTAGTGTCAGTCTCTGCCACGGAATGGTGAGTTGAACTATGCACTTCATAAATTATTCGAAAACTGTTCGAACGTGTATACCAGTTAACCAAAGTGGGGATTAGAGTTTTAATACCGAAGAGCTCTAATAATTTCCACTCTTTGGTAACTCTAAACTGTAAATAACAGCAGACCTAGTAGCAACAGATTAAAATTGAAAATTAAGAAAGCAAAAATTATTTCTATTACCACGAGGACACCTCTGCGTTAAGTGATCTTAAAAAATCGAAAACATCCCTTAGCATTTTGGAACGTATATATCCGAAATACCTCATAATCAGAATTTTTAGTAACCAATGGAGGTAAATCTGCAATTTCCTAAATTTATCGTACCCATCTCTAATTCTTGGACGAAATAGTGTCTCTTAGACGTGACGGAATATTTCTCTTAGTAGTCGCAGTGTTTCATTAATGGAAGCCATTAGTTTTCCCCCGTAAATCCTGAAATCTCTAAAAACGGCGGAAGTGGTCAAACTGCGAGCGATGGATGAAAATATTATCCCAGGCTTGTCGACTAAAAATACACCTCTGCCCGTTGCATCCTCCTTAGAAGTCATCGTCCAAGTAACCTCTCTAGGGAGGCGTTTCTACGCGCAAGCGGATTCCTTTTAAAACTCGCGTTACCAGAAAGAAACACTTGTGAAAATGCCGCGCGTGTCTCTGTCGACCCGTATAGAGAGGTGTATTTCAAACGCCGTACATGGAACAGGCATTTTTACCTTTTTCTATGGCGTGTTCCTTCTGTTCCCATCGTGCCCGGCCAATGCTTCAAGCACGCTCGAACTTTGCATGTCAGCTTGGAAACGATAGTCGCTTCAAGTGCTGTTCCTAGTCAACGAAACGATGGCTAAACACTGGCTGGTTTGAGATTTATGAATCGAGTGGACTGGGTTATCTTGGTATTGATCAGATGATGGTGGAGTGGTGATCACAAAAATGTTGTCTCCCTGGTTCTTGCTTATCCAGACATGTAATCAGGTGCTCTTGTACTCGAGACGCGAAAAGGGTTTCGCTTATCGAAGCTGTTTCATCGTAATCTGTAGTCAATCAGATGTGTCTCGAGTAGTCAAACTTCCAAGTTATGGACATAGCTTTCGAGCTGGGAACATTGAGCTGTCAACGCCTGGATGGCTAGTATTCCAAGTTGTGGATATTTAGCTGTCAAATTTTGGGCGTTGAATCCTTAAGTTCTGAATCTTCAACCTTCCAAGCTGTGGATATTCAACTTTCAAGCTTTGGATATTGAACCCCCAAGTGCTGAACCCATGGTCCACTGCTCCAAGTTGTGTCAGCTTTCAGGTTTTGAACATCCAACCCCTAAGTTCTGAATTCTCAGACCTCAAGTTATGGACCCTCAGCTTTCAAGTTCTGGAGTCCTTGTGGACATCCAGCTTCCAAATTTAAAAAAAGCCAATCTCTAAGGTCTAAATCCTCAACCCCACAAGTTCTGAACACTTAGCCTCCACGTTTAGAAGACTTAGCTCCTAAATTTGAAACACTTGCAGCTCGACTTGTGAACATACCTTAGGGTCTAACTCGAAGATCGCAAGGATGATGCAAAATAACACATAAATACAATCCATAAGCACTTAACGTGTTTTTACAACCGCATTCTCAGTGCATTTCGTAGTGGACATTATTTGAGTGCACAGCACGCGGTCCAGGTTGGACATTTGCCATGGTAAAGCTAGAACGTGTTTCCGGATTATCTTGGCAAACAAGCGTCTTAGTGGCGCCCGGCATCGTGACCGATTTCGGTATCGAATAGTGATACACTTTTTCCTATTAATCGATTTCTATAAATATCAAATTGACCAGCTATTAAAGGAAGAAAGGAAGGTCCTATCACGGAAGACTATGGTGCAGAAAATTGTCAAGAATTTATCTACTATCTACTGTCTACTAGGTATCTACGATCCACCTAGTAGTTCCCATGGAAGCTCAAATACAACTTTCATACACGAGTCCTCAGAATCTGTAAAACACTGTGTTACCTCAACCCTAGTTTTCCAGATTCTCCCAAATTTTTCTCAAAGTTCTGACGCTGAAGTGAGTTCATTTTTAAAAGTCACACGTCAGACCACCGCTGCAACCTCCACTAGCATATCCTTTCAGAATTTTCACAGAACTAAATTACTTACACTACGCTTACAGAAACAAGCCAAGAGCTCCCAAGTAACTATCACCCTCTCCTCCCTTTTTACCAGAAGCAGATCGACGGAACTCGTAAATCTCGAGTCCTAGAAACGCGACGGGAACGCGCAAACATCGTCGACCTTCGATTATTATTTTTCTTCCGCGGAAATTCATTTCCCCAGCTGAATCGGTAATAAACTTTTGCCATTGCGAGCTCGCTTCGAGGAACTGCATCTGTATCGGTCGCAGCTTCTGCAAGCAATAACAATTTCATGAAATCGCGCGTGCATCGCGTTGGAACGTGCTCGCCCAGCTGTTATATTCCGTACTTCTCTAGACGGGCTCGAAGTTGAGCGATCGTCCGCGGCACCTTCGATTAATTATCCACGTTCGTGTTCGCGGAACCGGCGGGAAATCCGCCTTGTCAAAACATAAACTCTCGGCGGACTCCCGCTCGTAACTAACGGGAGGCAAATTTACCAAGCTGCCGCTTCGGTCGGTTCGTTTAATCTTGCGCCTTCGATAGATTGATTCACGAGGGGACTGGGCGACTCGCGCTATCGTACGTTGCGCTTCTACTGGCTGCAGGAACACAGAGCGCCTCGTTTGAATACTTCAAATGGCATTATCAATCGCCTTGCTCGCCGAGGAATCGCTTCGATAGATAGGAAGCTCCTTGAAGCTGTACTGGAAAATGATTAATGCACAGAGCGTCGCGCGGAATGATCTGTGATCACTTGTCGATACTCGGTGGGTTGAATCAATGGGGACAAGATAAAGAAAAGTTACTGTATAAAAGGACGACTTATTCAGCTTTATTTTACGCCCTTGGAGCTTTCTATTAAGGCCACTATGGAGCCCAAAATTTTTTTCACTGAAAAATATTCAATCCTCCACCTTCTCCCTTCTTAAAATTGATATTGTTTAAAAATAGAGTAACAAATATCTCTCACACTAGCAGAAATTTCTACTCGAATGTTTGCACTGTAATAACTATTTTCCATATATTTTTTCCACCCTTTGTTTCTATGAAAGCAAGTTGATAACTTAAGGGGCTGATCTCACGCTTTGTTTCTATGAAAAAATTTGATAACTTTAAGGGCTGATCTCACGCTTTTGTTTCATTGAAAAAAATTTGATAACAGAAATTTCTACTCGAGTGTTTGCACTATAATAACTATTTTCATATATTTTTTCCACCCTTTGTTTCTATGAAAGCAAATTGATAACTTAAGGGGCTGATCTCACGCTTTGTTTCTATGGAAAAAATTGATAACTTTAAGGGCTGATCTCACGCTTTTGTTTCATTGAAAAAAAATTGATAACAGAAATTTCTACTCGAGTGTTTGCACTATAATAACTATTTTCCATATATTTTTTCCACCCTTTGTTTCTATGAAAGCAAATTGATAACTTAAGGGGCTGATCTCACGCTTTGTTTCTATGGAAAAAATTGATAACTTTAAGGGCTGATCTCACGCTTTTGTTTCTATGAAAAAAATTGATAACTTAAGGGCTAATCTCACCTTTTTGTTTCGATGAAAAAATTCGATAACTTTAAGGGAAAACTTCCGCAGAAAATAAATATTACTCCTTGCAGACTCCAATATGCTCTAAATTCTAAATTCAGAAGATGTTTCATTAAAGTGGGGATTTTCGAGTTAGAAACGTTTCCTTGTTAGTCGCGCGGCAACGAGAGAAAAGTGCCTCCTCGAGTTAACAGAAACTACTGTCACCTCGTTAGAGAACGTTACCGATGACCGTCGGCTATCACGAGAAGGGCCATCCGGCAAATAGGGGAAGGCCAGCGAAATCGCGTCACAGGATGTACCTTTAATTGGCGGTGGGCTGTAACGGAGACGCGGGGTGCGCAGGCTCCTCGCCCTTGCCGACGTGCCAGCTGATTTATCGGCGCCGGACGTTTCCCTCGGTTTTTGCACGGCCGTGGAAAGTGGACGCGCGACGGGAATCGAGAAGGTCGCGGCTGCGCGTCACGGGACGCGCAAAAACTGCGTGCATTTCGAGGAACGTGTGTTCCTTCGTGTTTTTAAACCGTTTCCTGGACACGCTGCGCTCGTCGGCGTTTCATTCAGCCGTTATTTTCTGCCCGTCGGTGCCCGGCTTAATTTACGCGCCCTGGACGTGTGGCCCCACAGTGGCTCGGAAGCCAGGAATCGCTGAAATTATCTGAAGGTCATTTAAGAATTTCGTTTTCGCTAATACAATTTGTCGCCTCCCTTTTGGATACCCACTTTGTTTTTTAAAAACGACGCGTTAATTACTGTGTAATAATTTAGATACTTAATCCTTGTATGGGAATTGAGTCACTTTTACCCAAAATCGAGTCACAAATCCCCATTCTTTCTTTACTAA